>NC_138202.1:82343612-82943612 GCF_964194415.1 Vipera berus | reverse complement strand
GTATTATGTTAACTAATTGCTTAAAAATCAAATAGAAGGCAAAGAAAAATGGTGGAACAATATGTTTTTGAAGCAAGAAAGTATTGTCAAGAAACATGTCACAAGAAATGAAATTCATCCTTAAGCCTCTTCTTTTTGTTACTTACTTAAAGTGCTTATACACCCCTCCAGTCAATTAACTCTGAGCAGTATACTTCCGCCTCATAAACAAACAAACAAACAAATAAACAAATAAGAAAGAATTACACAAGCAAAAATAAATTAATTAACTTGGACTTCTAATTACAAGTCAAAGAGCACAAGTTAAAGTCCACTGGAGGTGGGCAGCCAATAAATCTACATTTAAGGTAAAGTCAAGTCTCTTTGAAGCTAAGCTCACTCCTGAGATCAACATAAGCATAAATAAGCAGTTAAATGTTATTTCTTCTCTCTCCCTACCTTACTCTTCCCCCCAAAACAGCTCTAGGATCCTGGTATTGTTATTCCCTGTAAAACATACTGTATAGTTCAACATCTTCCCTAAAGAGCTATGTTTTCTGAAAAATACCATTGGAGGAGCTTATATATAAGTCATCTCATAAGATTTCATTGAAACATGAGAAGCCAAGGATTTAACAGTGTATGGAAGATAATAATATTAAAGTCAGAAGCTCCAGAAACATTATTTGGCTATCTTATAAAATTGTATTCCACCAATGGGAATGCCATATATTTTCTGCAGTTTGGGAGTAGAGTTGGAGTTGTGGGGTAGGGAATCCTTTATCAATAGCCTGAAAGAAAGTGTTGAAAATAAAACAGAAAGGAAATGCTCACTATAAGGCTAATCACAAACATTCCTATAATAAGAATTGAGAACAATGGTAATAATAGCTGCTATTGTTAATATTGTTAATATTAATATTGTTAATATTCAAAGTAATGTGTACAGATTGAAATGCAGGCAATGTTTACAAAGTTTCCTTATAATGTTTTGGTTCTTTGTAATTTAAACCTGGGTCTAAGAGCTAAAAGAAGATAGATTACATACACACATACTGTACATAGGCCACACACACAAGGTTGGTTTTTTTTTTGCTTTTAATAAGAAATGCACGTACATTCAGATGAGAAAAGGCTTTTAGCAAGAAATGGATTGCACAGATTTATATAAGCGGAAATTCAACATCTGCCAGAGGTATGTCAATTTTGGTGAAAGCAGCTTTTAATTTTATAGTTGGAGAAAACATTTTAGATTCTGAGAAGTAACTAAATTTTTGGCAATCAAATATTGAAATCATTGGATATAATGATTTTCCCCCCATGAAACATTAAAGGAGGGAGTAGAAGAGCTGAAAGAAGGCAAATTACCTATACAGCGACACAGAGACTCAGACACAGGGTTTTGTTTTGTTTTTGTTTTTAATAAGGAATGCATGTACTTTCAAATGATAAAAAGCTTTTAGCAAGAAATTGATTGCACAGATTTATCTAAATGGAAATTCAACATCTGCCGGAATAATAGCAATTTCAGTGAAAACATCTTTTGACTTTGTAGTTGGAGAAGAGATTCTAGATTCTTAAAGGTCACTATATTTTTTGCAGTCAAATATAGAAATTATTGGACAAAATGAATAATAGTTTATGGTTCAAACAAAGAAAAATTCAGATAATTTAGACAATTGTTTTGCTAATCTTTCTGGATTCTAGAAGGATCAAATAAAATTTGATTTTTACTTTTTTTTGATACAGAAATTAAATTGAGTGGTACATGGAGAATACTTCATCTCAACAGAGAAGCATTTATTTTTATTGATTCCATAAGGCAGCAGTCTCAAACTTTCTGGCTCCATGGACTGGGGTGGGGTGGGGGAGGGGATGGTTTTGTGCACACAACCTTATCTTGTGCATGCCCAAATGAAGCTTTGCAAGCTCACCCACTACTTGCACAGCCCGGTAACGATCCTGTGGGTTGGGGCTCTTTCCACTGGTTTTTTGGTTTTTTTGTGTGTGGATATATCAGTCTCTGTGTTGTATTTGTGTAATTTATTAAACTTATTTGTTTTCCAACTCTCAATTACCCTGGGTGGCTTACAACAATAAGCTATATTATACTAAAATAAAAAATATAGGTATTTCACTAATAAAAAGTGAGATTACAAATGCTTTTTAAGATGTAATAAATCTTCCAGAAATTTCAGGTGTACAATTTCACCTTTAAAAGGAAATCTATGAATTACTGATATAAAGGCCCCTAAAGCTGATGGAATAATAAATAATAAATAATAAATAAATAATAATAAAGAGAGTTTCCTCCTTTAAATTTCTGGGAGTCTACCTCTGTGAAGATCTGACCTGGAAAGTTAACACAACTCAGGTGGCTAGAAAGGCCCAACAGAGGCTTCACTTTCTTAGGGTCTTGTGGAAGAACAGGGTAGAACAACAGCTAATGACCCTCTTTTACCAGTCTACTATAGAGAGCGTCCTCTCGTACGGTATTGTGGTTTGGTATGCTGGTCTGACAGCCGCGGATAGGAAAGTATTACAGAGGGTAGTGAGCACAGCACAAGACATTGTGGGCTGTTCCCTGACACCACTGGATGACATCGCCAGGGCTCGTTGCCTTGGAAGAGTGAGGAAGATTCTCAGGGATGACTCACACCCTGGACGGTATCTCTTTACTCTCCTACCATCCGGTAGGAGATACAGGAATATAGCCAGCCGTACCAACAGGCTGAAAAATAGCTTTTATCCGTGGGCTGTTAGGCTTTTAAATGGGACATAATCTTATGCAGAATTGACTTGGGAGGCCGGTGTGTGGTGTAGTTGGTTCACATAGTGTGGTGGGATGGAGGGTTTGTTGTCACTGTGTGTTGGGGGGAGAGACCACGGGGGGAGGCTCAGCTAATCTCAATGTACACATGTTGTACTTTGACAATAAAGGTTTATTATTATTATTATTATTATTATTATTATTATTATTATTATTATTATTATTATTATTATTATTATTATTATTATTATTATTGTTATTATTATTATTATTATTATTATTATTATTATTATTATTATTATTATTATTATTAACAACAGAACGGTTTAAAGAGAAAGAAGTACTTCTGAAGATATGTCAGAGATCTTATGAAACTGAAATCCTGCCAGCTCCGTATTTATTTACCTACCTACTTACTGTACTTATTCATTACATTTATATAGCTGCCTAGCTCACAAAAAGTTACTATGGGTATCGCACAATTAATTAAAACCATAGATATAGAAAACAATAGTTGTTGAAAGTATAAAATATAAGAACCACAAGGCTTAAGAAAGCTTGAATGTTAAACCTAATAATGGAGCCTTCTTAGGGTTCCTTTGGGATCCTCAAACCTGATGATATAGCCAGGTTGATAGACTTCCCAAAAATTGACAGGGATAGAAATGACTTCACTTCAGGAACTAACCTTAGCATAAGAATATTCTATAAGGCAGACACCACGGCAGGGAAAACCTTCTAAGACCTACCAATTGTACTTCCCTAGCAGATGGGACCCCTAACATTTCTTCTCTACCAGATCTGTTGGGATGGGCAGATATAATCAAGGAGAGACATAATCCAGCTTCAAGCCAAAAAGGCTTTAAAGTTTTAAAGTGGCATACTGAATTGAACCCAGAAACAAATTGGGCTCAAAATGGGTTCATTTATGAAGCTTGTATCACCGTACTTTTGAAGCATAGTAAATGTATCAAGTTATTTCCCAATATCCATATTAAATGTTGATGGTAACATTTTAACAGCTGCATTAGCTAGAACAGGCGTAGGCAACCCCAACTCTTTTATGACTCATGGACTTCAACTCTCTGGGAGTTGAAGTCCATGAGTCATAAAAGAGCCGAGGTTGCCTACCCCTGAGCTAGAACATTGAGAATATATTATCAGTGATAATTCATCCTGCACAGTCTAGTTTCACGAAAGAGTGTCAAAGCTTCAGAGGAAAGTCTTGATTGTTACAGTAACCTTGTATGCTGATGCAGATGAACTGTAATGTTGGCACCATTAGATGTGGAAAAAGCTTTTCATGTGGTTCAAACAGAATTTTGGGTGCATCTGTTATAGAAGATTTCCTTTTGAATTTATTTCTTAAATTATAATAAATTTTAGTAGTTCTGCCTTTGTAATTGTTAATAGGGTTATTTCATTAGAAATTAAAATACAAAGGACATCTTTTGTCCTCTTAAATTTGGGCTGAATATAGATATTTCTTTGAATATGTGTATATAATTTAGATAGTGTTTTAAAGCTTATTTATGGGTTTGTTTCTTTCTATCTCTGGGTGGTTTAGCATTTTTATAATAATATTGCTTTTAGAAAAAGAGAGTCATTTCTCAGAGTTATTTGTAAGATGGATCAATGTTCTCCAATAGGTGACCATATCTTTGATATTTGTTTTTATTTGTTATTTGATATTTGCCAATCTCTGACCATCAAAGATTGATGTCCATATTAGAAGAAAGTACAATCTCTTCTGCTTTTCAGTTGAATATGCTTATATCACCATTCATATTTCTAGCACATAAGATATGCATTAATTTGCACTGTTCATCACTGATACTCTAATACAGTGATTACATAAAATATTTTTCCCCCTTAAAATGCCAGTTTGGCTTTTGACACATTGGATAGCACAAGTTACAACATTACAAATAAAATAAAAACACTAACTAAGGGTCGGATTGTGGAAAATTGTTTGGAAATTGTAAGTGGTTCAGAAATCAGTAGCCAAACTTTCAACAAGTTCAGGCTAAGCACAAAATACTCAAGGCTAGATTGCTTATGGGTGCCCTATTCAAATGACAAAACAAATTGTCCTTGAAGCCTTGAGAAGTCTGGAATAATAGGATCAGAACTGATCCTGCATGCAAACCTTAAAATTTCAAAATCACTGTTGGAGGCTTCTCTGGGATCATGTTTGTAATTATTCAACATCCAATATATCTCTTTCCTCAAAATAGCACATACTCAAGCACCTGCTTTTCTTCTTAACATTGTAGTTCTTGATTCAGTCAACAGTTACATCATATCAGCACCATGACATTCTTTCATTGCCAGAAACTCAACTTTTGCCAAATTGCTGCTTATGGATTTATTTACTAAAAACAAGCTGTTCTTTCTTTCTTGCATTCAGTCAGTCAGTCATTCACTCATGTCTTAAACCAATCATTTTTACACTTTGAGGCACTGCAAACAGCTGTTGTCTTTCAGTCTGAAACATTAATTTAATCTTTAAAGATGGAATGATAATCTTGCAGGGTTAATGCAAAATTTCATTGCTGCCAAGCATATGACTTTTGATCAATAACAGATTTTTTTCTTTGATATTTAATATGCAGAGAAATTTATATTTACCCTAAAATAATTTTTAAAGCAAACTTGCCATCATATATTTTGATTGAGTTGTGACAACAGTTTGAGAACATGTTGTTCTTTGTTGAATTTGTCAGCATCAATCAATATCAAAGAAAACACATTAAAGGATTTTTTTTTAAAAAAAAATCAGTCCCTAAAATTAAAAAAGACATAGAATTTTGTAGTTTTATTTACCTTTTTACAGAAGGATGAGACCTTCTTCAGACAACTCCTATTTCTTCAGTTAATTTTAACAAATCCCCACACATAACATGAAAGATGTATTATACAAGTATAAATAATATTACCTATTCAAAATAGGCATTTTAGCTATGTGATTCATGCCAATATGGTTCATAAATCAATGTAATCTAAATGTACATTCTCTAAAAATTAATTTCTAAACATATTTTCTACTTTATATTTTGATAGAAGTTTGATATGGAATAAATCAGATCAGAATTCAAAAAGTTTAAATTCTCCAGCTATCAGAATAGAATTTCTCACTAATTCCAAATACATTGAAGGTAGAATCATTTTATAGATATTGTATCTTCTTAGAAAATCCCAGATCTGCTGTTCAATGTTGTGATCAGGATTTTCTAACTGAACTGATCTTTAGGAGAAACTATAGTAATAACACTGCAAAACAGGAATGTTGCAAAACATTTATTGTGGAGGAGAGTGGGGAAAACCAGCAAAAATAGATTGGGATTATATATTGAGAAGGACTTTTTAATCAAGGTTATCCTTCTGGTTTTGCAGCACTTTGGACAAATATTCAAATAGCTGAAGAGGTCTGTACAATTTAGGCTCTTGGGAGGATCCTATCCCAGGGGCCCCCAATCCTCAGGCTGTTCACTACCAGGTCATGAGCTGTTCAGAACCAGGCCATGGAAGGGGCAGGTGAGTGTGTGCATCCCCATTTGCTTGAGCAGTGGGCAAGCATGTGTGCACATGCTGCATTGTGCAAGCGGCCACTTGTGCAAATGGAGTTGCATGTGTGCAACCACTTGCCCTCTGCTCATGAGGATCCCTCCCCTCTCCCATCTGCCAGTCTGCAAGCTGAAAAGGTTGGGAACTCTGTCATATTCAGAGCACCATATGAATGGAATCTTATTTATTTGTGTAAGTTTGATCAAGATATGAGTTGTAGAAAGTCAGGTAACATTAGATAGATAGATAGATAGATAGATAGATAGATAGATAGATAGATAGATAGATAGATAGATAGATAGATAGATAGATAGATAGATAGATAGAGTAAGAAAATGACCTATATTTGGGTTATTGTGCATTTCTTGAATGATTATTATTACATTCCTATATGGGTAGCCTTGAAAAGATGTAAGTCCTTTTCAAATCTGACATCACGTACTTCTTCTTTGTTATTTGCAATGAGTTGGTGGTTTCTGCTGTTCTGAGCTATTTTCTATCTATCTCTCCACTGCAAGGATAAAGCTCTCTCAGCTTTTACTAAGACTTAATGACAGATAAGATTAATTCACCCAAACTGATTCATTTCTGCTCATCATGGTGAGGTGATAATGTTCCTTCAGTAATTCTGTTTCATTTATATTAAGCCTTCCATTTGCAACTCCTATTCCTCCAGCTGAAATTTACTTTTTAAAAAAAAGTGTAATAGTGTCTCCCCACCTTTTGCATTTTGAAGTATTGTCTGATACTGGGAAGAAGAAATGTGTGATCTTTTGAATGAATACCTTCTCCCTCCCTCCCTCCCTCCCTCCCCCCCTCTCTCTCTGATGCATTTTACCTTAATTTTTCTTCTGTTATGAATGTAATGGATGCTAATGAAATTCAGGACTTCTTGTGAGCCTTTGAAATGTGCAATACCCAAAGGCCTAGGTTCCTTGGTTCAGGTACAGGTGATTTCTTTCCACCCTCCTTTTTTAAAAAAACAAAGTATATGTCTTGTTAGTGTTTTGAAATGGTTTATTTTGCTTTTACCCCTTCCCTCTCCATCTCAAGATGAAACAAATAGTTTCACTGGTAAAGAACCAGGAGACCACTGTAACTTAGATAAAATGGTTTGACCCTTGTATAAATACATTTCATCTTCAGAATGTAATTATAGGAATGTAATGGGAATAAAGCTCAAATTAATTGCTTTTTCTATTATTCTTGGTGTCCTTGAGGGTTCTTCATGTGGTATTAATGGCATTGAGAAAATAATTAATTACTATACTGTTCAGATCCCTTTTCCCCTCCTTTTTCTGATGACTTTCTATAAAGATCTTTTTCTTTGGTACCTACATTCTATTGCTGGTCCCTTGATATCATCAAATGTCAGCTGTGGCCCATTTTTGTTGTTCTTTTGTTCTTTTAGACATATTTTTGCTCTGCCTATGTCTAATACATGATGCCAGCTAACTATTGCAGACAGAATTACTAGTGTGCCAAAAAAGCCATGGGTCAATATGTGACATGGCAAAAAAAGAAAAAAAAAAGAATGAAAGACAAATTTGAAATCATTTGTCAATCAGGGGTTGCAGGGATCCTGACTTAATAATAATAATAATAATAATAATAATAATAATAATAATAATAATAATAATAATAATAATAATAATAATAATAATAATAATAATAATAATAATAATAATAATAATAATAATAATTTTATTTGTATACCGCCCTTCTCCCGAAGGACTCAGGGCGGTGAACAGGGCAAACATATAAAAGTACAGGAATACAAAAACTAAAAAAGAATTAAACAAGATGCTCAAGTTAAAACAGTAGATTAAAATACATTTAAAATAGCAATAAAACCTAAACCCATCCCCCATCAGGCCAGGCCGGCTTGTTCAAACAAATAAGTCTTCAGATCACGTCGGAAGGAGCGAAGATCGAGCGCCATCCGGAGCTCAACTGGCAAATGATTCCATAAATCCGGGGCGCCCACAGAGAAGGACCTCCCCCTGGGGGCCACCAGACAACATTCTATGACTGGTGGCACCCTGAAGAGGCCCTCTCTGTGAGAGCGCACAGGGCGGAGGGAAGTTGATGCCGGCAGCAGGTGATCCCTAAGGTACTCTGGACCCATGCCATGTAGGGCTTTGAAAACCATTACCAGAACCTTGAATCTCACCCAGAAGACAACTGGGAGCCAATGCAGCTCACGGAGCAGAGGTGTAACATGGGAGTATCGGGAGACTCCCAACACAACTCTCGCGGCTGCATTCTGTACCAGTTGGAGCCTCCGAGTGGTCCTCAAGGGCAGCCCCATATAGAGAGCATTGCAGTAGTCTAAACGAGAGGTCACGAGCGCATGAGTGACCGTACGCAGGGCATCCCGGTCTAGATAGGGCCGCAACTTTGTAGGTCTTGACATGATCTATAGCTGCTAAAGTTTCTACAAGATAATTTACCCAAACAGGGTAGAAGGTGCAGGCTTGGGAAGGTAGATTTAGCTATCAGATGTAGAAAACTCATAATGTGTTTCCCCAAAAGTAAGACCTATCCCAAAATAAGCTCTAGCTTGATTTTGGAGGGTGGGCCTAATATAAGCCTTACGACTAATTTTGGGGTAAGGCGCACGCCTAAAAATCAAGCTAGGGTGGGGGGGATGGAGCCATTGCAGCCAGGCCTCCCATGGATCAACACTTGCCTTGCCAAAAGAGCAGCTTCATTCTACAGCTGAGAATGGAGCTCAGCCTGCATTTCATAGTCAGAAGCCTTTCCTGAAGGCCTTTCTTGGCCTTTGTAGCCGAGAACTATAGATTGCTAAAGCTAGTTGTTCCAGTGGTCATCGGTTTCAATCCCCATAGTCATTGCTCGCTTTCTTATTGTTACAAGAACTATAGCTATACAACTTTATAATTTCACACCAACCTTACACTTCAATTCACTTTGCTTCCAAATATTTCTGAAGAGCAAAAATTTCCTAGCCTAGAGACTACACACACTTCCCAGTTATGTTTTTGTAATCTTCAGAGTGTGTGTAGGCAAGGTGGAGAAGGGAGAAATTAAACTGATTCAAAATAATAATGGAGAATAAATCATGTTATCTCTAAGAAAAAATCCAGATTATGTCTGCCCTTTGAGGTAGCACAAATCATGCATATTAACACTATCTTATCATTATAGAGCTATGGTGGCACAGTTGTTTGAATGCATATCGCGGACTATTTCTGCCCATTGCCAGGATTTTGATCTTGATTGGCTCAAGGTTGACTCAGCCTTCTATCCTTCGAAGGTCAGTATAATAAGGACCCAGATTGTTGGAGGCAATATGTTGACTTTGAAAAATGGTTAAATGTTATAAAGCAGTGGTCCCCTACCTGTTGTGATTCCTTGCCAGCCAGTGGATCCAGCAGCTGAGTCTGAGGAATCAGATGAGGAGGAGGGGCGTGGAGTGACATTAGAGTCAGTGGAAGGCTCTGAGGATCTCCAAGACTTACAGTCAGATGAGGAGCCTGGCCCCTCTACTCGTGCTCAGCTGAGACACAGCTGTGCTGGGAGCCTGAGTTGAACAGTGATGAAGAACAGTTGGGAGAAATCATGGATGCATGAATGCGCAGGAAAGAGAAGCGAGTAGGACAGAAGAATACAATGGGGTAGCTCCAAAGGCAAAGGAGAAGGCATTAGGAAGCCACGCCTTGACTGAATTATAAAAGGGAAGGTATGGGAAGTGCTGGTTGTCAAAGGCAACCATTTGTGTTGAAGATCAAGTTTCTGTGGACTGTGTTTGTTTGCCTTGGACATTGACTCAGGTCTCTGAGAATAAAAGTGGTTGTTTTTTTCTTGCAGTTCCTACCTGTTTCTTGGAAGAGGGGTTTCTCCTTGTGAGCATAACAAGGACTCTCTACCCACACTGACACTAAACAGCAACTGTTCTATTGGAACAACACAAAAATAATCGGCCACACTACCACCCACCATGCTCCTGAGTTCATTGAAGCCTGGCACTCCATAAACAATTCTATTAACAAACAGATTGACCTATAAGCAGCCTACAAACACCTCCCAATCCAAATCGATTGCAGAGCTAATCAGAGACAGCACCAACCCTCAGCAACCCAGGCAAGCCCCCACCAAACAGCAATTCACCTCCCAATGGTCCTCACTTGATGTAGCCTCCCTGTCACAAGACTCTCACTGATGACTCACACCTGACTCATCACAAGACCTATCACAAGCCCCTCATTTAACACACCCACACCTGACCACAAGATCACAAGATCTACTGACCACATGAAGCCCTTATAAACAGAACACTGACACTGGCATCCCCTAAATTCCACTGAAGATGTTACCTAGCCTGGTAACAAAATGTTCAGAAACCAAGCAACAAGCTTGGAGAACAAACCCTCACCCTCACCACTATTTTATGTATAGTGACATTGTGTACAGATGGATGGGTGGGTAAGGGAGTATAAGCATTTGTATGCACTTACTGTACATACATATAAGGAAAAAAATCCCTTCTCACACCTCAGGGCCTTCTTCCATGTTGGGTGCTTTACCAGAGGCCTAGGGGTCTACGTCAGTTGTCCCCAACCTTTGCGGCTTGGCTGCCTGACTGGGAGAGGGGAGAAGGGAATTGGGCCATGCAAGCAGTGGGCTGGGTCACATGCACATGCACGTGCAGCTTGACTTCTTCAAGTTGAGCTGTGCACATGTGTGTGTGCACGCCAGTTCACTGCTTGCACAAGTTGAGCTGCACGCATGCACATGCATGCCAGCCTGATAGTGGGACTGAGGCTGAGGGCCCCTGTTCTAAGCAATATCATATTTTGTGCAATATCATAGTAGTCTCTGACACTCTTCTGGATAGAGGGCTTTGCTACTGTCCTAGAGATTTAATGGAGCCACTCTCACAGCTTAGGAATTACAGCCCTGAGTGTGCTTCTACCACCACTGGCACCACCTTTGCTTTTATTTTCCACATCCTCTTTACTTACCAGCTTCATCTCTCTCTCACACACACCACACACACACACACACACACACTCACAGAGTGTATGTGTCAAGGCACTAATGACCTGCTTGTGCCAGTTGAAAACACACTGGTGTTGGCTTTCACCTTTGGTAAAAGCACATTAGATAGCAGCATGGAATGTTTGAGCAATGAACTAGGATATTATTTGTTTTTACTCAGGACATGTCACCAGGGAAACAAATGGAGTGGCATTTATCACAAGCAACAAATTTACCCACACAGTATAAAGCTTTTCTTCCCATTTTTTTTATTAATTTTCTATTAATAAAATTGATCAGTGCTTAATAAACATCATGTTGTCTGGGTTAATTTGTTTGCTTAATAATACAAATTACATTCTTAGTCTCTACCCCCTTTTTCCAGCCATTGATAAAATAAGTTCCATGTTTGAAAATATTCTGTATTTTCTTTCTCTTTTATCCTCAATGTAAGTCAGTCCATTTCAGTGCAGTCCGATATCTTCTTGATTATCTCTTTGTTTAGTGGTGTTTCTTCATTCTTCCAGTGCTGAGCAAATATAATCCTCACTGCTGTTAGTACATGCAATATACACTTTGCTTATCAGATTTTTCTGATATTATACCTAGTAAGAAAAGTTCAGATTTAAAATCTACATGTTTCAGTGGAAAGCTTCGTGATGGTTAATGATTGCATTATGACCATCCAAAATTTGTGCCAAGTCCCTCAGAATCACACTTGTCCAAATCCATGACAAATGCAATCAAGCTGGAAATAGATTTCTATGCCAGCAAAAAAAAAATCTTCTAGTGTAAGTGCCCAAAAAAGATATTACAGTATTTACATACAGGGTGTTTTCAGTGCAAAAGTTGCCAGTCAAGCAGCAACAGGTATCATTGTCAGCTTTGGATTTGGACAGATATATATATATATAATTTATATATAATTTTATTTGAATGATGCAGGTAATCATTTGGTTCAATTTTATCATAAGAATTTTTTTTTGTCATCAATACCTAGTTCAAGCACCCCAATTGTCATTTATATACTTGGACGTCACCAAATAAGCTGTCATAATCAGATCAACAATGTCTTATGTAACCATCAAGGGTCCGGTTCAATTTTCAGCATCAAGATTTATTTGAGTGCCAACTGCAATTCAGATCAGAGTCAAATTATGCAATATCAAACTAGCAGTACCAACAAAGCAGTTTGACATCACCAAAATCCCTTCCACATATGCAGTTGAGATGAAAAATAGGTTTGAACTTTTGGACATTGCTAAAAAGAGGCTCAATGTATTGTGGCAAGAAATTCAATCAACCATCATTGAAACAACAGGTGAACACATATTGTAGAAGAAGCCAGAAGAAAAACACAAGTGCTTCTCAGATGAAACCATCAGAATAGCTGAGTAAAGCCCAGCAGTCAAAACAACAGGTAAAAAGGTCATCAAAAACAAGTAAAAGAAAGAACTGTCTGACCAACCAGTTGACAAAAACAGGTGGAAAGAATATTCCAGAAAAATAACAAAGAGGACCTCAGGATGATGATGAAATAAAAGCAGATATAGAACCATCCATCCTTAAGGAAGACGTTGTGTGGGCTGTAAGGTCCCAGTCTCTTACGTGAACTTGAGATATCATATCAATCTAATCAGATAACCCAAGCAGAGACTTCTTGATCAAGCAGCATTTTATTTGATCAAATTAAGCAGCTGGGTGGCAGAGTTACATCCAGAAGTGCCACACCTTAGAAAGTTAGTAGCATTGCTTTATAAACTTTGTTAGCCAATGAAAATCAGACAACAGAGCCATTACTTCATAAGAAAGACATCAATCATTCCTGCACACTCCCTTATTTCCTCCTTCAGTACATCCCGTCCATGTACATGTTTCCCACACTTGCGTGAGATTTCCCTGGTGCATAAGCCAATTACAAAAAGCAAGAAAGCAACAGTTAGACTAAACAATTTTCCTTTTTTCCAGAACCTTTCAGGGCAATGAACCAATTACCAAACAAGGCCCCATTGCTGAGATCTATACCTCCTTAACCTTCACAGCCTTGTGCCAGAAATAAACAAATGGCTACAGGATTGGAACAATTAGTATTCGTTCCATTGTCAAAAAAGGGCTACTCCTGGCCTTGCTCCTAATACAGCACAATTGCCCTCATTCCTAATGTGACAATGTGTGAAAATGTTGCATTCTTTCATCTTTCTTATGCTGGAATGATCAAGAAGAAGCTGGAACTTTAAGAATCAAAATCTCTTCACAAATCTCTTCTCAGAAACCAAATAAGGTCTGAAACATCTGATCAAAAGGATTAAAGAAAAAAGCCAGAAATTTGGCCTCTTCCTAAACATCAAAAAAAAACAAAACAAGCTCATGACCACTGTGAGGAATGGAAATGTCAAAAAAAAAAGTTGACAGTGAAGAGATCAAATGAGTGCAAGAATTCATTTGTCTAGAATCTCAGATTGATCAAAGCAGTAAATGCAGTCAAGAAATAAAGCATTGAATCACACTGGTTTGCAAGCCATGATGAACATGTATTGAGTATGGAAAAACAAGGACATCAGCTTGGCAACTACATGCAGATTAATCTACACTATTATGTTTCCCATAGCTACCTATAGTTGTGAAAGTTGGACCATTAAAAACTAAACAGGAGGAAAATCAATTAATATGAGCTGTGATGTTGGAGAACAACAAAGGTGACAAACAAGCAAAAATTGGAGCACATAAAACCAGACAGATTGCTGGAAGGCAAAAGTACAAAATTCTACCTTACTTACTGTGGCCATCTCATATACTCAAACTCACTGGAAGAGGCAATTATGTTTTGAATGGGCAATGGTAAAAGCAAACCAAGTTGCCAAAAAAACCCTCTGTGGCTAGATAGCATCAAAATCTACTCTAACCAGAGCAGATTGAGGAGTGCTGGTCCATAGAATTGGAGAGAGTTGGACATGATTGAATGGATATGTGGGGTGGTGGGAAACCACTTGCATTTTCTCTCACAGCTAATCTGGTTACAGAACATACTCAGATTAAATCAAACAGCTTAATTGTGAACAAACACTTAGGCAAAATATTCCTTCTAATTGGAAAAGTGAAAATGAAGTTTAAAACAGAAGAGCAAGAAAGGGAAAGCAGAACTCTGCGTGCTTCTATTGAATATTGCAAAACTTCTCATTACTGCAAGGGCAGCAACTAAGCCAGTATGTGTTCTACCCAAACTGGAAAACTAATTCATTATATTTTATGAAACAAATTAACAAGCTGAACTTTTGAATGGGATATATCTGATTTATGATTTCACTCATATTTAACATTACTATGTTTTGACTCCTTGCCCCAATGCATGAAAGTAAGTGCATTTATTTTCTGAGTCAGTTTGTCAATGATTTGCTTATTAATATTACCGTTTGTCATTTTTTAATAACAAAAGGTGGGTTGTCATCAGGATGGAAATATTTTAGGGTTCAGCAGGCCATTAAATTGCTGGATTATTTTGCATTACAAGGTTAAAACCATCTGCCTTGTTATCCAAATGCAACATATACTCAAATCAGTAAAGAAAATCAATGGTTATTCAGGGCAAGAGTTACAGATAACCGATTGCCGGCGGATAACACCCAGGGGGAGGGTCTTCTCTGTGGGTGCACCTGCCGTCTGGAACCAGCTGCCCGTGGAGCTCAGGACTTCCCCTGACCTGCGTTCATTCCGCCGGGACCTGAAGACTTGGCTCTTTGAGCTCTCCGGCCCAGGCTGAGAATTTTTAACTGGGTTTTTTATTTTCAGGGATAATTTAATCTTTTTAATTGTCTTTTAACTTTTGTATTTTGTATTGGTGTGATTTTAAAATGCCCTGTAAACCGCCCTGAGTCCTTCGGGAAAGGGCGGTATATAAATCTAATTAAATTAAATTAAATTAAATTAAATTAAATTAATGTTAGGTGTAATGCTATCCCTCTTTAGAAGGTAAATCAGCATCGGAGTCTGAAAGTGACTCAATGTCACAATCTCAATAGATTTACACCCCATATTGTGAGTCCCTATAGATTACTGTGATCTGTAAATACTAGATTATTATCAAAACATTATCCAAAACTAAATCATTAAATTAAATAACATCATAAATAATTAGCATGTATTTATGAATCATAATTGCCATAGTTATATAGCATCTGGTCTATGGACTTTGCTTTGGTTAGCAAAAGGTTTTCACAAGCAAGTCAAATGGCTGGCTTGGACTTAGATAGGCCAATATATATTGATAACTAGGTATGTATAGGACAACTACCTCTGTGTAGAAGTGCTTTGTCCAGTCTATCCAGTGTATATGGCTTGGGAAAGTTTTTAATGAGTGTCCAGTCCTGTAAGGGTTCTCCTTCCTAAAGTTAAGCTACGTAGCATCCTCACTCCTGGCCTTCTGGAAACCCTTGAAGACTGAATTATTCTTATTTGTACTAGGTGTGTTTTGCATTTTAATTTTACATTATTTTCAATAGTGTTTTGATGTATTATTATTATTATTATTATTATTATTATTATTATTATTATTATTATTATTATTATTATTATTATTATTATTATTATTATTATTATTATTGCCAGGAGTGGGGGGTTTTCAGTGCAACAGTATAAAAGTACAATAACAAACTGTTCAGTATATAAAGTGGTTCTGTTACTCTGAACAACTTTGTAAATGGCTACTTTCTATAGATAATTTACTCTCCACACTTCAAACATGTTGTTACCATGCATCTTCTCTCTTGTATTATTTACTTTCTTCACAACTATGGATGCATATGTGCTTTCCTGTCGGGATACTACTTCAAGTGTTTGATTTTAAAAAAAGTGATTGCATTCCATAAAAGCAGTAATGTGTTAGCCTTTAATGTGACTTAGGGCCCTTTCAGTTCTGTAAGGAAGAGGTCTTTGCATTTTTGTTAATTCAATTCAGAATAGAGTCCTGGTCTCACTTAAAGGACAATTCCACTAGACACGTTAATTGGTATCTCTAGCATCTCAGATACTTTGGAGCACGGGTGTCAAACTCGATCACGTCACGTGACGTATCATAACATATCACAACATTTTTTTGCCTTTGCAGAGCTGGAGTGGGCATGGCCTGCATCTGGCCTGTGGGCCGCCAATTTGACACACCTGCTTTGGAATATCAGATAATGAATACAACTGTATTACCAACTACTGCAAACAAGTGTCACATTTCCTGGGAGAATGTAGTGGTGTCTAAGTCAGTGAAAAAAAATACACCTGCTTTAAGGAACTGGGGACTAATGGTACAGTATGCAACAGTTCCTGCAGCCTTCTAAATGCTTTTTTCTTGAAATTGTTACATAGTCTTGTTGCATATCTGATAGAAATGTCTTTGATATAAGTCTAGATTAGATACAGTGTTTTTAAGCAGAACTAAGCATTCAATTTATGCACCACTCTCTGTTTTGACTATATTTTAGCAGCTTTTTCAGACTAATCCCTGCTGTTTGGACTTACTCCATCACAATATACATTTGACCTTGTTTGGAGCACATGAGCAATCAAGAAGTAAATCTGAAATACATCCTAAGTCACAGGAAATTGTTACAGGTCACATTGACTTTATGCTTTTTATCCTTTTCATCAACCTCCTCTCCCCTCTAACTTTTGTGTACTTATAAAAGAAGAAACAAGATAATCTTTGATTCATTTTACAATCTAATAAACTTTTTGAAAAAATAAAAATGGATGGGAAATAAAAATGAGAACAAGCAGAATTATTAACTTTATAAAGCATTATAAGGTTATTTTAATAGTCAGTCTGATGGAAACAATTAGGAAGAGAAGAAATCAAATGGAGTCGGCTTCTCAAAGGTTCATGGAGAGGATTATCCCAACTTGTATTGTATTTGCAGTAAATGGAATATTTAGCAATGTAGATCCATTCAAAGCAAACATGACTAGCTTCTCAACCAGACATGACTAGAAGAAGATTTTAATGCACATTACCTGAAGAATTTGGCTCCGTATACTTCATTGCATTTAGTATCATTATATGTTATTTTTCCATAACTGTTTCAATTTATGATATTACTTTGGGGATCACTATGAGTAGTTGTTGCTGCAGGTAAAAAAAATGAAACAAAGGTAAGTCTTAGTTTGCCCCTTTGCCAAAGATTTTCCAAATCAATCTAATTAACTTCAGTGGTGGGATTCAAATATGTGAACAACTGGTTCTCTGTGTGGATGCCACTTCCAGAAGTCCAGATAGCAAAAAAAAAAAAAAATAGATATCTGTTCTGCCAAACTGGTGTGAACTGGCTGCATCCCACCACTGATTAACTTGTTATGTTATGCTCTGACAATTAAAATGTATTATTTCAGTATTATTTCACTTTCTTTGTTGGTCAAAGTTGAAACAAATGCTTTCTTCAAAATAGAGAGAGAGAGAGAAAGAGAAAAAGACCTATTAATTACCTTTTTAAAGAATATTCAGGAATGTTTTAGATTTTTTTTGAAAGTCACCCCAGTACATTTGTGCGAAGTGCTGCTCCGCTAATTGTTTCATCCCTGAAAAGTTGCAGTTATCTGTCAGCCTTCAAATATAATTGGACCCATGGCTATTTTTAAGGTCTCCATTCCATTTGTACAGAACATAGAATTCCATGGCAGAAGAAAAATGCTGTTCTAATTGAATCATTACTTACAAAGACAATGCAATGGGGTTCATTTTATCCAGCGCTGTATGTATTATACTCCTATAGCTTTCATTTTTCCTTCATATGTTATTACTCTGTGGGGGAAAAGCTCTTTTTTATTTTTTGAAGGGAGGGTAGGAAGACTTTTTAGCACGCAAACGGACTTTCATAAAAGCATGAGTATTTACACATTTGCAAGTTTTGTGTGGAGGTTTGCAAACTGACCTCTGTAGTTTGGAAAAATCAAATTCAGGGCAGAACTAGTTTCGATTGAGAAGAACATCTTTTTAATTGATAAATGTGGTGATGCCATGGTGGTCTATCTGTAAATTGGAGTTGTAAAGATCCAGTGGTTGTAACGATAAAAAAGTGGGAATCCTGGGTCCAGATTCATAGTTTCATCCTGTCCCCAAAAGTCCTCTTTGTCCTGAAAATCCCTAATAAACTCTAATGGAGACAGTCAAGTCAACTTTCGGCTTTCACATCATAAAATGTGAAGTTACCTCTTGTTGAGCAATAGATTATGCTAGCATAACCTAATATGTTCCCTTCAAACTCATTTAATATAAATCTACCACAACTATCTGTTTAATGAGTCAAGCAAAGTCAGTCTGAAGTCTTTACTAAACATAATGGCCTGAATTCTTTGGATACTAATTCCTAGTTATGAAAACCAGCTTTTTTCTCCCAGTAATGTGATTTTGCTTTTCCTTTCTGTAGTGATGATTAGAAGTGTTCCTTGGGAGAAGCTGCAATTATCATTTCAACCTCCAGCAAAATCAACTTCTTTTTGTTAATAGTTCTTGGGAAAACACAGTGGACTCCAAATTGGGGAGAAAGTTCCAATGGGAAAAAATGCAATAAAAAGTATTCTTACTGATCATGGGTAAGCCAGAATTGTCATAAACAAATACTATTGCTAACACTGCATCATTTTGAGATTTCTTGTCACAGTTTTGAAATGAGCTTGTTTTCATAATCCCGTGAAAAGTCAATTTATTTTTAAAGTTAAGTGATGTGATTCCTTGGTTCAGTTCCTTGGTTGTTCACTTATTTAATTGGCCCATTTTCTTTTCTTTTTTTCCTTTTTTTTAAAAAAAAAATCTGTTTTCCATACCTTTAAATGTGCACACAGAGCACTGTTCATACCCACCACAGTGATAGATATATTTTTGCCTCTCTGAAGAATTTGTGGATGGTGCATTTCCTATCTTTTGCTTATTTTGCAGAATTTTTAGTCTGGTATACAGTAGATAGCGTTTACATTAGCTGCTACCTCCCTGATTCCTGTGACTCGTAGTGATGAGGGGTTTTTGAGCTATTTCAAATGACAAACCTCTCAGAAATGAACATTCATTGGAATTCATCATCATAAACCTCACATGCAAGACAATCCCTCAGTATCTCTTCTAAATCCCCAAATCTGAAGTACTGAGAGAGATTATGCAGCTCTGTGGTATAAGCAGTAATTCCTTCTCCAGGAGCTTCAACTTATTTGTGAAATCCCTGTATAATAATTGATGGTGTTGGTGAGAAATGATTCTCTTCAAGTCATTTCACAAATTCATCAAATATTTTTGACTTTGCTGTAAGAGGAGTAGTGTATTATATTATTATAGCAAACATTTGGGCCCTGGATGCAGTTAAAGGGACAGTTTCATTTTGTTCAGGGACAGTTGTCTGTTTCAAAATAAAAATAGCACTGCCGCTTAGCACTGCCGCTTAGCACTTAGACCTATACACTGCTTCACAGTGCTTTACAGCCATCTCTAAGTGGTTTACAGAATTGGCATACTGTATTGACCCCAACAATCTGGGATTCTCATTTTACTGACCTCAAAAGGATGGAAGACTGAGTCAACCTTGAGCTGGCGAGAATCAAACTGCTGGCAGTTGGCAGAATTAGCCTGCAATACTGCATTCTAACCACTTGCACCACCACAGATTTTTGCTAAATAAAACAAAGTTTCTCTGTGTATGAATCCCAGGACAAAGTTTTATTAAATGGTGAAATCTTATTGTGTCCATTTTAACACAGAAACTACTCAAGTTTCAGTTTGGAGATTATTTGGAGAAGATTTCTGACTGCTTATCAGTCAAATCAAAAGTAGATCCACAATTCCTGCTGATTTGCAGCTCCCAGAATATTACCCCTTCATTGCAAAAAATGAGAGGCACACAGATAGACCTGAAACACAACTCATTTTTATTGTTACAGCAGAGAAGTGGCAGAAGCCCCAACCAACAACTCTCAATTTATGAGGGGAACAATGGATTAAGAAGTAATAATTAGCAGCACAGCTCCCCCAGCATTTATAAATAAGCTCAAACTAGCATGCAGATTCCTTCCCTCCAATTTTCTTTTCATAGGCATCCATTAAACTACATTAGGGTAAAAGATTGGCCCAAAGTCAAGTCTGCTTTCCAAACAAGCAATCATCTCCACTATTAAATTACTAGTAAGAGTCATAATTTGACATTTTATGAAGAACTCTACTTTTATTAAGGCTAGAGTTTAAAAAAAGAGATTATGGAAAGAACTGTACACTTCTGATGTTAAATATTGGATTTAAGAGGATTTTTAACCACTTTTTGAAATGCCTTTATATTCTAAAAGTGAGTAGATGCAGTAATAGATTTCTATATGATCTACAGTGAAAAACTACAAAAAATGTGCATAGTTCTACATGTATATGAAATTAGTTTTTCTAGCATCAGAAATAACAATGTTTTTCCAAAACAAAAAATTTCAAGTACGTATGCTAGCAATAACATAGTAGTGATGCACTTTTCCAATTTCACCATAAAAACCTATGATGATTGATTCTGCATATCACAATGATTATAGATTTGAAGGGACTGGATTGAGGACAATTGCTGAAATCAGGAAATAAATAATGTAAATCTAGGTGGTTGAATATCTTGATGAAAGGGGAAAAAGAAGCAGACACTGAAAATTTGAATTACTGTTGTTGTGAATATTTTTTTAAAAAAAGAAGACACTCACATAG
This sequence comes from Vipera berus, assembly GCF_964194415.1. Lineage (NCBI taxonomy): Eukaryota > Metazoa > Chordata > Lepidosauria > Squamata > Viperidae > Vipera > Vipera berus. The sequence goes on along the minus strand of NC_138202.1, from coordinate 82,922,595 downwards.
TCAGACAATATTTAATTGTTCAAGGCACTAGGCTAGAAACCAGAAGACTATGTGTTCTAGTCCTACCTTAGGCATGAAAACCAGTTGCGTGATTTATGGGTCAATTACTCTCTTTCAGCCCAACATATAGGATTGTTGTTGTTGTTGTTGTGGAGAAAATAGGAAGAGGAAAGACTATTACTAGATATACCACCTTGAGTTACTTATAAAAATAATAAAGGTGAGATTAAATATATATATATGTAAAAATCCAAATTTTATGGCTATGCCTGCCTGACAGAGGACACAAGGAAAAAAGGAGGACAGGTCTTCCTTTTGTTGGGCATCTCATTTTACTAGAGGATAGTTATATTCAAAGAAGGAATCTTTCTGTGACTTAAATGTGGTGCCCCAAGGCAATTATGGGTACACTTGGATGCCCATATAAAAACTACACAAACTGCAGTGGTTAACCAGTAACTTTCCAGAAGCAATTGAAAGTGCATATTATTACCACCTATAATGTCCTTCATGATGCAGGGTCTGACTGTTTGAGGCCAGCCTTTCTCCCATCATTTCTGCCCACGTGGTAAGATCTTACTGAATGAACATGTTCCAGAACACATTCCAAATGCCCCTAAAATAATGCCTTCTGATTATCTAGATGGCATGCTGTCTCTGCACAGTATCTCTCTGGACATCTATATTGTGCTGATCCTGCTTTTAAATGGGCCTTAGAGACCTGATTTTACAAGAATTTTATTGTGATGGATGTATTAGACCCGGGTTTTCACTTTTGTTTTTTAAATGGATATGTTTTTGATTGTACATTGCCCAGAGTCATTATAAGATGAGTAATCTATAAATGTGAGTTTTAATTAATTAATTAATGCATCAGTCAAAAATATTCATATGCATACCCTTAAATTTATTTTTTAGAATCTTAAAAAGGGGTTGTTCTCCAAATATTTAAAGGCTCATGAAGCATCAGTTTCAGCTAACATACACTGTGAGGTTACCAGTCATTTTCTGCTATCAAAAACAGTTAGATTGTATGGAACATTTCTTAAATTTCCACATTATTTCTAAAGTAAGCTTTGATTGGTTAATTCTTATATCACTTTCTAGCAAAGGATCAAATGACCTTCCAGCAGAACCTCTGGTACGAAATAACTTTACTTGATAAAAAATTTAGAGATATTTCTTTATAATATGCCAATGAAATGGCACTTGCTCATACAAAACACTAAGCCGGTATGTACGGATAGTCCTGTTTTATTGACCATAATTTGGACTGGCAACTCTGTCATCAAGCAAAAAAAAAAAAAAAAAAGAAATCATAAGACTGCACTAGGTTTAAGACTCTACTTCTGCTTCTATTGTTAAGTATATTAGCATTGTTGTTAAGCAAGACATCACATTTTTGTGACTTGAGATTTCACTTTTGTATTCTCCATTAATTTTGCTTGTGGGAAGCCAATTGCAAAAATGTGAACATGATCATAGGATGCTGTGATGGCCATAAATACAAGCAGGTTGCAAAGTGCCCAAATAGAGATGACTTGAGTACAGAATGTTGTGATGAATATAAATCAGGGGTGTCCAAACTTTTTTCAAAGAGGGCCAGATTGGATGAAGTGAACATGCTGGAGGGCCGAACATGCTGTGTGGGCGTGGCCAGCTCAACATCACTTGCGTCAGGGGCACTTGTTCAGAGCTGGGCAGGACTGGGGCAAATCTGAGGGTAGCCGGCAGAGGGGGGATGGGACTGGGGCAAACGCTGGGTCATGGTCCATTGGAGGAGCCTCACTGATATTAAAGTGGGTGGGGGAAGACATGATATTAAAGGGGGTGGGGGAAGACAGTGTGTGAGAGAGACAGAGAGAATCCCTTTTTGTAAGTTTGCTTACTTTGCAATGCTTTCCTTTCCCCACACTTTTGCTTCCCTGCTGGCTCAATCTTTCTCTCTGCCGCCCAGATCTACAGCTGCAGAGGAATTTCGCTCCCCCCCCCCACAGCCGATCTGTGCAGCAGAAGCATTTTTGAAGCCTCTGGAGCTCGCATCGATGGCCGTGGGGCGATTTGGCAATGCTCCAGCGGCCCGATCCGGGCTTCGGAGGCCTGCAAAATGCTTCTGCTGCCCAAATCAGCCGTGGGGGGGGGGAAATGAAATTGCTCTGCAGCCCTAGATCTGGGCAGCAGAGGCATTTTGCAGGCCTCCGATGCCCAGATTGGGCTGCTGGAGCATCATAAAATCACCTCATGGCCATGGATGTGAGCTCCAGAAGTTTCGAAAATGCTTCTGCTGCTCAGATCGGCAGGGGGGGGGACGGGAAAGTGAAATCACTCTGCAGCCTTAGAACGCGCGAGTTTGGAGTTTGGGAAAGTGAGCAGGGCCTTAACATAAAAGGCTGGTTCTGCTTTCAAAAATAGAGAAAGGAGGGACGATTATTGGGCTCCTTGCCTCATTCCCGCTTGAAGCCATCCTTAACAACAAGGAAAAATCTAATCTATCCAACGCTACCCAACATTTCAAATATGTGTGCACTGAGAGGATAGCTATTATTAAGACGCCAGTCCTGCACATCTACTGTATATCTAGGAATAAATCTCATTAAACTCATGAGGCTGTGAAACACAGAAAGGAAACACACACACACACACACACACAAAGAGAGAGAGAGAGAGAGCTTCCAATCTTGTGAGCAATTCCAACAGCTAAAGTAGCCTGAGAAAAATTCCAAATCTCCTCACCTTCCCAAACTCCAAACTCGCGCGCCCTACTTCCCTCGCTTGCTTTCTCCAACTCCAAACCCACGTGGAGTTCGGAGAAGGCAAGCAGGGAAGTAGGCTGTGAAACACAGAATGTGCGCACGTGCACACACACACACACACACACACACACACACACACACACACACAGAGCTTCCAATCTTGTGAGCAATTCCAACAGCTAAAGTAGCCTGAGAGAAATTCCAAATCTCCTCACCTTCCCAAACTCCAAACTCGCGCGCCCTACTTCCCTCGCTTGCTTTCTCCAACTCCAAACCCACATGTCTTCCAAGTTTGGGCGGTGACGTCAGGATCAGGCTTCCCTCTCACCGCCCTCCCTCCTGTGGCAGACAGTCTTCTGCTTGCCGCCCTCAATCAGAAGGGAGGGCCGTGGGAGGGCCGCATTCACACAGAGCAGGGAGGGCTGTTAGAGGGCCGTATTAAACCGCCCCCCGGGCCGCAAATGGCCCGCGGGCCGGACTTTGGACATGCCTGGGATAGGTAGTTCAATATCCTTCCCCTCAAGTTAAACAACTTTAACACACACACCACAAACACCACACACACACACACACACACACACAGAGAGAGAGAGAGAGAGAGAGAGAGAGAGAGAGAGAGAGAGAGAGAGAGAGAGATCAAAAGCACCCATTATTTCATATCTTATTTTAATAATTACTTGTCAGACAAAAATGAGTACTACTCATTACTGAGAGCTTTGCTTGTATTAGAAACAGAAATGAGGAGATTTCAAACAAACCTCTGGATCAGGTTTTGCTTAAATTAAACTATCAAAAAGCAAAAGCAAAAATCACTAAGTTTGAAGAAATGCATTTCCAGCTGTAAACCAAACAACACAATACAAAATGCATCTAAAGAATTATTTAGGATTACAACCCTTTTGGCAAACAATATATTTTCTGGATCACCAACCATTGCATGGAAATGAATTCTCAAATTCTTTATCTTCATAGACTCTTGTTCTGAACCATATGTGTTGGAAATGATGCCTTGGTTTCGGAACTCCTAATTTGACTTGTGAACTGTGTTGAGTTACAATTCTGGGACTGCCTTCAAAGTGACCTAACCTTTAATGATCCCTTAGCTTTGATCTGTTGCTTGATTGCTTGCTTTGTTTAAATGTGAATTAACCTTGGACTGATTACTCACATAGGTGTAACAGCTTGACTTTGGGTTTTGGTTACACCATCCCCTAAATGTATTGGCAGTGATTTATTGTTGATTTAGTTGGGAAAAACAAGAGGGGAAGCACACTTTTTAAAAAATACAGTATCTGCAACTTTATTATTTGGGGAGGAAGAGGGTTTGTTCTGTCTTATACCCAGTCTTCTGAGCAGCTGTATTTTTAGAGAAAGGCAGCAAATTTTATACTGATGGAAATGTTTTACTGTCATTCAATCTATTATGAGTGAAATCCTATCAGGAACAAATGTAAGATACATACTACAGACTTCATTTCTCTCTCTCTTTTTTTTCAACTTGTTTAACAATAATGACAAATATTTTCTCAATCTTTAAGAGATTGTTTGAAGGAAAAAAATGGAGAAGTCTCACCTGAGCCTCCTGGGCACTATAGAATGTACTAGCAGTGTTTACTTGGTTAAATCATTTATTTGATACGTACCATGTGAAAGCTCAGTGAACAGATCTTTATAATTGAGAAATCCATTAGGGGGAGAGAAAAAACCACAGCCAGAGTTATGTATTTCTATTTTTCCCTAGATATGGGTTATCTTTATGAATGTTATCAAAAGTAATTTAGAGGAAGCAAGATAAGATCCATTGGTAGGATGTGGTGCAACAGCATCAGTCTGACTGATGTCAAAATTTTTATTTGTCTTTCCTTGTAATAGAAATCTTAAAAGATGCCTGCTGTCACTGTAAGACAAATATTCGCTTTTACATCGTAGTGTAAAATCTGATTCCCATTTTGTGCTTTCTGACATTGTGACATAATGGAACAAACTGAAAAAATAACTGAATTTCTAGTGCAAGACAACCTCACCTTATGTTTTCTGCTGAAGAGATACCATCTATTTTTCAAGCATGGGTATGGATGGACATAGTGTAAACAGTATAGGGATTAGATACAATTAGATTGCATACTTGACAATTAATTTTCACACATATAAAATTTAGAGTTATAAAATAAAATATTTTCTGATGTTAATGGGAATAAATTGTAGTTCACTGAGATGGCTCAGTCATGACATTATACGTAAGGGAAGGATGAAGGCAGTTTGCTAGCATCTACTAGTCTTCATTACAAGACTTCCACAACAAAGTGTTAACTTGGGAAATATGTTCTCATAATGGAAAATGGATCTGTAAGAATTAATGTTAAAAATGGAATATCCATTTGTAAAAATCATTTTATCCAATGTTGAGTAGGACAGTGATGCTTTTCTAGCACTTTTGTTTTTGTGGGGTGTTTGGTGTTCTGTATGCTTGGTTGTTTTCTTGCAGATGTTTCATTGACAACTAGGTAATATCAATAGTTAGCTAGCACAACAAAACTCATAAAGCACTCAAAGTTCAACCCTGACCTACAAATATTCTTAATGTGCATGTGCGTGAACTGATTTATTTCAGTAGCATATTTACTCTTACAACTAAACAACCTCAGTTATCAAGATCCATATTAAAAAATCTTGAAAGGAAGAACAAATTTTGGAGCTTTTTTATTTGCAGTAATTTCCTAAATTAAAGAAAAAGTAATATCAACTCTTTTAGGTTTTGCATTTGGATTTATTTGTTGTACACACCCAATGAGAAACTCTTAGATTTTTGATAGTACATTAGATAATGTGCACCTTTTAATAGGGTACGTGAAAAAGAGGCAGAGTTGAAAGCAACTTATGTCCTGTTAAATTATTTCTGGCAATTCATTGTGTTTTTTTTGTTCTTGCAATTATTTTCCCCTCTTCAGTTGTTGTGTTATAGTTTACAGACTGTGTGTAAGTAGGGCTAATGTAGATTCTATAAATAACGATGTTCTCTCACAAGAAAAGCCTTATCCTGCAGGTTAAAATAGTCAGATCAGAGCTGTTGGAGATTGTAATTCAGTGTTCTCTCTGAATTCACTGCTCTCTACTATTACTGTTTTTGCTCTGTTACCTGAACTGTGTATTGACCTCTGGACCGGTAAGAAGACTTTGTAGTTTGGATTGCTACTTGGACTGTTTATTTTTGACTGTGCATTTTTGTTTTTACACCACCTTCAAGTAAACTACTTTTTGCTTTTACAACTCAGTGTACTCTTGTGTGACTTTTACTACTCTCAGTACCCTTCCTTGTCTGTGCAACTCCTTGGTAGCACAAGGAGTCCTCTGCACAACAAATTCCTTAACACTTTTAACATTATTTCCATTACATTAAATAGTAGCTAGCACTTTGGTACAATATCTGTAACTAATGAAACAATTCATATTAGTGCAATTTTACTGAGTGCTCATATCTATATATCTCCTGAAAAACAATTGGTTGCAAGCAATTTCTTAAAGAATGTTTTCTTATTCTGAGATCTTTTCAGCAGATTGCTTCCATTTAGAAATTATTCATTAATAGTGCAACATCGTCCAGTATTTTGCAAAAAAGAAAAAGTTAAAATTCTTTGAAATAATGGCTGAGACAGATCTTTAAAAGTATTTAACTTGTTTTTTGGCATTTGCTATATTTTAAGCTAATTTACAAATCTGGACTTTGTTTTACTTTCTTGACCTAATGGCAACTACTGCTTATTCACCAGCAATCACTGAAGTTCTTTAGATACAATCCTATATACAATCAAATATGTATTTAATGGATTTAGTACTTTTTTGAGCATATACAGGTATGGTCAGGTTCCATTTATAGGAACCGGTTCTTGGCCTCCTATGATTTTTTTAAAAAATGTGTATGCTAGCCATTTTCCCTATAAAGTGACTCAATTACAAATTATAAAAAAGACAAAAAATAATTAAAATATAGCCAAATATTATAGTGATTCAATATCCCAAAGGAATGAATTAAAGTACTTGCATATCTTTTTTTTTCCTTTCTAATGATACACACTGGAGTGGTGAGTTGGGGAATCTTTCTATACTCATATTCCAAAACTCTAAGATTTGGCTTGTTTTACCAAGAAATTTTAGTGCATTTAAGACAAGATCTAAATCCTACTACTACATACTTCCCTGCTCAGTTATTTTCCCCTCTAACATTAGTCAAATAGCAATACAAAATATGAAATATATCATAGATTCATAATAAAGGCACTACAATTTGCTAAAATATCATAGTAGAGATAAGAGGAGATACTAATAGCAGCCATTTTGGGAACCTCCATACAAAACAGTGTATTTTGAGGAAAAAGACAAAACTACAATATACAAATAGATGAATAGGAAAAAATGTGTTTCAAAGAATTGAAATTTATATTACGCTCTGGCCTTAAAGGGATTATTTATAAAATGATATATTGTTGCCATTTGTCGTCAGAGAAATTGTCCAGAATATATAAAGGTAGTTTGAATTTATGCTAAAAATGTGAACAGCATGAAGGGATAATTTATCATGTATGGTGGATGTATACAAAAACAAACAAAAAAATGATGCAAATAAATGCACTAATTCAGCAGATTTTAAACACAAATGCACAATCAAAGACCTTTCTTTTGGGATTCATGGATAAACAGCTAGAAGAAAAGGGCATGGAACTTGCCTGCCTTACTTTCTTTTGGGCTCTGAAGTAAGCACTAGGTTTTACTTCTGGGGACGGCTTACTTTTTCCAGGTGCCAGTACCAGTAGGCGATGGGGGTGAGGTAGGGCCTGTACATGGGGTGGAGAAGTAATGCAGTGGCGAGAGCATGGTGAAAGACCAGGTAAAGTACCGGTGTGGTCCTGGTGGTAGGCCCAGATCTGGAGTGCTGCTCCACTGCCTGCCTGCCAGGGCCCTTCACCAGTGGCTGCCGGTGGAACTGTGCTACACATGCTTCCGCCTTTGGGTTGCTGAGTGCCAGGTGCTGCAAGCGCTGGGCTAAGGGTGGATGCTGCAGCTTTCATGCTGGCTGGGCGATTTTGGTCTCTGCCAGCTGCTCCTGCCAGATCGCTTCCACCTGGGTGGCTGCTGCCACTGCTGCCATGAGGTGAGGAGGTGAGGCAGGTGGCAGAGGGGTGGGTGGAGTTGCTTCCCTCCACCTGCCAGAGACCTGAGAAAAGCAGCGTGTTTGTGGGACTAAAAAAAAAAGTTCAGTCAGAGAAACACAATGCAGCTGAAAGGCAGGTTAGTAAAAAAATGATTGGGGGAGGCGAGGGCATCTGGGTGGAGGGGGCATGGCAACCTTACCATGCGTGTCTTTGGCAGGTGTCTGGAAGGAGATGGGAAGCAACTCCACCCTTATAGGTGGATAGCCACAAAAGAGGAATGATTGGTGAAGAAGATGGAATTTGCAAAAATGTTTAAATTGACTTTCTTGGTTAGGCAAAATGAATGGAAAGCCCTTAAATCTTTTTGCATAAAGCAGAAAAGAATGCACTTATAACTTGTGGTTTTAATGAATAGGATGTATAGGTATGTGTGTGTGTGTGTGTATACTGTGTACTGTATGCATGTTTGTGTATACATATAGTGTGTGTGTATCCTAATTTTAATATATATAAAATAGAAAAAAGTGAGCTTTTTGTAATAATAAAAATAATTTATAATCATACTTATATATTCATTGCAAACGAAATCAGAATTTCTTTGCTTTCTGCACTTTTGTCCTTTATTTTCTTTCTTTTTTTTCTTTTGTATTAGTTTGTGTTAGTTTTTATGTTCTTTTTAAAACTTTGAAGAAAAATAATATGTGAGAAAAAAATGTACACTACAAGTTGGAGTAGCATTATGGATCATACAGATACATTATGATCATACAGATCATACAGTAGCATTATGGATCTGTATGATCCATTGGGATGGAGGACAGGCTTAAAGATCTGATTCTTTCCACAGATGCTAGGCCAGGATAATAAGTGAACCCACTAAATGTTGTAAATCTTCAATTTGTCTTTGTCACAAACATAATGGGTTTTACTGTTCTCATATTTATTTCATTATCTGTGGTTTATAACCATCTGTTGGCTGCCCAGAGTCACTTGGTGAGTAGGTAGTCTTAGGAATTGAGCTGATCAGTAAATAAATAAGAGACTATAATCAACAGTTTCATTACCAATCAGTTTGATGAAGCTTCTATTGAGTGTTCATATTGAAGCAGAATTGGAAACTGAAATGAAGGGTTGCTTCAGAGCATGAAATCCATCTAGTGGTTTCCAAGCACTTTCAGGTCATTCTTTTTTTTTTCCTCCCCCAGTTACATGTTTCCTTTCTCCTGCTACTAGAATATCCTTTCTGTACTGACATTATAATCAGCACACCTAGGAGCAGAACTAAGATTTCAGTACTCTGAAAATTGACTAACAGCTCATGATTGGTATACCCTCTTGAGTCAAACTGATATGAACATTTGAATCAAACTTTTATATTCTGGAACACTAAGAGCCTTAAAAGTCTTTTGACCAGCCTTTATCAACCTTTTTAACTCAGAGGAATCCTTAAAATAGAACAAATTGTGGTAATATGCAGAGGAGATCCACTTATCTTAATGCATTTTATGCTGTAGGTAATATATCTGTGCCTAGATTTTTGTTAGTTGATGCTATGTTGTGCGTTAATATTCCCAAGACTAATCAATATTCATAATTATTAGTATTTTAGAAAGTCCCAGTCCTGATATCAAGCCATATCAGCAATGAAGAATAGCTAAATTTCTCTACTGGTTATGCCTGCCTTTCTCTCCCCCCCCCCCCCTTACAATTTAATGTTCAGAACTGCTAAGCTACACCTTCTTTATAGTAGCGGGTCAGATGAAATTGGATGAAATCACAAACTCAAATCAGAACATGTTTTTTTTATATTATCAAATCTCTTGGCCAATGGAATCAGGGCTGATGTGTGCAAATCAGTTAAAATGTTTGGATAAATCAGTACCTTTTTATCAGTTATGTATAAGGAAAATTATCCGGTGTTTTAATGCAATCTATTTAGTAGAAAGGACATATATCAAATGTAAGTAATAATTGGATTTATACTGGTGTGTATATTTTTGTTACCATAATCTCGGTCAATAATATAGTAGTAACTATAAAGGTAAAGGTAAAGGTTTCCCCGCACATGCGTGCTAGTCGTTTCCGACTCTAGGGGCCGGTGCTTATCTCCGTTTCAAAGCCGAAGAGCCAGCGCTTGTCCGAGGATGTCTCCGTGGTCATGTGGCCGGCATGACTGGACGCCAAAGGCGCACGGAACGCTGTTACCTTCCCACCGGAGTGGTCCCTATTTTTCTACTTGCATTTTTATGTGCTTTTGAACTGCTAGGTTGGCAGAAGCTGGGACGAGTAACAGGCGCTCACTCTGCTACGCGGCACTCGGGATTCGACCCGCCAAACTGCCGACCTTCTGATCGACAGGCTCAGCGTCCTAACCCACTGAGCCACCGCGTCCCTAGTAGTAACTATACTACTACTAAAATCATGTCTTTATTCAAAAGTAAAAAAAGAAAGTTGGAATTTTCTTTATTACTATTAAAACAGTTAATTGAAAGTTCTTTAATCAAGGCGTGGCTAATATTACTGATATACTGATATGTAGGAGTAGCTCAGTGATAGAGTGCTTACTTTATATGCAGAATATATGGGGGTAGAACCTGTGCTTCTAGAACTTGTAAAACTGCTACCAGTAGATCAGTGCTACACTGAACTAATTTGTTTGTTTGTTTGTTTATTTGTTTGTTTGTTTATTAATATTTCTATACCGCCCTTCTCCCGAAGGACTCAGGGCGGTGAACAGGGCAAGAATAAAATGCAAAGTTACAAATATTAAAAGAAGATTAAATAGTTGCCCATTAAAAAAACAATTAATACAATACATTATAAAAACCCCAAAAATACAACAATAAAAACCCCACCAATCCCCCATCAGGCCAGGCCGGCTTGTTCGAATAAAAATGTTTTTAGATCGCGGCAAAAGGAGTGAAGATCGGGCGCCATCCGGAGCTCTACCGGTAACTGATTCCATAGTTCTGGAGCGCCCACAGAGAAGGATCTCCCCCTGGGGGCCACCAATTGACATTCTCTGATCGGTGGCACCCTGAGGAGTCCCTCTCTGTGGGAACGCACAGGGCGCAGGGAGGTTGATGCTAGCAATTTGTCTGTGTATCTGTTTGTATGTGTGCATGCACTCACATGTGTACATATACTGTCTGTGTATTTGTACATATACAATCTGTCTGTGTTATGTGTACATATATGATCAGCATGCCTTGATATCTGCTTGTCATTCAAAGCATGCCAGAATAATGTTCTGTAAGCTTTGATAGATAAACTCCCTCCCACTCCTTAGTGACAGACACTATTAATAGTTTCCAGCTCATTGACTATTGCTGGCTGTATCGCCATACCTCAGGAGTTAATATTAGCTATAACACATATATACTCGAGCCTAGCATAATGCCTAATATATAGATGATAAATGACAGCTCAAAATATGTGCTAAACCAAGATTTCAAATGTTAGACTAACGGAATATTTATACGCCAGGTTGATAGATTTATTTTTTTCAGTAAGGTATTTAAGTTTTGATTAGAATTTCTATGATTCAGCAGCATGGACATGACAGTCTGAAACATGTAGAGAGGGAGGAAAAAGGCACACTAGTTTTCCAAACCAAACCTGTCCAATTTATACTAAAACTGATCTTACCAGCAGAAATTGGATACATAAAAAGAAATGGACAATTGGTTGTTTTACTGTATATTCATGTACTATGCTGGTCACTTAAATCATATAGTGAAATACAGAGACTTAGAAAAGAATTAATATAAGAGGAACAGACTGGTTGAAGAAGGAAAATTTGAAAACAAAACAAGTATTAAGTATTATCAGAAAATTGTTTATTTTTTTTCAAGAATGAAATGATGACAGATGGATACACTGATAAAAGTAAATGCCCTTATCTCTATACTAAGAGAGTAAAGTCCCATCTTAGTCCTGCCTTAGCCATTACAGCCAGCTAGATGACTGTGGACCAGTCATCTCTCTCAGACCAATTGACCTCACAGGGTTGTTGTGGGGAAAAATAGGAGGAGGAAGGAATGTTATGTACTGTATGTTCACTGCCTTGAATTACTTATAAAGTAATAAGGATGTGATAAAAATCAAATGAAGAAATAAAGGAAGTTGAATCAATTATCAAAATTCAGTCTCTTATTCAAGTTTCTGTGTCTTTTTTACGGCTGTCCATTGATCCTAAAATCAAATTGTACCCAAATATTTATGCAATGTCATTGTTAATTTTGTTAATCAGTATTTGCTCTGGAACTTCTTTGGTAGTTCTCATAGTCCCTGAGAATGCTCTAAATATTAGCATTTACTCTACCCTTTTCTCCCTAAATTAAATTATTATAAATTAACTAAATTCAAGAGGTGACAATGGAATTCAATAAGAGGAAAGCTAATAAGTTAAGAGTGACCAGATGGAACAGACACACTCTCTCTCTCTCTCTCTCTCTCTCTCTCTCTCTCTCTCTCTCTCTCTCTCTCTCTCTCTCTCTCTCTCTCTCTCTCTCCTCTCTCTGTGTGTGTGTGTGTGTGTGTAAAAGGTCATAGTTACTGAGTACAAATAATCCATTCTAAAAGTTGCTGATTGCCCACTGTGGATGATTGTGTGATACTTCTCTGTTGAGTAAACAGAGTACATTGCAGAAGCTATTGAAGCAATATAATTCAACAAGTTTCCAGGGTGTTAACTGACAGAAGAAGCAAATGGGGAGCAATAGTAGAAGTTGGCAGCAGAGTTGGAGGAAATATTTAAGAGAAACTTCAGCAACAAATTTTCCTGCTAAATCATCAAAGTATACTTGGTTAACCTGAAAAAGGAATAATAAAGAATAAAAATTATTCTATTGGTACTGCTACCTATAAGACTGTTGTTAGTCCGTGCCAGTCTGTGGACCCAGCAGCTGAGTCCAGGGAATCAGACGAGGAGGAGGAAGGGTTTGGAGAGCCATCAGAGTCCAGGGAGGCTCTGATGAGTTGTAAGACTTACAATTAGAGGAAGAGCCTGGCCCCTCCAATCGTGTTCAGGACAAGACTCAGCTGTGTGGGAAGATGAGTCAGACTCTGAGGACTCACAGCTGGACTTCATTATAGATACTTGTAAAAGAAGGCAGTTAACTAAAGCAGGTCAGAGGGAGACAATACAGCAATTCCAAGGGAGGAGGAGAAGGCATTGAGAAGCCTCACCTTGGGACTGCTTAATAAAAAGGGAAGGTACAACCATTTGTAAAGAACTTCAAGAGAATCATGGTCTGTTTGTTTTACCGGTGAAATTCTTGTTTAACTCCTGTTCTCTTTTGCTTTTTGAACCAATTATTCGTTGGAAAAGTATTCTGTTGTTTTTGTTTTGAGGAAATAATTTTCAGGACTGTATATGAAATTAAAAGGGTTGGTTTTCCAGCCTACTGATAAAAAGGGGGTTGTTCTTGTGATGCAACAAGGACGGTCGTAGGCTGGGACAGAACAAAGACTAATACCAATTACATATGTATAAAAGCTTAGTAAAGGCTGCAATTCTATGAATATCAAACTATAAGAATCTGTCACTGGGTTGTACTTAGTGCACCAGCAGTACAAAAATGTGTAGAGGACTTGTTTCTCCCTTTTGTTAAGTGAAGGAATGTTCTATTAGTTTAATGTAAATACTAGATAGAACCCACTGGATTCAACAGGAATTCCTTTTAAGCAGAATAATATTCCAGATTGTTTGAAGTTTTTTTTCTTTGAAAGTTGCTTTGATTTCTTATTACATTTTCAGGGACTTTAGAGTTCCTTTAGTTGTATGTCTGCATTTTCTGAATGTCAGAGATGGAGCAATGGCTAAAGGTAACTGAGGGCAACTAGAAAGACTGACTGAGCACAGGCAGTGGAAAAAAAGCAAGGCAGAGAGGATAGAGATAAATAAGGAGAAAATCAAGAAAAGGAAGGACAGGGATGAATTTCTAGGCAGAGCAGAAAGCTAAAAGCAAATTCCTTGTTGAAGAGAAAGCATCCCTTCCCTTCCTTAAATAGCCCTATCCTAACATTAACCCTTAACCTCAATATAAACTGCTATTTTTCTTCTCTTAAAACCAAAGGGCATGCTACCACATACTTCATCTACACCAAAATAACAAGGCACAAATACAAGCACAAACAGGCAGAAAAAAGGATAGAAAAATAGGCATAATTACCCAGAACAGAGAAGCTAGAAATAAGGCTAACAGCAAAGCACATCTACCAACCAAAAAGAGGGATTTTCAAACCACAAACTCATGGAACAGTGACTGATACTATTGTGGTATGCAATACATGTTCCATGTATGCACTCATGTCCAAAGAACACCCAAACAATATGTGCATCAGATGCAAATTATGTGAACTACTACAGGAAAAAGTTAGGAACTTAGAGGCAACTCTAGCCCAATGTATGAAAGAAAACTTCACCCAAACTGAATCAAATAATTAACAAATAACTCCCAGAGGATTAGACCTGACGGATAAACCCTTGGAGGAAGACAAATGGAGGTATGTCACACACAGAAGGAAACACAATGCTCAAAGATATAGCATACAACAAAACAAACTCCTTCTGCCCAATCCAGCCTAACCAGAAGTAGCTCCATTAAAACTGAAGAATCAATTTCTCCGCTTAGATGGAAATATGCAGACCCACAACCTCCTCCTCAAAGAAGACATGCAGATACCTAGCAAAGTAACAACTTCAAATATCCTGGAAAAAGTCACTTCAAATATCCCTTAAAAAGCCACATCACAAACACACCTGAGATAAACAGAAAAGCACCTCAGACTGCAGCCCCCCAGAAAGAAAGGCTAATATAAGATTCTATCCTCAAAGGAACAGAATCATCCATCTGCAGACCAGACATACAATCCAGGGAGGTATGTTGTCTCTCTGGAGCAAAAATCAAAGATGTGGCTGAGAACCTAATCAAAATAATTAGGCCTACAAATTACTAGCCCTTTCTCCTCCTCCAAATTGGGACAAATGACACAACAAACAACCTGAGTACAATAGTGAGAGATTACAAACAACTAGGCAATAAAGAAGCTAGGAGCACAAGTAGTGTTCTCATCATACTCCCAATGAAAGGCTAACACCCATTGAGAGAAAAAAGAACATCACCACCAGATGGATCTGTAGCTGGCTGGCAAACTGCTCAATGAGTAGTCCTCCATGGCACTATATCCACATGGAGAGAAGTAAGCAGCATGATACCACAAGGTTCCATCTTAGGCCCAGTACTCTTCAATATCTTCACCAATGACTTAGATGAGGGAATTGAAGGGGAACTCATCAAATTTGCAGATGACACCAAACTGAGAGGAGTAGCCAACACTCTAGAAGACAAGCTCAGGATCCAAAAAGATCTTGCAATACTTGAACAATGGCCCCTATCCAACAAAATGAGTTTTAATGTGGAGAAAAGCAAAGTTTTACATATAGGTAAGAAAAAAAATCAAAGGTACAAATACAAATTAGACAAGACCTGGCTCAAAAACTAACTGTGAGAGGAACCTTGTAGTCCTAATGGACTGTCACTTGACTATGAGCCAGCAGTGTGCAGAAGCAGCCAAAAAAGCTAATACAATCCTGGGTTGTTTAAACAGAGGCATAAAGATCACACAAAGTATTAGTACTGCTTTAGAAAACACTAATAAGACCACACCTGGAATACTGTAGCCAATTTTGGTCATCATATCACAAAAAGATATTGAGAGTTTGGAAAAAAAAAATTTGGAGAACAGCAACTAAGATGATCAAAGGCCTGGAAACTAAAACATACGAATGGCTGCGGGACTTTTTGCTAGTCTAAAGAAAAGAAGAAATAGGGGAGACATTATAGCAGTATTCCAGTATTTGAGGGGCTGCCACAAGGAAGAGGGGGTCATGTTGTTCACCCCCTTCACAGAGGGAAGGACAAGAAACAATGGTTGGAAACTGATCAAAGAGAGAAGTAACTTGAATTAAGGAGAAACTTCCTGATAGTGAGGATAATCAACCAGTGGAACAGCTTGACTCCGGAAATCATGGGCACTCCATCACTGGAGATTTTTAAGAAGAGATAGACAATCACATGTCTGAGAAGGTATAGGTCCTCCTGCTGACAGTGGAGGATTCTGAAGAATTAATTTTCTTTCTTCTATTTACACACTTTTCTATCATTCTCCAATTTAAGTGCTGTCAATCCTTCCTGAATGGTCTTGATAGACTTTCTTAGTATTGAAGGAAACCAAGTACGGTGAAAACTCTAGGAAGGAGGGTTATACATGATATGCAATCATACATGTTCCTTGGCCATTTGATAACCTTGAGATTAAATTCATTAAAAAGGCACTTGGGGGGGGGGACAAAAAAAATTCCCCATGAAATTGAAAAGCAAAAGATCAAAAGTTCAGATAACAGGTTTGGCACAAGTCAGTCATTTTGATGTTTCATCTAAATGTATGAAATGAAGGGGAGTTTGCTCAAACTAATATGCTACATGATGTCTGCAGGGACCACTAAATTATAACATGGTTAAAATTATATGAAACCATAAATATGTAATGGACTGGGTGAATGACTTTAAGGAAAGAAGATGCTGCCTAGGAAACAACCAAACAAGCGAGGCAGGAAGCCCCAGTGGTTAAAGTCAGAGACATAAAATTAGGAAGGTCTCACCTTAGTGGATCAAGCAGTTATAAGTGGTGATTGGAAGTTTGTACTTTGAGATTTGCAAGATTGTGTTAAGATAGTCTTACAATAAAGCAGAATTCATGCATCTAGTCATGTTTCCTGTCTGGCTTGCAAGGAGGACTGATTAAAAAATAAAATACTTAAAAAAAATCTCTATGTCACATAGGCCTTCACTGAAATATAAATTAAATGATTTTTTGAATCTATACATCTCTCAGATTCTATTTCACTGAACCAAATATATGTGTCCATGTTAATTATACATTATATGTATGTCTAGTTTTTTTTTATTTTAACCACATGTCTGAAATTAAATTCTTTTTTTTACAAAATAAATAATTTACTCTTTCTAATTGTTAATTGTTTGAAATAGATGTAGGCCATTACGATTCATTACCATTTACTGTTTAATCGAGTCATACATATTTAATTCTTTTTATCTATCCTTACAAATACATTTCTCCCTCGGAGCTCTTTTCACAACTACTTCTGCTTATGAAATTCTCAGATAGGATAAAACATAAGGTCTTAAGAGCAAGAGTATGCTAGCTTTCTCCAGCGATATCTTTAAGCATTACAACTCTGTCTCATTGCCTCACTATGTACATTATTCATTCACAAGTCTTCAAAAACATGGCTGACCATTTGTGAAAGGGCAAACAATAGAAGTCAGGGTAAAAAAGAAAAAAAATCTGTCCAGGTACACTACATTTCAGACAATAGGGAAAATGGAGCAATATTATTTATCTAGTTAAATGAACTTGTTCTCAGGTTTGGTATAACCAATTTTTCTTTGTTGAATAAAGAAGTATGGTAGAAAGCTTACTCAGTAATGCCAATAACTGGAGAGGATCAAAGCATTTTATTTTCTAAAGCTAACATATTACACTGAATCACTGGCTTCTTGCACCCAGGCCAGTCAAGAGCAAGACCCATCAGACTACATAAATCTTATATAGAATGTTTGATCAAAGGCAATTTTGGCATACAAATTCATTCATAGAAGACCCCAATAGAGGAAAAAATGTTTTACAGCTTTATAACTGATAAGGAAACAGACAATAGGGACACCCTTCTTAGTGTAAAAACATTGCAGACATATTCTTAGAAATGCTACATAGAGGCTTTGATATATGACAAGTGTCAAGGGTCTACTTGTTATTCAAACAAACTAACCCTATGACTCACTACAGAAGGAAGGAGAGAGATAAGAAAGCTCAACAGTGCTCATCCTTGAATTTACTGCCTTCCGCTGAAGGTGTAAAACTTATAATCAGTTATTCATTAACAGGCACTACAATAAACATTCCATTCTTAAAGGTGACATCAGAAGATACAGTTAAAATCATATAACCAATACTATAGTTGTTTAAGCAAGAGCTTGATTACATAATCAATTCAATTTGAGTTCTTATTCCAACTGTGCACAGAGATAATAAGTAACAAAATCCTTTAGTGTTGGTTAACATAAACCAGTAAGATAAATGACTGCTCCTCATTAAATTTTAGATAATGGATTATTAATATTACTCTGTTGTTGTGAGTTATTAAAGCAAAGTGCATGGAAGGAGGAGGTGCTGGTGGTGGCAATTCAGCCAGTTACAAAGCCAACATTCTTTCAGTGAACAATACATAAATGCATAGACACCCACACCTACACATCAAAAATAAAGTATCCACACATTTATCTATTGTTGCACAGATTTATTTACTGTTCTCATTTATTTAAATGAAAGTAAGTTTGGTTTAAAAAATTGTTTCAAAGGCGAAGAAATTCCCACTTATATATATATATTTTGCACTGTTTCATTATAAATTGGCTAAGAGATATGCATACGTTAATAATATCCCCAGAGATCTGCAACCTTTGTAGCTTCCTATGCTTCAGTTATATTCCAAGAAAGAAAAAAAAATAGATCATAAAGGATGCCAGCAATAGCAACTATAACTGGGATAGCAAAAAAGGTGGAGTAGGGCGCTTAGCAGTGAATCTTGAGGCATTGTGGAAGAAATTCTTTCTTTTTTTTTCCCTGGAGAAATCACATAATTATACCAACATCTCACTGGTCTCCCTTTTCCACACATTCTAAACATATTAATATCTTTAAAATGTAATACCCAGGAATGGATATCCACACTACCAGATTTCTCCTCCACTGGACAAATTTAATGTAAGCATTATGTTTCTTTTTATATAGTATAATAGTATACTTAGGACCAGAGAGATTCATATTCTAACCATCTGAACACTCCTTCTTTATCAGAGAACATCTCCTCACCAGTTCATACATTGTCCATGAGCAAGAGACTAAGAAATTCTCATCTGTAGAGTTGTGCAGAGATAAATTTTGAAGGGGTTTTCTGTCACTTTATTATATCCTCAGGTAATAAATGTAGAAAAAGTAACTTTCTGTAGAGGCTGGATGGTCAAGAAATTAACATATCGCTTAAATCTCTGTGTTAACTTTTTAAGCAAAGGATGCTTGTGGATGTTTATCTTAAAATCGACAATTATGTATCCATGGGGTCCTTGGTGCTCTCTGCTCTGGGTAGTTTTCTTGCAGATATTTCATTACCAACCCAGGTAACATCATCAGTGATGCATCTAATAGTTTTCACATCAAATGAGTCTTATCTGAGCATGGCTAAATCTGAATCTGATTTAATACATTTATATCAGGAGGATGTAAGATCTAATTCCTTTAATAAACAAAGAAATATTAATACAAAAGGTCCCCATTCACTTATCAAGAACAGCTTTTTATGTTAAATATATCTGAGGGATATATTGAAAAGCTGAATCCCATACCATTTTGTGTAAGGGTTAGTATTTTTCACATAGCAAATAAACCATAAGAAATAACAAAAAGATGCTGGCAAATTGCACTTTTTAGATAACCCACATGGTGTAATTTATATTCTGGTTCAAGTTACATACACCTATAATCTGAATGAGGTCTCTTCCAATAATATGTTTCAGTGGAAAAGAAAATGTAATAGCGAAATTTGCCGACCTGAATTTGCTAAATTTAGCTGAGAATGTGCTGGTCTAAGGTTTCTTTAAAACTGATGACATCCTAAAGCCTAAGTAATGATTACATACTTTTATCATAGCAGCAACAGTACGGATATTATGAAGCCAAAAATTATCCAACCTCAGTTTCCCAAAGATTTCCTGTTAACATGCCTGATGGCAATCACATTAAAAGAGAATGCCTTCATAATTAGTTTCTAACATAAACATAATAAATATGCAATTAACTTGGTCATAGTTTACTCTAGAGCCTTATTGTAATAAACTATGTGACAGCCACTCAGAGCTTTGTTCCCACAAATATCTGGCTGAACTTTATCTCCACTCCATTCTTACTGACTTTGAATTCCCCAAGGCCATCTAGCAAGATTTTTACAGAGAAGATAAAAGGCTGCCTCAAATCTGTGGAGGAACCACTTGCTTTTTGGACAGAGCTCACTTTACTTCTGTCATACACAAACAAATCTCTTACACTCCACAGCTAATCTCATAAGTCAAATGAACTTCTAAGAGAAAGAAATGGAAACTTTGTTTTAACTGATTATCCCAAATCCAATTTTTAAAGTCTCAGGGACTATTACCATGTGAACCATTTGTAGACTTTGAAATGGAAGTGAACTACATTTGATTTAAGAGTCAATTACTGAGCTATTCACATCCAGTCAAAATTTTCACTCTGTTAGGATCCATTGATAATGTTTTGTCCTAAATAATCATTGCTCTGGTACTGTTTAAATTGTTTATTATTGAAAGAAACAGGTTATAGATAATTACTATAACTAGAGCACAGTTTAAGCATCTAAAGCAATTTTCATATAACTCCCCTCCTCTAGAGGGCCTATCTTTTATCAATCAAGAAAAGAATATATGTAACTCAGGGTTTAACTCTGGAGTCCTTGGTGCTCTCTGAGCTTAGTTGTTTGCTTGCATATTTTTCATTACCCTACTAGATAACATCATTAGTGACAATAAGTATGTGGTTTGCTCCCAGTAGCTTGCCTTGCTAATGAGGATATTGTTTTCTACTTTATTGTTTGTCTGGTGTCGATCCCTGCTTAACTGGATGTTGGTTGCTGGAGAAAATGTGTTCTGGTCTTTTTGTTTCCTTCCTAACTTTTTTATTGTATCTTTTGAATAGTGTGTAAATATATTTTTTTCTCTGTGTGCCTATCAATGGCTGACTTGTCTGAATGCCAAACTTCCAGGCTTACAATTTCCCAGATAAAACTATGTTTGTGTCTGTCCATGTGTTGTGAAATTAAGGAGTTTTCATTGTGTCTTCTGACTGCTAGTTGCTATTCATGGATATGTTTCACTAATCTTCTGCCTGTCTACCTTGCATAGTGACTATTACAGTACTTACAATGTATATTAGATATGATTCCTATTTTTTTCCTCTTGGGCCACTGAGCCTTTTGATTTGCTTAGATATTTCGAAAGGTTTTGTTGGGTTGTGTGCTACATGATTACATGTAGCTGTAATAATCTGTTGGTTGTTTCTGAAATGTTTTTGATATATGACAGTGTTATCCTTTTCATAGCTTGTTTTGGTTGTGCTGTAGTGGGTTGAGTGGTCAGGCATTTTTTGATAAAGTTTGTATGGGTTTGTCAAAAAAAATATTAAAAGAAGTAGCAATTCTATTTTTATATACAAATACATACAAAATGTAGGTGCGGAGGAGCTTTGACTGAACTAGGAGCAAAGCAAAATGAATATATAAAGAATTAGACATCCTACTTTTGGTTCTTTGTCAAGAAGGAACCTAACTGATTCTTGGTAAAATATCCTTAACTGGGCCTTTAACCATTATGGTTGCTCATGAAGTCAGCCAGATGTTCAGATAGGATTTGCCATTTTTATTTGAGTCCTTCCCAAGGACCTGGGATAGGCAGATTTTCCTGTTCAATGATTATTAAAGGTATTGTTGCAAAATGTAAACTGTTCTGAGTAAACCTGCCTTTTGCAATTGATTGATAGTGATTTTGTCAGTGCTGGTGGTGTTCAAATGATGGTGCAGATATTTTGGAATTACACCCAAAGGTGCTTAATAAAGCACAGTGTTAATTCAACATCTTCATCTTCTAAAAGCAAGAGAACCAAAACTTAAGGAGATCTTCTTTTTAGAAAACTTTCTTGCTAAGTGCATTATGCTACCTACTCTTTTCAATTGTCGCACAAAACATACACATCTGTTGCTAACACAGGTTTAGTTAAAATGCTTATATCTCAGAAGAATAAAACCTAGTTGTATTTTTCTCCCTAAAGCACATATAGTTTTTTCACCCATGTTGATAGGATTATTAATTGGTTTATAAAATGTGTTTTTCCACTTCTTTTTTGCTAAAGTCTTAATATTTTGCAGGGAAGTGGACTGTGAGTAGTTACTTTGTATAACTGGGTGTTTTTTTTCTGTTTTAACTTCACTGAAGAATTCTTATAAAATAAATCTGCCTGAACTCTTTTGAAAATTGCCTGGAAATCTGCTGGGTCTATTGGCAGTAGAGATTGCTTAAAACTGGAAAAAAACTGTTAGTTTAAATCTGTTTATTTGGGAAAGTATACTATCAACTGATTTAATATCTTAAATGGGACACATAGAGATGGATCATGCTGAGGTGGAAAAGGTATCCCAGCTTGGCAGGATGAGATAAATAATTCAATAAATAAGAATTCCAAGGGCCATGTGATTTTTTTCTGGTTTTTGTTTGTTTGTTTGTTTTTTGTATAGGTGGGTTGGATATAGCCCAGGACAAATCTATATTTCTTTTCATTCTAGCTACATAACTTTAACAGATTAAGTATGAGAAATTAACCATTCACTGAAAAAAATGCCTCATGGAATTCACAAAATAATCTAGTTTGTTTGCTCCCATTCCCAACTTCCAGCTGACAAATATTCAAAAACCTAAACTGGTGTAAATTTTTTTTAAGTGCAAACTGATAAATAATCTAAAGCATTTTTGAGGAAGAATCTTGTATGTGGTTAGAGAACACAGCTACATAGAAAATGTGGCCCCACAACTCTCTTTATACATCCATTCAGTGAAGTTGTGAACATACCCCATTATCCCAGAGTAATTGAATACAATTTAGGCAATTTCACTGTAGTTGAGTCTAACCATCTGGAGTAAAGAGCAAAACTTGCTGAATTAAAAGTAGCATTGATTTCTTCTTATTACATACCTGTATATTTATAAACTAAATTATCAATTTAGTCACTTTCCTTTCAGTTCACAGAAGGTGTTTGATTCAGTTGACACACTGGATGCTGTAAAGAGGGGGAAAACTAATATTGATAATATTTTTCCCCCTTTCCACCTTGGGCACTTTCCAAAGGTTGAAGATGTGAAGACTGCAGAAAATGGGAAACGATGAGAAAAATCACCTTTCCTTCTTTTGTATCTAGAGGAGCTTCCACTAGATCAAAGCACCATCTGCCAGTGACAAAACAGAGTTGGTTACAGCACAGATATCTGATCTTTATTTATTTATTTAAAAAAGCTATCCAAAAATACAGGAAGAAAGACACATTAAAGAAACAAAGAACACCGTTTATTGATCAGGATAAATGAAATTAAATTGTTTGCCATTTCTTATGTCAGGGCAGATTTACTCACAAATTCTCATTTACGCAAATCTGACAGCCCCAAAACAACAGCATTGTTTCAGTTGACAGGGAGAGAAAGAAATAGATGGTGTGAGCTGCATCAGAGCATTGGAAATGTATGAGACAGCCTTACTAAAGCAAACAATGGCTATCAGCCGTTCCCTGACCTCTGGAGAGAATGCAGTACACAAAAAAGAGCTTTTCTAGTCAGATTTTTTTTTTAAAAAAAAGCATTAGCTGGAAATGAAAGTGCTCACATCTGCTCAGTCCCACAGCAAGTTTCTCTATGGTACTCAAATGCTTTGTCAGTTATAGACCAAACTCAAGTTTTCCCACAGCTAGAGACAATTACTAGATTCTCAAAGTTTAATTTGCCAGCATATGAACAGTTTCAACCAGAGTATCTTCTAGGATTAAACAGATACAGTTTAACTTTGATCATTCATTTTAGTGAAGAATCACTGCTGAACCAAGAATTCAGCAAAGAGTGCAATCAAGTTCCATTCATTTCCAAAGTAATTAATTAAAAATAAAGGTGACTAAAAGACTGTGCCAGTTTTAAGACATGATCTACAACATAATTATTTTAAATATAGCAAGAGTGCAAATAACACCCTATATTTTGAAAACCTTAGCAGCAAAATCTAAAAACCAATTTAAATTATAAAAAAGACATGGTGGGTCCAACTGTGATTAATATGAATATTGAGCAACTGTATAATACTTTTTTTAAAAAAAAAAATTTGAATAGAAGCATCCCTTCAGGACAATCTTTTACTTCGATGTTACTTTCTTCCTTAAGTTCAAAAAAAACTGAGATTGGAGCTTTATATATTTAGGATGTTTGCTTCAAATCAAGCTATGTTTCCTGGTTGCATTTAAGCATGTGGAGATATTTCATCAAAGTAAAAGTTTTCCAGCTATGCAAACTTTAGTATTTCTCCTGTTCTGCTACGTTTTAATTTGCAGTACTTCTATATCATCACCTAACATTGTACAGATTTCACCTTATGTGCAGACTTTGGCACATACTGTGGATTTAATACTTCAGAGTTTAAAGGAGAAGGAAGGAAGGAAGGAAGGAAGGAAGGAAGGAAGGAAGGAAGGAAGGAAGGAAGGAAGGAAGGAAAGAAAGACTATTCTCTTCTAGATAATTGTGAAAGAGTGTAAAAGGAATAAATGTTTCACATTTGGAAGAAACTGGATTCTTACCCAAGCTTAAATGTTAACCATATACAGATTTGTATATGGTTATAAAGGGTCTAAAGCATGGGTGTCAAACTCGCCGCGTCATGCAACTTTTTTTGCATTGCCGGAGCTGGGGTGGGTGTGGCCTCCACATGATGCAACCAGTCTGCAGGCCGGTAGTTTGACACCCTGAATGGGAATTACTATTGAAATGAACTGCCCTGATATGAGTGTCTTGAAATGAAGCCACTACCTGAAGTACCCCAAAGCACTAGGAAAATAGTTAATGACTGGAACTCCATTGATACTCATAAATTGAATAGAGTGAATTCAAAACTGCCCAAAGACATTTGTCTCAGTTTTTGTCTCAGTTACTAGTTTGGCTGAATCTGATGTACATCCAGGAAGGCGGGGAAAGGAGGAAGGGAGAATGGGAGAAGGAAGTTTCTCCCAAACTTTGGT
Source organism: Vipera berus (assembly GCF_964194415.1). NCBI lineage: Eukaryota > Metazoa > Chordata > Lepidosauria > Squamata > Viperidae > Vipera > Vipera berus. The sequence continues at coordinate 82,897,720 of NC_138202.1, read as the reverse complement.
TCAATTAAATCAATGATCTGGTCCTATTATCTCAAAGTGAACTTCCACTGGATACTGGGTAGTGAAAGGAAAATAACAGGATGTTCTCCTTCTGACCTGTAATCCCTGCCATTCTCTTTAGCTATCTTCTCTTTTGGTGGGCAGAACAATATTTTCTTTGAAATCTGCTCTGGATCTGGAATTAGAATATACAAAGAAAAGAAAGTCAGGATGCATGGAAGCTGAAGACTAATTCATGTAGAACCAAACTATTATTTGTTTTTATGTCTGAATCAGCCATAATCAACTTTCTTGTTTGTAATGGATGTATTATACTAGCTAATGTAGAATATATTTTAAGAAAAAAAATTATATGATTATATATGTGTGTGTGTGTAATTTTTTTTGGATTGCTAACAAAGAATATGAGCTGTCACTGTTGTGACTACAGCCTGTGGATGGCCTTGGGTTAGGCTGAAACAGGCAATAAGATTTGTCCCGTGTTTGGAGCCTAGCAAGGTATTCTAAAATACTTAACACACACACACACACACACACACACACACACACACACACACGTGTGTGTGTGTGTCTGTGTCTGTGTCTCTCTGTGTGTGTGTGTCTGTGTGTCTCTGTGTGTCTGGGTCTGCGTTTGTGGGTCTGTGTCTGTGTCTGTGGGTCTGTGGGTCTATGGGTCTGTGTGGGTCTGTTTGTATGTATATTTCAGTTAAAACAAACCAAAAATTGAAAACAAAAATCTGCTGTATTCTGTATTTCTTTGCATTTACATCTGCTGATGAGTATTTTTAGTTTGCTTGATTATTAATAAGAACTATATTTAATATGTAAGAAAAAAGTTCTGTTATTCATAATCTTATACAATAATATGATTGCTTTAAACAGAGATGGGAGATAAGAATAAAATAGTTTTGTCATACTGCAATATTTTTGTCTTTATTTTCCCATTCAGGAACATCTTTTGGTTTTGGTTTTCTTATATATGGATATGTTCCTCATTTGAATGAGAATCATTATGCTAACTATTTGTTGCAATGTTTGTTTGCTTCCGTGGAAAAAAAAAGCTTCATTCTCCCTAATTCTGAAATTCTTAAAAATGTATTAACTATTCAGTATTTGCCCAGAACAGAATGAGAATATAGCCTTTAGTTTTATTGTTGTGAAAAGCCTGAATGTCTTGGCTATGCTTGTGTTCCACCATACATATCAAGAATCTCCATAAAAGAACAATGTCATGAATATGGATGAAACAACAATAACAACAGAAGACAGAACAACTATCTGCAGGTGGGAACAACAGGATGTGATATATATTAGGCCACAGCTGCAGACAAAGAGCTAGGAACTGCTGTTGAGAAATTGGTAATCAGATGTTTTGTTGTGAAATACATTATTTGAAATAATAGTAATAAAAAAGGTTAATTAAAGTGAGAGAAAGAGACACACCGCTCTGCATGGAATTTTGGAAAGCTAAGATAGAAGTGATAGGTGGAAAAATTCAGCATATTTAAAGAAGCATAGATTTTGGATGTGTTTCATAGATAGTAAGTGACCTCTGGATGATTTCAGAATTTCAACAAGAATGTATGAATGGGATGAGATAAGAAACAATGAAGTTACTTTGAAAAAAAAAATGTGAAAGTAGCATCCAACTCATAAATTGAGAGAGAGAGAGAGAGAGAGAGAGAGAGAGAGAGAGAGAGAGAGAGAGAGAGAGAGAGAGAGAGAGAGAGAGAGAGAGAGAGAGAGATCATTATCTTTAAAAAGCAGTAAGCATATTATTATTTCGACAGACTTTTGAGGTGGTTCTAGGAATATAACTTATTAATGGTATTATATTTTCTTCGTAATAATTAACTTCACATTTTTTTGTTTCATAGTTCTATTGTTTTATTATTCTGTTGTTTACATGGAGCAGTATAACCTAGCTCCCAGGGTGACTGGGTAAAGAAAATTGGGAGAAGAGTGTTCTATGAGGAAGAAAGAAAGTAAAATGAAGGGGGGAAATATGAATCTTAGCAACATTTTGGAGAAAATTGAGGCTATATCTTCATATCAATAATGTAAGAATCGGCTTCCGGTTCCAGATTTTTGGTGCAGCCAGATGCACGAGGGAATCGCTCCTCGTGTTGCCTGGATTTCTTCATTGGGGGGCCCTGGAGGGGCAATGAGCAGGGGAGAGGTCTCTCCAGTTGGTGGTAGAAGGGCGGCAGCCCTCCCATCAGCTACTCTCCAAACTGAAGAAGAAAGGATCGGCCACTCCCATGGCCCATCATTTAGCCATTTCCTGCTGAAGCCAAAAGCACAACAAAGCACTTGAAAGCACTTGAAAACTGGGTGAGACTTGCTTTCTTGTTTTCCTAATTGTGTACTTTCCCTGTCAAAAGCTTCTTGAATTTGCTTCCCCCTGCGAGGAGAAAGGAAGGGATTTTTCCCCCACCCTCCTTAAGAGTGGTCTTTGTCTACATTGGGAGAGAAAAGAAACAGCCTTTTATACTGATTTATTGGACTTACTGCCTTTCTACTTTTGGCCCAAAGTTCCTATATTTACAGAAATGGACTATTCTACCTATTAGTCTAAAAAAGGGGACAACAAAAGAAATAAATAAAAAGATACTGTCTGAAAAGGTTGAAGTATTCTGGAGACATCTAGTGAATACTATTGGCAAACCAGCTTGTTTACATTTTGGACTGACCTAGGCATTAAGATAAAAACCTGAAACAGCTGGAGATGAATTTGGCTAGACTTGTGGAGGTAGACACTTACTGATTTTTGTTTGAAAAATAGCCTCCACCAAGGGCTATTTATAATTATTACAAAATGGAGAAGGATCAGTCACAAACCTCACTTGACTATAACCTCATACTTGAAACAATCCACAGAGTCACTGAGATGTCTATCTCCAGATTTAATAATTTACATGCCAATCTTAAGTCACAAATTGAAACCCAGACTGCAACTAAAGAATTTATACTTCAGAATATAACAAAAATGGAAGATATTACTATTGAGACAGAGGAATATAAGCAACAATTATCCAAAGAACCGAAAACTTTAAAAGTTCAAGGAACTATCACTATAGCAAATAACCTTAAGGACCAACAACATACTATGGGGAAACTTAATGTGCAAGATAGTGATGTTAACATAGAGGATGTGGAAGATCAATAAAGACAGTTTCCTGAAAGCCTGGATAGCCAAGTATTAATTACAAAATTGGATAAGACTCTTTACTTAAAGCAGATGAACCCAGAGAGAAGTGGAATCCAGACTGAACTGAAGATAAAGATTTTAGAGCAAATACAGAGACTAGAACTAACAGGGCAACAACATAATGATTACAAATGGTTTGGTTTTTGTGGATCACTGATGTCTAGATGGTCTCCTTCGATTCAAGTAATATGTATTGGAGTGAAGGGAGACCTATCTGGCAATTCAAAGGCCTTGGTTTGGAAACCTGATTGGCAAAAAAAGAAAGCCAGATTTAGATTTAAAAGTGAGTTCTTAGAGAACCATTAAAGGATATCCTTTTAGTAATCAGTGATCTATCAGGATCTAAAATAGAAAATGTTTATGAGATAGAACTAGAATGTGTTTATGTATCTATTAGGCTTATTTTAGACATTATAATTTGTGCACTGACATAATGGAAATTTGGTTTATAGATCCCACATTTGATGTTAAAATAAGTTTGATTATTCTATTAAAGAATTAAGAATTAGCTAAAATTTAAAACAGAATCCGGTTGTGTATAAAAAGTTGTAGATTGAAAAACATAGGCTGTGGTCCTGTCAGTAGTGTGTGATGTATTAGGTTGTGAAACAGACAATGTGTATTAGGTAGAACATAGCTATTCAGCCACTGTGTACATGTTAGATGCTATACTTTTTGTTGTAATGAAATAAGGGAAATTTGGGTTGTGAATATTATTTGGGATTTTAAAGGCTAAACTTGAATAATATAATTAAAATTAAAATTAGATAAACTTTAATAACAGGACATAGATATATTTCAATGAAATTGAATTGACAAATTTTTTCACTGACCATGCTATTTCTAGAAATTTATTAGTTTAAACTGGTTGTATGAAATGTTAAGGGAAATTGAGAAGGATATTTTGATAATGTAACCTGAATTATGTACTGAAAACTCTGTTACTGAATCTCTGATTACCCAGTCATCATGATGCTTTCTAAATATGTAGATTTTAACTGAAAAACCAATAAAACTTGTTTTTAAAAAATAATGTAAGAATCCAGAGCTTTGTAAATCTCCCCAAAATTTGGATGCAGTATAGCCTTATACAAGTACCTTTTTTTTAATTACATTTATATCCCGCCCTTCTCCGAAGACTCAGGGTGGCTTACAAGCTTAGCAGTAGCCTTCATTCTATGTATATGCCTGCTTGTTAGGGCTTTCACACACACCCCAAGCGGCATTATTACAAAGTCAGCTTAATTGCCCCCAACAATCTGGGTCCTTTAACTGCAAGCAGGAAATGAAAATGTTGTCCTGACTTTCTGACATACAGCCACACTTTCATGTTTACACCCAACAAAGCTTTGCACTAATTTTATTATAATGCTTTGCTGTAATAAAAGAATCCAAATGAGATTCCTTTGCATATATCATAACATCGATGGGCCATTTTATTCATAAGCGTCAGTCACTATTTTCTGGAATACATCTCTAAGTGTGCCTTTCCAGAAAGAGTAGTACTATGTACCTATTTGGTTCATTTATTGTGTTTATATTCCACCAAGTAGTATGAAGCAAGTCTACATTTGAAATATGTGGATATCCTAATCATTTTGGGATTGGATAATACTTCTTATACAACAATAGCGAAAGCCATAGTACTCTTTCCATGAAACATGTTTCATGTATGTATAACTTATGGATTTAATAAGTTACTGCATGAAATAAAAGTTCACATTGAGTTTTTCCACTCTATCTTTCTTTTCTTTGCCTGAAACCAAATATCTAAAGGAAACCAGCAGGTGGTCAACAAAGTAAATAAAAGAAAAGAAAGAAAAAGAAAGAAAGCAACCCTCTATTTTTACTTCAACAATAAAATCAAACCCACAAAGCATTTTTGGTATAAAGAAATAATCACAATAGCCTAAAAAGAATTCACTATCTCTCAGTTGGAATTATGCTATAGTGGATTCTGTACCCCACCTCAACACATTGTTTTGAGGTTAAAATTATAGAAAAAATTATAAACTCTATTATTTAAGAAGCCTTTATTGAAGCTGATATAATACAGGCATTAAAAGTATTTCTAGAACTTCTGTTTCTTTGTGAAGCTATTGCATTTTTGAGCATTTAAACAGAATTGCACTGTGAATCAACCTGTATAATAAGAGATAGCATTTTTGAGTAAGAAAAATAGTGATTTGAAAGAAAAATAGCCTGAGAAAAACATATTTGGAAAACTAAAGACTAGGAGATAGCATGATTCAATTTTGTAGTTCAAGGTCTGGAAGCCAAATTATTTATTTTGAGCCCCTTCAAGATTCAAGATCTGATTTGAAAATACCATTAGTTCATTAGCTGTAATGTGGAAACACCACAACATTTACAGATGTTTTGTTTTGTTGGTAGAATTGAAAGGAAAAAAATACCTTGATTAGAAGACATTAATCTGGCCTACTTCAGCAAGATACTAAAATATTTAATTTAATTTAATTTAATTTAATTCAATTTAATTTTTATTATTTATTTTATTTTATTATTTTATTTTCCCCCTGCATCTTTTTAAAGAAAGATTGGAAGATAACACATGGAAAGGAAGAGCAGTGGCCTTCAGAATTAGGGAACAAAATGTTTATAGAATAGTTGTACTGAACCAATTCGGAAGGAATCTTGCACCAACTTTAAAGTAAGTGTCTGCAATTCTTAAAAATAAATTCTTATCTTTTCATTTGTTTTCTGGGCCAGTCTTTTAATGATGTTAAATAATGTCTATGGCTTTGTTTTTGTCTGATGATGCCATTTTGCACCTTATGATCACTCAGCTTACAGAGTAGTCAGGCTCTCCTAAAGAACTTCCAGTCATTGGTTCCAGCGAAACACCAAGATTAACATTGAAACAGATAAGCCTTTCTCGTTTGTTTGCTTTGCTTCCCCTGAGAAGGAGATTGATGACTGACACCATCCTTTGTAGAGAGGCACTTTTGCACTCTGGAACCATTAGATTCTGTTGGTCAGCAGGCAGATTTGCATGGCTGAGTAGCAAGTTCAACCTCTTCTGAACTTCTGTCACTTAATGAATTTCTCAGTAAGATTTAACCGACCACATTGTTCAAGAGGGGGAACAGAGAAAAGCACACTGCCAAAAACTCTGCCAAATACAGATTTATAGATTTTGAACAAGACAATCATGGCAATATATTCTCTGTTAAGCAGTTTATTGAGAGTGTGGATGCTTATGTCTCATATAATGACACATGCCATGAATTCCCTCCTCCCAAACGAGCATCACCAGCACAACATTTAATAAAATCAGGCCAATAATAAGTAGGATCTTATGCAAGGAGAAAGAAAGGAATATGTATTCAGGATGGATGGGAATTCCTAATGGAAATACTATAAGCCAGTGTTGTTGTTTTTCAGACTTGGCAACATTAACTTCAACTCCCAAAATTCCAAATCAAGTTTGAAAAAAACAACAACAGCCATTGCTATAAGCACAATTTCAAAGAAAGCCAAGGAAGGAGAAAAAACAAACTAACAAACAAAAAAACACACAACTGAAGCAATCAGTGGCTACAAACAAAGTTTATCACATAATTAAAAAAGTAATTTCTGGGGGAAAGAATACATATAGGAAATAAAAAGATAGTCAGAACACAATTGAAAAGTTTGACAAGCAGTCAGAACAGTAGCTCTGTGGTTTGGAAAAGAAAAACTCAGAATGATATGAGTTTAGCAAAGGATGTATAGATTAACAGAAAGGGCTTCCTTAGATATATTCAAAATAGAAAGATGAGAAAATAGTATTTCAGATATCCGTCTTTCCACTCTTCGGAGCTCCGGGAGATGAAACGTAGGAGACGGGGTCTAGAGTGCTGTTGGAGATCCAGCCGATCTGAGCCTGACCGATTGCGACTAACAGCCTTTACAAGGTCTTATCTCGCTGCAATGAGGACGGCGAAGTCTAATTACTTCACTATGCTCATCGCGTCCGCAGATAATCACCCAGCAGCCCTGTTTCGGGTTACTCACTCCCTCCTTCATCGAGAGGAGAGGGAGGATCCCTTGCAGGGACAGGCCGAGGAGTTCAGTCATCATCTTGCGGATAAAATTGCTCAGATTCGGGCCAGCTTGGACTCTGACTGGACAGAATCTGACAGGGAGGATTCGAGTGGTCTTGATAGTGTTATCTGGACTGAGTTCGATCCTATGACCCCCGATGAGGTGGACAGGATCATGAGGAGGCTGAGCTCTACCACCTGTTTATTGGACCCGTGCCCCTCCTGGCTGGTTTATGCAGCCCGGGAGAAGACACGAGGCTGGTTCCAGGCAGTAATAACTGCTTCTTTGAGCAAGGGTGTTTTCCCTTCTGCCTTGAAAGAGGCAGTGGTGAGGCCACTCCTCAAGAAGCCCACCCTGGACTCGGTGATTTTGAATAACTATTGTCCTGTCTCCAACCTTCGCTTTTTGGCGAAGGTTGTTGAGAGTGTGGTAGCGCATCAGCTTCCTCTGTTCCTGGAGGAAACTGATTATCTCGATCCATACCAATCGGGTTTCAGACCTGGGCATAGCACAGAGACGGCATTGGTCGCACTGGTGAATGATCTCTGGCGGGCTCGGGACAGGGGTTGTTCCTTTATCCTAGTCCTATTAGACCTCTCAGCAGCTTTTGATACCATCGACCATGGTATCCTACTGCGGCGTCTCAGGGGGCTGGGAGTGGGAGGCACCATTTTAAAGTGGTTCTCCTCCTACCTCCTGGGCCGCTCGCAGTCGGTGTTGACGGGAGGACAGAGGTCCACCCCGAGATCTCTCATTTGTGGAGTCCCTCAGGGGTCGGTCCTCTCTCCCCTCCTGTTCAACATCTACATGAAGCTGCTGGGTGAGCTCATTCGTGGTTTCGGGGTGGGGTATCTGATGATACCCAACTTTTTCTTTCCACCCCGACCCAACCCAGTGATGCCCTCACTGTGATGTCCTGTTGCCTGGAGGCGGTCCGGGTTTGGATGGGGAGAAACAGACTTAGTCTCAATCCTGACAAGACTGAGTGGCTTTTCATACCGGCATCTCGGGCTGACCAGCCTTCTCCATAATTAACAATAGGGGATGAGGTATTACCCCCCGTTGATAGGGCTCGCAACTTGGGAGTCCTCCTGGATTCACGGCTCAGTTTGGAAGATCATATAGGAGCCGTGACCAGGGGGGCTTTTGCCCAGATTTGCCTGGTGCGCCAGTTGCGTCCCTATCTGGACCGAGATGCTCTACGTACAGTCACTCATGCGCTCATGACCTCCCGGTTAGACTACTGCAATGCCCTCTACATGGGGCTGCCCTTGAGGACCACCCGAAGGCTTCTACTGGTGCAGAATTCAGCCGCGCGAGTTTCGATGGGAGCTTCCCGATACTCCCGTGTAACACCTCTTCTCCGTGAGCTGCATTGGCTTCCGGTTGCCCTCTGGGTGAGATTCAAGGTGCTGGTAATGACCTATAAAGCCCTAAATGGCTTGGGTCCGGACTATCTAAGGGAACACCTGCTGCCGGCATCATCTTCCCATCGTCCTGTGTGCCCCCACAGGGAGGGCCTTCTCAGGGTACTGCCGGTTAATGAATGCTGGTGGGTTATTCCCAGGGGAAGGGCATTCTCTGTGGGTGTGCCTGCCCTATGGAACCAACTACCCACAGAATTTAGGACTGCCCCCGACCTTCGCTCATTTCGCCGATCTGTTTGGTCCAGACTGTGGGGTTGTTAATTTAACTGGGTTTTAGATTTACTCTTGGGGCTTGAATTTAATTTAATTGTTTTATTTGTTTTTAATTTTTTGTATTCATGGTCTTAACTGCCCTGTAAACCGCCCTGAGTCCTACAGGAATAGGGCGGTATACAAATCCAATAAAATAAATAAATAAATAAATAAACCTCCTTCTGCTTCTTCCACATCTGAAGGAATAATTGGTACAAAGTTGCCAAAACCAGAAGTACTCAAAACTAACATTAAAATGTCAAATTCACCTAAATTGCTTCAAATACTTAATTCATTCAACAATCCCATTTAAAAACTGGATTTCATTTGCACATGTGATTGATACACTTTCAGATCCAATGTCTAAATCAAATTTAGTTACTGAAGACATCTAGGTAATTCTGGCAAACATAGAAAACAGCTGAGGGTGAAGGTTCGTTCTCCAAGATTGTGGGTTGGTTTCCGGATGTTTCATTACCAGGATAGGTAAATCTTTGGCGGTGTTTAGGGGATGTCTGTGTCAGTGCTCTTCTATTTATAAGGGCTTCAGGTGTGTGGGTATGTCAAGTGAGGGTCACCAGAGAGGGGCTTATGATGGATCTTGTGATGGGAAGGTTACTTCAGGTCACGGTTGTTATAGATTTTGAATTATCAGTGGGTCAGGGGTGAGTCATCGGTGAGAGGCTGGTGATGGGTGTTGTGATGGGGAGATTACCTCATGTCAGGGTCATTGGGAAATGAACTGCTGGGTGGGGAACAGGGTACTGAGAGGTGGTGCTGTCTCTGGATGGCTGTGCAATTGATTTGGATTCTGAGGGGATCATAGGCTGGTTGTAGGTCAATGTGTCTGTTGATGGAATTGCTTGTTGAATGCCAGGCTTCGATAAACTCACGAGCATGACGGGTGGTAGCATGACCAATGGTTTTACTGTTGCTCCAAAACAGTTTCTAATAAGACAGCAGAATCAGTAGCATCTTTGGATCATCATCATCATTAAGAGACCAGTGAGATTATAAGAATAAAATAGAAGGAATTTTTAACCTTCTATTTTTAGAATTTTTAACCAGTTTAAGTTAAGACCATGTTTGGAATTTGCTTCAGTTTTATCTTGCTTTGTGCCACATAGGTAGCTCCTTCTGAAGATTAATGATTTTGGAATTATCATGGAAAATAAAATTTCAAATATTTAAGCCAAAGATTTATTATCTGTACAAAATGAAACTACTAACATGGAAGATTCTGTCTCTCTTAAGAAACACCAAAAAAAGGCATAGAGTGTACATCAATAAAGCATGAGATATTATCATCTGCAGCAACTTTATTTTACCTATTGATACATATAGCTTAGTATACATCTATACATAAAACCTGTGGTGGGATTCAAATATGTAAACAACTGGTTTTGTATGTTTTTGCCACTTCTGGAAGTCCATTGTGGGCCTGGGGAACAAAACATTAGCTACTGGTTCTGCTGAACTGGTGCGAACTGGCTGAATCCCACCACTGCATAAAACCCTGGAAGCATATGTTATTGTTTACCGAAGGTCCTTTTGGATTTGGGAATACAAGTTTTGTACTGTTACAAAGTCTAATAAATAATCTTTTCCCCCCATCATAATGTCATATTATTATATCTAGTGCATTGTACAATGTGTAAAAAGTCAATAGGAACATATGCATATTTATGGGCAATTCACAAATTACTTTGTGAATGTTTTAATTGCTTTGGTTCTTTAGTATTAAAGCAGAATAGTAACTTTCCCAAAATGATTGTTTATAAAAAAGAACAAATACCATCTAAGGCAGAATTAAGAATTATTAAGTTGTGTTTATTACAAGAAAGTAAAATACACCTCCTACTGAAGAATAAATAAACAGAATCATCAGAATACTGACTTATTTTAACCATTTTTGTCTTTAAGGTCTTGATTTAAAGTATGTCCTTCAGTTTTGATTCCAATTTAGAAAAAAAAAATCATCTTAACAGTTTCTGAATGTTAATTTAGACAATTATGCCACAGCTCCAGAGATTCATTTGGCTTTTCTCACATTGGATGTGCATTTTACCCATGGAAAAAACCTCGAGTCAGTGCTGAATTTTGCCATGATTTATAGACAGTAATGAATTCTGAATTGTACCCATGGTTTGAGTGCGGGGGAAAAGTTAGAAAATTATATTTCATGAGATTTGTTATATTTATATCTATTAATTTGAATAACTCAAGAGAAATTGTTCAGATATAATCCTCAGGAAAAAAAATATATAGAAATCCTTCATTGGGTACTAATGTATTTTCACTGAAAATAAGATCAGTATTTTTTTTAAAAAAATATATATATTTACCAGATTTTCCAAAATTTTATATGAATATATGCAATTAAAAGATATGTAGAATCTATATATTTTATATAAAGAGGGGTTTTTTAGAATTTGTATTAGACATCTTATTTGTCTCTTGAGAAACCTATATGCGGGCCAAGAAGCAACAGTGAGAAGTGGACACGGAACCACTGATTGGTTCAAAATTGGGAAAGGAGTCCGGCAAGGCTGTATACTGTCGCCTTGCCTATTTAACTTATATGCAGAGCACATCGTGAGAAAGGCAGGGCTAGATGAATCAAAAGTTGGAATTAAGTTTTAAGAAGAAATATCAACAACCTAAGATATGCAGATGATATCACTCTAATGGGAGAAAGTGAAGAGGAACTGAAGAGTCTCTTGTTGCGAGTGAAGAAGGAGAGTGCTAAAGTTGGGTTGAAACTAAACATTAAAAAACCAAGATCATGGCATCCGGCCCTCTCAATTCCTGGCAAATAGATGGGGAAGAAATGGAGGTAGTGACAGATTTTATTTTCCTGGGCTCCAAGATCACTGCAGATGGGGACTGTAGCCAAGAAATTAAAAGACGCTTGCTCCTCGGGAGGAAAGCCATGGCAAATCTAGACAGCACACTAAAAAGCAGAGACATCACCCTGTCAACAAAAGTACGTATAGTCAAGGCAATGGTCTTCCCAGTTGCAATGTATGGCAGTGAAAGTTGGACCATAAAAAACGCTGAGCGCCAAAGAATTGAGGCCTTTGAACTCTGGTGCTGGACAAGACTCCTGTGAGTCCTTTGGACTGCAAGGCGATCAAACCGGTCAGTCCTAGAAGAGATCAACCCTGACTGCTCTTTAGAAGGCCAGATCCTGAAGCTAAAACTCAAATACTTTGGCCACCTAATGAGAAGGAAGGACTCACTGGAGAAGAGCCTAATGCTGGGAAAGATTGAGGCCAAGAGAAGAAGGGGACGACAGAGAATGAGGTGGCTGGATGGAGTCACTGAAGCAGTAGGCGTGAGCTTAAATGGACTCCAGAAGATGGTAGAGGACAGGAAGGCCTGGAGGAACATTGTCCATAGGGTCGCGATGGGTCGGACATGACTTTGCAACTAACAACAACAACAACATTATATGGTTAAACTGTTAGTACTAGCTGAAATGCAATCCAAACTGTACTGAGACTGCTGTGTAGTAACAGTATGTGTAGACCTGCAGATTTTTTCACTAGCCTTGATCTCTTATGCTCTTCACTTGAATGGACTTTAAAGGAAAAAAAAAATGGCAGATCCTCCTATTCATCAGTAGCTTCAGGCTGAAACCATGCTTTGTTGCACACTGTTCAGTTTCCAGTGCCAAAGCATGATCATTTTCGCGGTAGTTACTTCATGCAGCAGCAACCGGAAAAATGCCTTATGAATCCCAGCCTTGCTTCTGGAAGACAGGAATCATACTTAACTGCATCCTTTTTTTTCCCTGCCAGGAGATGCAAAGCAAAATAGCTAAATGAAAGGGGGAAAGCTCAAAGCAAGAGCTTTGCAAAATGATTCCACTGTCCATCAGTCTTTAAAGGTGCTTAGTGCACCACAGCGTATAATCATTGGAGCGGTTCTGACAGATTAGTTTATCCGTAGGACAAAAGACAATATTTCCAGAAAGCATCTTAAATAAGACCAAGCTGAAACAACCAAACATGCCAGTGATAGCAGGGATTTATCTGAAATAAGATCTGGCAAACTCTGCTAATATTTCAGAAGATAAAAGCTTTTTCCCCCTCACCTTAAGCTGTAACAGTAATAGAGATTTAAACAACATAGCTATTTAGCTATGAGGAGAAGACTTTCCCTTTTTAGTCAGCATTAAATAAAGTGGAAGAATGGCACATCATTCCCCACAGGGTTTTGGACAAAAGGTAATAAGAAAAACAAATCTGTGACTCAAAACCATGTCTGTGGTTGGATAAATACCACAGACTGGCTTTTATGGGGAAGAAAGCAGCCGAGTATTTATAGATGCATTCACAGAGGATTAGCCAGTCATAGATATGATGCCATTTTGAAATGCACAGCCTTAAAAATACTGTAACAGTATGGAACGTTTGTTCAAAGAAAATCACGGTAGCTTTACCAGTTTTTATTTTTTTAACTGTTCAGGGAAAACCATGATAATTTTATCTAAACTTTATTCAGCTGTTCCATTTCTAAGTTCTTAAGTTATTTATGTTTACACATATCTACACGGGATTGTTCCTGTGATTGAAAGACATCTACCAGTGGAATAAATCCTTCTTCCACAATGCATTTTCTCTGGGATGTCAAGCAAATTATTTTACACACAAAAGTACAGAGAATACAGATATCAAACTGGAAGGAAAAGTTCTATGATGCTCACATTTCTCATCCTTTGTGCATGATTCTACTTAAACCTCTGATGTGAAATCTATTGTCATTGTTGAAGCATTGGTGGGATTGGTGGGGGTTTTTATTGTTATTTTAATAGTTGTATTTACTCTTTTTAGTGGGCATATATTTAATCCTTTTTTAACTTTTGTAACTCTGTATTTTTTATTCTTGCCCTGTTCACCACCCTGAGTCCTTCGGGAGAAGGGCGGTATATAAATAAAATTATTATTATTATTATTATTATTATTATTATTATTATTATTATTATTATTATTATTATTATTATTATTATTATTATTATTATTATTATTATTATTATTATTTCATTCATTTCAGAGACCCACATACTCCAAATATTTCTGAGTGGATTATACCCTTCAACAGGTAATCTATGGCTGACTCAATGACAATTGGTGATCGAAACAAGCACTGGATGTGACCAAAGCTAAGTGTGAGTTCTTTTTTTTTAAAAGGGATTTTTTTCCTCTCCTTTGGAAACTCTCCCTCTTTTCCCTTCTCCCTCTTTGTCCTATGGAAAAGAGAGATAATCTATTGATTATCTGAGGACCTCATGAAAATAGTGTGTGTGTCACCAATTGGCAAAATGGGCCTTTCTTGTTAGGCTGCAAATCTCATTATCCAACTTCCCCATCAGTCATTCTGATTTGTATTGTAAATTGCCCTCTTCTTCCTTGTCTTGTCACTTATTGTCTTTGAGGTTTGTGTTCTTTCTTTATCTTAAATGGAGAGGTCCAGTACTGAACTTAGAAACTGCGGCATGTAATGTATTCTGTACTATATAAAATTTTTGTGTTTTTTTAAAAAGAAGATAGAATCTTCAAAATGGACCCAGAGCTATTTAGTAGCACAGCAGCTCCCAGAACTATCCAGCAAGTAACCTAAACAAATTCTAAAATAGTTTCTTATTAGAGATGAGTCTTTGACCATTTGCTTTCCTGAATTGGTATGCATATTGTCATGGCTTACTGCAAAGTCAATCTCCTTTGGGAATATGTTATTTGTTACCTACAGTATGTGACAGCAAACCCTGACTACCAACACTAACAAATGTATGTAGTAATATTATTGCATATGTAATAAATTATTATATAAAATTGTAGCATATGTGGAACAACATAAGAGTTTTCACCCTCCCTCAAAGATTACTACTAGCAATACAAAGATTAATACAAACATTAATATTTATTTTATGAGCAGCACTCTCTACTCACCAAAGAAAAATGTTCAGGGTAAATATTTTGATCCAACTATACATCAATTTGATATGAGAATAAACAGCTATATCCAGATAATGATAATAGTATTATAACTCAGGAAGGAAAAGTGTAGAATGTAGGAAATATAGCAGAAGCATCACCATAAATGTAAATAGTAAAAACAGGGAAACCTGATTTTCACAATGTGCAATGCTTCAAAATTCTGAAAAGCTTGTTTGACCCATGAATTCTGAATGAATGACAGGGAGTAAAAATTGATGTGTGAACATTAGATCATTATCTTTGTGTGATATATATTTTCCCAGTTTTCACAAGCCTCCTCCAATCTTAGTTTTCTCTTTCTATAATGAAGTATGAGATTTGACGGTTAAAGTTCTCTGTCAGTGAACTCTCTTCCCATTTGTTCTGCCATTTGATTGGTTTATAATGAGCTTTTCTCTGTGATGAGTTCATGGTTGATTTTTCTAGCGGACTGAATTGTGCCTTGGTTGCTCTTTGGTTTCTAAATTTGGTAGCACCTAAAGAAGACGGAGTCAAGCAATTCTCCAAAGTACCTGATGGCAGGACAAGAAGCAATGAATGGAAACTAATCAAGGAGAGAAGCAACCTAGAACTAAGAAGAATTTTCTTGACAGTTAGAACAATTAATCAGTGGAACCACCTGCCTCCAGAAGTTGTGAATGCTCCAACACTGGAAGAAGAGACTGGACAGCCATTTGTCTGAAATGCTATATGGTTTCCTGCCTGAGCAGGGAGTTAGACTAGATGACCTCCAAGGGCCCTTCCAACTCTATTGTTGTTATTGTTGCCATTATTATTATTATTATTATTATTATTATTATTATTATTATTATTATTATTATTATCTAAATTCTAAGTAGCTTTTATAGATTGCATAGAGAGAGAGGTAATTCAAATAAAGGAGATACTTAAAGATAGAGGACATTGGCCGATGCAATGTTAAACATGGTCTAAATCATAGAAAAAATAAATATAAATTGGGTATTTTCTATGTAGCTATATATAACTTCAAAGTCTTATATTAAAAATAATCTCAGTTGATTGTGACAAGACCTTTACTGAAAGTAATAGTGGCAGAGAAGACATATAATAATAATAATAATAATAATAATAATAATAATAATAATAATAATAATAATAATAATAATGATGATGATGATGATGATGATGATGATGATGATGATGATGAATCCTAGATTCAAATTCCTTCCCATCACAATATTTCAAATTATATCATTAACATTCTGATTTACATTCTATCTTTATTTTGTACAACACAACACACATCATGCTATCCTTTCCTATGTTTTTCCCCACAACAAAACTGTGAGATGGGTTGAGCTGAGAGAGTGTGTATGACCCAACTTCTTTGCCAAAGGGAGGACTAGAAGTACTTCCTAGTTTCTAGTCCAGCACTTTAACACCATGCAACTGACTCTCATAAAACTATTTAAGAAACAAAAAAGAACCCATTGGCAAAACTGTGGGATACGAATGTGTTGAGTAAAGTTAGATTCAGGAATCTGAATCTGGTTCAGTAATTAAATAGCTACTGGATATTAAAGAAAATTTATATAGCCATCATGGCACAGTGGTTAAAATGCAGTATTGCAGGCTAATTCTGCTGACTACCAGGAGATTGATCCTGACCGGCTCAGGTATGACTCAGTCTTATAACCTTTTGATGGAGTTGGAACCTGAAATGTCTTTGAGAGATATTCTTACACACTAACATGAGCTTTTTAGTTTCCTGTCTGGATTATGCCTGGAGCACCAGAATGGTACAAAGAATCTCAACGTGTTTAAGGATTTTTCAACTGCCACTGTTTTTCTTAAATAAGCTTATGAAGGTATGTTTGAAGTTCCTATAACAGATGATGATAGATCAATAGCGTTATTCAGGAAATGTTATTCATACCTTCCAAAGTGGTTGACATTCCATTTCTTTTGTTTTGCAAATGATTTCAGCTTTTTATTTTTTTAGTTGTTTCTTTTACTTGCATTAAATGTAAGTGTTTATTATGCAAATAATATTTCCTATATATACCATTCTAAAATGTTTTCCATTTAGTCTGCATATAATTTCTCACCATGGGAGGTAGATTACTATTGCTTCTATTGGTTTTGTTTGTTTGTTTTTCCTTTCCCTACTCCATCTCCTCCCCCCGGGCTGCAAATTTGGTCAAGTTGCTAATCAAAACATAAAACTCCAGCCATTTCCTTTTAAACTGACAGTTGGAAATGGGTAAATACCAAGTCTGTGTCTAGCTGCAAACAACTCTGCTCCCACTCAACTTAGTAGCCTAAGTGAAACAAAAGAAGAAACTATGGTAGGATATTACTGGACAAAACAAACAAATAAACACATAAATAAAGTATTAGGCACCTTGGGTGCAATCATCAGTCAATTACAAAAGGCAGCTTTGCTTGGAATAGCTTCCATCCTGCAATGATACCTTTAAGACCATCAGATATCCACATCTACCTATCTCACGACAGAGAATGAGGTGGCTGGATGGAGTCACTGAAGCAGTAGGCGTGAGCTTAAATGGACTCCAGAAGATGGTAGAGGACAGGAAAGCCTGGAGGAACATTGTCCATAGGGTCGCGATGGGTTGGACACGACTTCGCAACTAACAACAACAACAACAACAACAACAACAACAACAACCTATCTCAAGTCCTTGGGAAGGATTCTATAGATGGATAAAAATGTCAATCCTGTCTGAACCTCTGGCTGACCATGTGAAGAACATGACCAGGAACATCACTGATTCCTAGTTTTAGTTTTATTACCCATTTTGGTGTGGTTATTATATCATCCTAGCAGCATTTCAAAAAGAACTAAAGAAAGGCAACAGTTTTTATCACTCTACTTTCGAGATATAGAAACATCCACACTTGCTGTTTACATTGCTGCTATTTTGTGTTCATAGAAGCTTCAGCTTAAACTTAACTGTCACCTTAAGCTTAACTTTCTCCTGCTGTATTGTTTCAGAAAGCAGTTTGTTAATCTCTTTCTGACTTAGTGCACATATTTATTTATACATATGAATAAGAATGCCAGATACTACCGTTTCTTTTATTCTTATTGGCTAGGAAAACATTAGCGAGTTAAGGAAAAGGAAATGATGGTTTAAAAACAAAATCTGGTGGATTTTGAACCAGCAGTCTCTTTCATATTAAGCCATAACTCTTATTTTACTGCTGATGATTTTAGGAAAGATCTTAGAAGTCTTAGATATAAAGACAATATTTGCTTCAGTTGAAGGAGCATTCATTCCTCCTCAAAGAAGAATTGCTAGAGTTAGTCTCTTAGAAAGCAAAGAGTTCTAGCTGAAATAGACAAGAGCAATCATAGCATCATAAGAAAAAAAATATTGCTTTTAGGAAAATTGCTAAGAAGTTGAATTTATGATGGGAGGGCAGTTAATAAATCTGACGTTATCCATTTCTGTCATCAAGAAAGAATTGATGTCCCTCTCTGGCCATAGGATAAGTAGGCAGTGCAGATGATTCCTTTAGAGAAAACATAGCATTTATACTAGGCTGCCTCAAACCACAAGGAAAAAATCTCAAACTCAGAGCTAGAACATGTATGTATTACCAGGTAGGTGGCAGACAAGATCAATTTGCTGTTGATTACTAAAAGGTAACTTCAAAATTTCTAGTTTTTCACCATATTAACAAGGGCTCTTTGGAAGTAGCAGGTCTTACTTAATTTGGCCACAATCAGATACTGATTAAGCAGAAGTAATATTTAACAAATGAAACAGTTGAGTATTTTTACCGTTCTTGCAACTTAGATCTTCCTTAAAGGAAACTTAGCAAGACATATAGTCCACCATGGTTCATATTTAACATCTTGGAATGGAATCAAGAATACCCCAGTGGAAATAAAAAAAGAACATATAATACAAAGTTTAGTGAACTGTGGTTTATTACACTATGCACTAGGTTTATTCCTCTTAAATTCCATCTAGCAAGAAAATAACACCTCTTTGGTATCGTGAGATTCATTAACATTTAATTAGAAATTGCTATTGACTTCAGAGGTCAGCTAGGCAATGGGAATTATATGGAAATCTTAAATTTAGTATTGACTTATGTATTTTTTTTCAAAATCCAAAAAGAAGAAATAAGGACATTCCCTCAATAGCATAATATATTTAAATAAGAAAAATTAAAAGATGCATTGTATATTTGACTTTTGGAATTAGTGTGATTCTCATGAATAATTAAAATAATTTTTGGCTGGAACTGCACAATCATAATAGTTTAATTACTATTAATTACTACACAGCATCTTTACTATTTTCCATTTATATCACATTGAAGGAACATAAGCAAATATGAAACATCAGCCTGAAATAAAATAAATTAATGTTTTGCTACCTAAAGTACAAAAATTTGAACTCCATTACAGTTTCATGACTTTTGAAATATAGTCAAAGGTTATAATTTACATACTGGTTTGCACCAATGCTACTTTCATATAATATGTGGAGGAATATCATCCACCAGAGATGAGTCCACCTTGATGCTTTTCCAGAAGTTTCTAAAGATATGGTTCTGTCAGTGGATCCATCTTGATACTCATCTTGATACAGAGCCAATCAAGGGACTGGTTTGATTGTGTTTGTTACTGCTCTGGGGTGCTGACTGTGGTTTAGAGGTTTTATATTGTAGAATTTTAATGTTGTAAGCCTTCCAGAATCACTGTATGTGAGTTACGTAGCTATGTAAATATATATATATATATATCTCAGAAGGATATGGCTAACTGATGAGAACAAATGAGTTTGAAATGGCCATATTAGTCTCCCTTTAATTCTTTGTTAGCAATCCAAAAAATTTTACACACACACAAACACACACACACACACACACACACACACACACAGATATATAGGAGGCGGTGGTGAGACCTCTCCTCAAGAAGCCTGCCTTGGACCCAGCTGTGTTAAACAACTTTTGTCCGGTCTCCAACCTTCGCTTTCTTGTGAAGGTTGTTGAGAGCATGGTGGCGCATCAGCTCCCTTTGGTTCTGGATGAAGCGGATTATCTAGACCCGTACCAATCGGGTTTCAGGCCCGGGTACAGCACAGAGACGGCATTGGTCGCTCTGGTGAATGATCTCTGGAGGGCTCGTGACAGGGGATATTCCTCTGTCCTAGTCCTATTAGACCTCTCAGCGGTGTTCGATACCATCGACCATGGTATCCTGCTGCGGCGTCTCAGGGGATTGGGAGTGGGAGGCACGGTTCTTCAGTGGTTCTCCTCCTATCTCCTGGGACGTTTGCAGTCAATGTTGGCAGGGGGGCAGAGGTCGACCTCGAGGCCTCTCGTTTGTGGAGTTCCTCAGGGGTCGGTCCTCTCGCCTCTCCTGTTCAACATCTACATGAAACCACTGGGTGAGATCATTCGTGGTTTTGGAGTTGGGTATCATCAGTATGCTGATGATACCCAGCTTTTTATTTCGACCCCAAACCACCCCAGTGATGCCCTCGACGTGATGTCCCATTGCCTGGAGGCGGTTCGGGTCTGGATGGGGAGGAACAGGCTTCGACTCAACCCTGACAAGACTGAGTGGCTGTGCGTACCGGCATCTTGGGATATTCAGAATATTCCATCTCTTTCTATGGGGGGTGAGTTATTACCCCCCGTAGATAGGGCTCGTAACTTGGGAGTCCTCCTAGATTCACAGCTTTCTTTAGAAGATCATATAGTAACTGTGACTAGGGGGGCCTTCGCCCAGGTTCACCTGGTGCGCCAGTTGCAGCCCTATCTAGACCAGGATGCCTTGCGTACGGTCACTCATGTGCTGGTGACCTCTCGCTTGGACTACTGCAACGCTTTCTACATGGGGCTGCCCTTGAGAACCACTCAGAGGCTCCAACTGGTGCAGAAGGCAGCCGCGAGAGTTGTGTTGGGAGTCTCCCGATACTCCCATGTTACACCTTTGCTCCGTGAGCTGCATTGGCTTCCAGTTGTCTTCCGGGTGAGATTCAAGGTGCTGGTAATGACCTTTAAAGCCCTACATGGCATGGGTCCAGAGTACCTTAGGGAGCACCTGTGGCTGGCATCAACTTCCCTCCGCCCAGTGCGCTCCCACAGAGAGGGCCTCCTCAGGGTGCCACCGGTCAGAGAATGTCGTCTGGTGGCCCCCAGGGGGAGGTCCTTCTCTGTGGGTGCACCGGATTTGTGGAACTGTTTACCAGTTGAGCTCTGGATGGCACCCGACCTTCGCTCCTTCCGGCGGGATCTAAATACCTACTTGTTTGAACAAGCCAGCCTGGCCTGATGGGTTTGGGTTTTATTATTGTTTTAACATATTTTAACTTATTGTTGTAATGTATTGGGCACGTTGTTTAATCTATTCTTAATTTTTGTATCTTTGTATTTTAGTATTTATTGCCCTGTTCACCACCCTGAGTCCTTCGGGAGAAGGGCGGTATACCAATAAAATAATAATAATAATAATAATAATAATAATAATAATAATAATAATAATAATAATAATAATAATAATAATAATAATAATAATAATAATAATAATAATAATAATAATTTACATATTATTTAAATATATTATTATTTACATATACATGTTATTTACATATTATTTACATATATATATATTAAGTGTTTGTTAAATATTTAGAATACCCTGCTAGGCCCCAGACACGGGACAAATCTTATTTCCTGTTTCAGCCTAACCCAAGGCCTTCCACAGGCAGTAGTCACAGCAGTGACAGCTAGTATTTGTGTAAATTTTTTGGATTGCTAACAGTCTCCCTTTAAGTCTTTGTTAGCAATCCAAAAAAATTACATATATATATGTAAAAAAAGCAAATCCAAACCCACAACGATAACGACACACAACCACAAAACAGAAACCTAACTACAGCTGTAACATCAGCCACTTTAAACCCCTCCAAACCACACAATAAGCAAACTGACACCCACTATAAAAACATGGCACCACCACAAACACGGAGCCGAACAAAAGCAGCACAACTCACCAGTTCAGGTCTAAGGCCCCCATTCAAAACACACTCCCACCCAATTAGAACACAGCTAACCCCCCACCCAATCAGAGCACATGTCCACCCACAGAACACACCCCCTCTGGCAGTTTAAAAAAGAGGAACAAACAGCCACTATCACACACTTCTCCCAGAAGAACAAAGCTGAAGCCACCAGCCTGAGGATGACAGATGAGATTTCGTCGAAACGTTGGTAGTATATAATAATAACAATTTTCAGAACCCAGTAATGGCTTCAGACAATATAATGAAATAATGCCAATGATATACAATAATAAAATCCAATAAGTCTGCAGAGGAAAGAAAGAAAAAGAAAGAAAGAAAGAGAGAGAGAGAGAGAGAGAGAGAGAGGGAGGGAGGGAGGGAGGGAGGGAGGGAGGGAAGGAAGGAAGGAAGGAAGGAAGGAAGGAAGGAAGGAAGGAAGGAAGGAAGGAAGGAAGGAAGGAAGGAAGGAAGGAAGGAATTAGTGATAGCAGATACTTTCAAAGCCAGAAAGAAAAGAAATTAATACTACCTTGAAAATGTATTTGCTATAATAGCTTATCTTCATAATTCAAACTCTTCCTCCATTTTTCATGAGTTTTAAATAGTTTACATAAAAGGAATGAAACAAGTCAAAGGATAGTGTGAACAAGAGAGTAGTTAATATATTCCTCATGGCAAACAGAGTAGGCTTTAAGCTGACTCAGCTTTCTGCCAATGAAAAACAGCAAAGGCAATAAATAAAAAAATAAAAAAGAAAAGCAATGACAGCCTGATGAATCAATACCATCCTGTTTTCTTCCCTGTCCTTCTGCTTTTAATATATGGATCCATATTGTGTTGATCCAGATTTTTTACAGATATCCTTTTCAAATCAGAAATTACTCCCAGGTCTTGCTAGTTGTAGTGTACATATTTGAAGAACTACTGAGAAATATTCATAATCTAATTAAGTGCATAGTTTCAAATTATAAAATATACTGTTACATTCTTGCACTCAAACCCTCCAAGTGCTAAGCACTCAGCAAATCATGAATTGCCTAGGAGTGAGGTCTCTGGAGACTTAAAGTGTTTTGCCCTATATTGTTTATTTACACATATTTATAATTACATAACATTAACATTCTGATGGGTACTGCTTCTCTATACGGTCTCTAGAGGGACAAGATATTTTAAAAATAGTTCCTGAACTTCACTCACTGCTTCACAGGCTGATCTTGACTGAGTCTTTTAGTATTGCAGTTCCCAAAATATTTTCTTTTTTTTTCCTAAAGAAATTGAGATGTGCCAATATTTAGAACCACCAGTTTAGCAAAATGGCAGGGGAGAAGACATCAAGCAAGTAAATTTTGTTTCAATCATATTTTGTATCTACCTTTTAACTAAGATTTATAGTTTAGACTCTTAAAACTATTAGCTATCGATATTTTTCAACTAACATAGGTTCTGGAATCTAATATTTCCAAGAGCAGCAGCTTGGAGAAGATCCTTTTAGGTTGTGAGACAACTCCAGTAGTTCACTGCAATGAATTCATCTTATGTTTGATTATGCTTAATTTAAGGCAAGTTTCAAGGCTGTACACTTAGGCATATTCCTTGCTTTTAAGGCTCCCCTATTAATTTGTGTATATCTTGTCCACACAAAATTGGGATTTTCTGTAACATATGTAAATGAAATATTTTATATGCCAAATGACCATTTTTTTCTTTCTCATGGACAAAGTTGCTACTTTTTGTTTTATTTAAGGACAACAATATTGATATACTTACATTCTTAACATTTTGTTATTTAGACAGATTATAGTATTGGATATAAAGAAGGGAAAAAGTGGATATTCCGTAGGTATTAGTTACAGCTTAGGATGTCAGTGTAATGAGCATTATGATTTTTTTTAAAAAAAATCACAGTTAAATGTAATATTGGAAAATGTAGTTCTTATTTATTAATTAAATTATCTGGCTATTCCTTTTAGTACATATTTATTTATTAATTAGGTTTATTTGAGATAATATCTAAATGCATTGCATAATAAAGATATTTTAAAAAAATGTCTTTCCATTGTTAGCAGGAAATTATAAAATACAATTACAGTAGTGGATACACACATATACACACATACATACACACACACATAACAATGATGTATGTAAGATTAAATACACTAGGTAATTGTTGAGATGATTTGGGATAGATAAGAAACCATGGTAAACTTTCTATGAGTTGATTACAATAACAGTTTATTAACAGAGAGTTTTGGAATTACAATCTTTTTATTATTTTTCTACATTAATTATTTTGTCATTAATACAGTAAATAGATGACAGGTTAATAATCTGCAAATAGAATTAGTAGTTTAAAAATTTGGGGGGCCTGTTTCACAAGAAGTAGAAAACTAATATCATTTTAATATATTTATCAGTATTCAACTAAAGGCATAATATGTGTATATGTGCTAGTGTTTTTAATGCACTTTTTAATGTCTTGTTTTGTGTTCCTTTTGTTGCTGTTTGTTTCTGTTGAAAAAAAATGGATCTTTCTTGAATATTTTTTAAAAGGAATTGGACCACCAATTATCCTGAGAAGAATTCAGATTTAATTTCAGTTCTGATGAAATTTTGGTAAGAAATCCAGCATAAAGTTTGCAACAGGAAAGTTTCTGTAAATAGTCCCAAAATGTTCTGCCAAGAATTTTGCATGCAAAGAAATGTAGGAATAAACCTCCATATCAGCCCTTAAAGTTTCGGTATGGTCTGCTTTAAAAAATAATAATAATTCACAATTTCTTTTAAAATTGTAGCTGTTAAAATAATGTAATGAAAATTGTGTTGCTTAAAAATCATGCACTACAAGTAAATATCAATGTCACTTTAACTTCCATTCCATTTTGAGAAACAATAATATGTATTTAGATCAATTTGTGGTTGAAATCAGAATTAAAGTCCCAGCATATGGGTGGCCTGTAGGAAACTCATGTTGTCTCCTTCCACCACGTGCACACTGTAGATGAGCTTTGGGAAAAGGAGAGGAGGAATGGAGCGCAACCTTTCCAACCTGATTCTCTTTGTAGAGGCTGCTAGTGCTATCTATAAAGAGAAGGAAGCTAGCAGTGGATTGACTGCATAACAGCTCACAAACAGCCATGTGTTCTGAGATAACTTGGTCCTTTAAGAGTTATCAAAAACATCAACTTATGGCTGCTGAGAGTATCACCAAATGTGTTGAGCAGGAGAACAAATTGTAAAGGACTTATACCACGTTTAATTTAGACTTCTCCCCACCCTCGCACACAAACATATTTAAATTATCCAAGGCATAAAGAAGAATAGATAGAAAAAATAGGGATGTCAAAGAAATCTGACTGGGTCTTATTTTTATGAAATACCCTGACCTGTCTAAAGTCTTCCTCACTTTTAGCCATGAAGAAATGGTTCTTTGGGAATTCGAGTTCAACAATATAAGCAACATTAATTCATCTTAATTTTCTGTGAATACATCCAAACCATTTCACCTGTTCAATATTTGATAGGGTTTTTTTTCTCCTTTTAATTCATTTTCTCTGTGTAAATCCATTTGAGTCCTCTTGCTAGATTATATGGGGTTATCCCAAAGCTTCATCCAGAAGTGCAAAAATCCTTAATTGTAGAACATGTGCTTGTGTGTTTATGTTCACTTTTATGATACTTGAAAATAATATATATAACACTGATTTGTTCTAAACTGTAAACCTTGATTCTATTGGCTTCTATATATATCATATAATTTTATTTATTTTTTCCCCCTGATAATGCCACCATCCTCTTTTTTACTTCTTGAAATTCAGCTATGGCTTTGTTTCCAATACTATATCAGATTTTTTTAAAGTTCACTTTCAGTTGTTTATTTTTTCCTAGTTACAGGGTTTTTTAAAAAAAAAAAATGTTCAGAGCCGCTAGCAGCTTTTTCATCTTCAAGTGTAAACAGATTTTTGTTTACCTTTTTTTAGTTGTTTTTGTTTTTTGGTAATAACATAACTAGCACAACATAATATCTGGCTTGTTTTACCAAGCATTGATACTGAAATGTTTTCTAGTCCTTTGATTAGGTCCCAAAGAATTTCAAATATTTGTTTCCAGGTACCCTTGTTTTTGCTACCAATTCTTTTAACTTTTTTTATCCAGTTCTTTTTTGCTTCTCAATTACCTGTGATTATTATAAACTACATATCTGCTTTTTCTTACCTAAGATCACTTTTTTTTGCAAATGTTGACTCGCCTTTTCCATTTTCACTGACAGATC
This sequence comes from Vipera berus, assembly GCF_964194415.1. NCBI lineage: Eukaryota > Metazoa > Chordata > Lepidosauria > Squamata > Viperidae > Vipera > Vipera berus. Next base: position 82,871,495 of record NC_138202.1, on the reverse strand, counting down.
CTGTTATATATGGAGTTTAATAACACTGCAAGCATCGGCTCTATCGATACACCAGGTGGCGTGGGCCCGAAGCTGCTGTGGCAGGAAGCAGCGTTTCGGTGGGAAAGCCAGGTTTAAATCTATTGGCTGGAAATGTACCTGGACTCGTGGTGGGAAAGCCAGGTTTAAATCTATTGGCTGGAAAGTGTTCCTGGACAGGTATAAAGAGGGCACAGGTAACCCTATCCTCCCAGTACAGTTTCCACCACCAAATAAAGAGCTGCTATGATGTATTCTTCTGCCTGATGTCCTCCATGCATTCCAGAACTCACTACACAATAGATCCATAGACCCTTGTTTGTGACATTTAAAAAAAAAACAACTATTCCAGGAAATAATTAATGTAATAGTTTAATATCAACATTTTGGAATAGACTGGATTTATGCTGATCCATACATCCCAAGTAAAAAGCAATAATTGTTAATTAGGTCTCTCCTTGTAAACTCCTGGAGCAGCTTTACCCCAGGGTTAGCAGATTAAGCCAAAGAACTATTTTAGATCTGAATATAAAAACTCATGTACAGAGTCCATATATTACTTATTTATGAATAGAATAATTAATTAATTAATAATTAATTATTCACAAAATTAGTTTGTGACCCAGATCTTCTTTCCCTAAAACATTCTTTGAACTGTGCAACTTCAAGAGCAAGGGAAGGGAATATCTTTTGTTCAGACCACAAAGAGCCTTGAGGTGGCACTTCTTGGTACAGACCAAAAGAAACAAGCAGAGATTTAGGTGAGATTCAATACTGACACAGAGGCAGGATCAAATTCTAGTTCCATTATTTTCCCCTTATTTCTACATCATTGATCTACAGCACTAACCTAGTTCTGCCAGCTAGATGCACTGCATGTCAGGTTATAGTTCACAAGGGTCACCATCAGTTGTCATTTTAGATAGTGTACACTCTGTGCAAAGTTGAAGTAGCTGATGTTTGAACTTAAAAATTGGAGCTACCCTCCTGAATTGATTTGATTAATTATCATTAGGAGGGATAAGCAGGACCACATATAAGTAAACCCAGAAGGTTTGTGTTCTGATATACAAAATGAATCTGCCACCATACAGCAATAAAAAATGAATAAAATAATAATAATCATAAGAAGCTGCATTATGCCAGGTAAATTGGTTACCAGAGTTGTCCTTAGAAATATTTATTATCCATCTCAAATAATCACCATAATCTTGGAGAAAAGAGAGAAGAATACAATAAAGGAACAATAGACTTATAGACAAATAATAACAGCATTTGTGTTAAATAGAGTGCTTTCCACATTTCAAAACAGGTAAAGTCAGTTAGTTAATATGTCCTGAAAGAAAGTTTAAGGAGTGGTGTCTAGAAATTAAATAATACTGTTAACTGCATCAAATCTGAGAGAATACATACCGTAACTGTTATTTTATGTAATAGAAGCAAAAAAGATCAAGTAATCATCAGTTAACATTTCATTTCCATGGCATTTTTCTCTTTAGGAGGCTGTTAGGTTTTTAAAATTCTTCCCATGACATAAACTTCTTTTTGTTTTCATTTAATCAAATAGAAAAAAATATTATAGGAATGTGAAATAAAGGAAAATTCTGAGGTTATTAAGGAGCTGAAAGGAAAAATTAGATCTAGGAATTAAGAATGTTTCTATATATTTTAAGCAGTAAAAGTCTCATTAATTTCTTTAAAGAAGGTGTTTCATGCTAGATTCCAATAATGCTGACAAATTCATCATTTTCTATTCTTTCCCACCCTCTCTCTTCTTTTCATTTGCCTGTGTTTTGTAAGGATTTGCTTCAAATATTATCATAAAATCTAATTATTTTTATTATGACTTATGAAATGCTGCAAAAGTGTTATTACATTAGATTCTAGTTTATACTGAATTATTACCTCTCAAAGAAAAGGATAGAATAAAGGATTATAGAACCTATCTGTTCACCAGGTCAAATACACTAATCTGAATTAATTTTCTTTCACTCAGAGTTACTAAGTGCTAAAATAATTTGGACAAAAAATTCATTTCATTTATATATACTATTGAATCAGCTTTAGAATTTTTTGTGGAAATATTTTCCTTTGGAATTTTAATGAATGCTTTATTTTTCTTATAATGGGAAAACAGTATCTTCTAACATTAGCCCCATGAGTATTATAATAGAGGTTCAAGGTTTTGGTTATGATCTTTAAGTCCCTACATGGCATGGGTCCGCGATACCTCGAGGACCACCTGCTGCCGGCGTCGACTCCCCTCCGCCCTGTGCGCGCCCACAGAGAGGGCCTCCTCAGGGTGCCTCCTGTCAAGGAATGTCGACTGGTGGCCCCCAGGGGGAGGGCCTTCTCTGTGGGTGCTCCGGCGTTATGGAACCAACTGCCGGTTGAGCTCCGGATGGCATCAGACCTCCGATCCTTCCGTCGCGGGTTGAAGACCCATTTATTTGAACTAGCGGGTCTGGCCTGATGGGGGTACATGGGTTTTTTATAGGCTTGTTTTATTATTTTTGTTTTAACTTGGGCACTGATTTAATTGTCTTTTAATGTTTGTATTGTTATTTATATTTATGCCCTGTGAACCGCCCTGAGTCCCTTTGGGAGAAGGGCGGTATACAAATCTCAATAAATTAAATTAAATTAAATTAAATTAAATTTTATTTTCACAGCCATTCCAATATCTTGTGTATACACACACACACATATATACACACACACACATACACATATACATACACATATATACACACACAGATACACACACACACATATTATATGTGCGTGTATGTATTTATACACACACACACACACATAATTTTTAGTCTGAAAATATTGCCTTCAATATTTGTTAAGTTCAAATATCATTCATTTTGCAAAAGTGCCCAAGAAACAGTCTTCAAGCACCCATTTTATCATTTATATGTCACATTTCAATCCCAACCCAATTGTATGAAGACGTTTTACAATCTATGACAGGAGTGTCAAACTCGCAACATCATTTGACGTGTCGCAATGTACCACAACTTTTTTTTCCATTGCCAGCAATAGGGTGGGTGCAGTTTCAGTATGACGCATCCGGCCCTCAGGCCGCCAGTTTGACACCCCTGGTCTATGAGATGAAAAAACAGTAAGTAACAATTATATTTTAAACTATGCAAACTTCCAATCAAAAATGCAAACATACATCTTAGATCACATCTGACATCAATCCTCATTGCCTTCTGGAAAAATTCCATTGTGACAAACTTCCAAAAGATGACAAAAATTGGGGCCAAATGGGGGCTCATTCCAAAGAATTGGTCCAATAAAAGAAAAAAAAACTTTTGAAGGCCCTAGCTCTCTTGATATTCTCAAAATGGGGAACAAGTAGCTGCTTCTCCAGAATGATCAAAGAGGTCAGATTGATTTCAGTGGAGAAATCAGTTCTGAAGGTACCTCACTAAATCATAAATGCTTTTACATGTTAAAACCAAGAGTTTAAATTGCATTTGAAAGTTGAGATGAAGCCCATACAAGGCCACCAAAGAAATATGTATCTGTCAACCAGCAAAAACCAAGCAGGATCTAGTCCTCTGCTTCTTGTTCCAACTGAAGCTTCCAAATAGTCTCTCAAGACAATCACATAGTAGACCACACTGTAATGGTCTATGCATGTGATAATAAGGGTGTAAACCACTCTGCTCTGGTCCTCCCAACTCAGGTGAGGACAAAACTGGCACATCAGCCTCACCTGTGCAAAGGCCTTCCTAAATATGGCTTCCACCAAACTGATCCAGCAAAAGCCATTAGTCCAAGAGGGCAATTAAATCATAGAGCTACTTTTTCAGGGTTGAAGAGATACCAGGGAGCATAGAGGAAACTCACTGTACAAAGAGTAGGGTTACATTTAAGTCCATTCAGTCCCATTCAGACTCTAACCTGTTCCCTAGGACTATAGGTACTGGGAAAACAAAACAGAAAGCATCTCCGCTGGGAGCCAGGATTGTGATGTACAGTTGGGCATTTTCAGGCTACTAGTAATACCAGACTCCAAGCCACCAGATCATCTACCTCGGAAGCTTCATATAAATGTTAAACATCAGAGACAGAGAAATGGTTCCTGTAGCATCTACAAGGGAATAGCCAAAACATTATTCTCTCTCTCTCTGATCACTACTAATTAGAACTGATCATTGAAGAAGTAATGGAATAATTGTAAAACAGTACCTCAATCCCCAGAATAGCCCAGCCTGATACATGGTTGTTGGTACTGAAACAGCCAAGAAGTCTAAAAGGACCAGAATAAGCACAGTCCCCATCCATGTCCTTTCTTAAATCATTAACTAGAACAATCAGTGACATATCTACCCCACACCAAAGTCTGAACCTGATCTAGGTAATCTGATTTCTTTAGGGCAGACATGTCAAACTCACAAAATCACGTGACATCATGCAACATATCGGGACGATTTTGCCATTGCCAGCAATGGGGTGGGCGCAGCTTCTGGATGATCCATCCAGCCCATGGGCTGGCAGTTTGACACCCCTGCTTTAGGACAACCCATAGTTGATGCTGAGCCACCATCTCCACCACCTTCACCAAAAATATTCTGTGGTACAATATTCTATTGGCTTTTACAATAATGCAAAGGATGGGCAGTGTATCACTCTGTCTCTTTATCTCTCTATTCATGGACCTTGAAAATTGACACTATCTTCTGCCATTGTCTGATTTCCCCCCCTCCCCCTCATCCCTGTTATTCTGGGAAAGTTTTGTTTGTCCCATGCCCGCTTGAATGACATAGCAGAATCCATCTGAAGATATGCCCTAGCACTAGTTTCAAGCCATTTCAACCAGTGCTCAGAGGCTGCTGAAGAAATGTGAGCTGTCTCTGATACAAACATATCATATTACAATTCTGCTTATCCTGGCTGGACAGGCCTAATGTACCTTGAAATAAGTTTTGTTATGATGAAGTAGAGAATTGAACTTGGAAGGTTTCTGCAGGCCACAGAAGAGTATAGAGTACATCATGAAGGATGAAATCTAAAAGAAATACACAAATATCAAGGGGATAGTATATGTATATTGCTTATACTTGATGATTTGTTTGTTTTTTATTTTTTCCCCTAATAATTTGTTTGCATTTTTCAAATGATAAATCATACTTCCTCATTCTTAACAACCAGCAGAGTTCTTCCAACTTCTACTTATTTTGTTATAACAAGTACACAAACAGTGTTGGGTTCTCTGTAAAAGACTTGATTTGAATTCAGAATTTACTGGTGCACAGAAAGACAATGATCTTGGAATATTGCAATATTGAAGAAAAAATAAGCAAAACTTGAAAGATAATCTAATATTCCAGAGTGGAGTAAGCACTAACAAAAATCTTCACTGCCATATTACTGAGCAATAAATAAATAACTGGTTAAATACCCCAAATATATGTGAGTTGCATTTTGTTTTTGTGTTTTTGTTTTTTAAAAAAACAGACTCAACAAAGGAGAGCTTTAAACTGATGATAATAAGAAACTATGGAATATCTGGACCAGCCTTCACAGTCACAGGTATTATATACTTTGAATTTTGCAGTGTGAAATTATATCTGGACTTCAGAAAGTGAAGCCTACAAGTGAAAGCCTACAAAGTAAAACGTCTTATTCTGTTTTTAGTGTGTCTCTCAAAGACATTCCAGGTTCCAACTCCATTTTTTATAATGGCTTGGTCCCCTGTAAGGTTTGGAGAGAATCTTGGAAATCAAAATGCTGTTCATTTCATGGTAATAAAAATTTGAGATCTTTCTTCCAAATATTAAGAGGCCTTGTATTGCATATTTTCCCACTTCACCTTGCCAGAGTACCAGATGGCATGAGTGACATTTCTCAAAATTAATTTAGAAAATTAATTTAGAAAATTCTATTGCTAAATAAAAGCTATTTACTTGTGGTGAGGAGTTTCTAGTTTTGTATTAAAAGATACGTTTACTTTTGCCACTAAGTGAACTGTATATTTGCATGCAATTTGGAAAGAGAGAAAAAGAAATCTTCTGTCAATTTATCGGGGTGGGGTGGGGGGGTTGGTTGACTTGGGGAATACTTAAGCCATAGAATTAATGCAACATCTTCACTAAACATGAATTATTGCCTGCAAGATAGGAAGAGATACTTCAGAATTCTTAACCATTCTTCATCCTATTCCCTCCTTAGTATTTCAAAAGTGAGACTTGGGCAGCTTTTATAAAGACTGGGGAAAGAACAATAGCAGAAAGGAGGACTCAAACTGTTCACGTAGGTGGGATTTTCCTTCCCTTCCCACTGTGTGTATATGCATATTGTTCTTTCTCTCTTCTTCTTAAATCATACTAAGTCTATTTTAGGGCTTACCTTTCAGTTTACAAATGTTTCCCTTGTCAAAATAGCAGGAAACTATAGTATCCATTTTCAGTAAGAAAAGTCTCTGGGAACAGTTCAGAAGGGCTTTACAGGCTGGCTTGGGACCTGATCCACTAGCTATCCACCCTTTTCATAATCTCTTGACAGCTGCTTCATCAAGGCAGTGGGGAGTTAGAAAAGAAGGTTTTTTCAGTATGTGACTATTTTGTAAGAAGAGAGGTGGATTTATGTTCTCTATGTTCTGCCGAACAGGCAGAGGATGTACAACTTTGGATGAGAATATGAGAGTGGGAGTCACTCAGTCTCACTAAACTATTTTGTTTGTTTGCTTATTTGTTTATTGATGCCATTCGGATGATTATTTACACTGAGCTGCTTATCCACCCAACATCTGTGAGAATAAGTGATAAGAAGATATGTACATAATAAGATACAACTTCCCCATTTATGCTAAAAGCAGAAAGCTACATTACATTTTGCCTGCAGTATTGTAGGCAAAACTCTGCCCACCGCCTGGAGTTCAATCTTGCCAGGCTCAAGGTTGACTTGACTTTCTATGCAACTGAGATTGGTAAAATAAGGACCTAGATTGTTGGGGGCAATAATGCTTCTACATTGTAAACCACCCAGAGAATGCTGCAAAGCATTGTTGGGTGGTATTTAAATACTATAGCTAAATGCTATTGCTATATGGGTCACAGCAAAAGGGAACAGCCAGGTCACAAATCATTGTAGAGTTGTACTCAAATAGTCAGATATTATTGGATGTCCTTAACTTCAGCAGGGTTGAAGGTATCCAAAATTCCAGTGGAAATGTGTTTTTGTGTGAATGTGTGTATTTTAATAAGCAGCAGGCTAATGTGTTTTCTTTTAACAATTCAATTTTAATGGCCTTTTTCATTTTGAAGAGGAATTTGAACATTTAAGCCATCACTGTACCATATAAGACTCACACATAAGAATGTTGAAAATTAATTTTCTGAAAATCCAATATGCTATAACAGCAAGCCAGTTCCAGCAGGTTCCTAAACAATATGTTTACTTATAACATCTGGCTTGTTAAATAAAAATAACCATCTGTTCAATGGCAATTACTTTTAATATTATGCACAATATGGCAGCCTTTTTAAACACCTAGGTTGACAGAGAAATGACATTTCAACAGTACATCCACTGCAGTTTTTAAGAGGTTCCTACTGTGTGGAGTATTATGATTTCCCGTCCTACTTCTGTTTCTGAAAGTGTAGCTCACCCACAGCAATTTTTTTCCAAAAAAGCTTGCTTAAATGCTGCTAAAGTGACAGGTAGGGCTGGATAAAAAAGGAGAAAGAATTGCTTTCCACATTTTTCCCATTTACGTATCTTTTAAAATGCATTTGTCAAGGTTTGACAGCTGAGACCATTTCAAAGGAACCATTTTGTCCAAAAGTATTTCTCACTTGAAAGTTTAATTTCATACTGTCTTTGAAAGTGCACAGTTCATTGCCTTTTCATGATATTTTTGAAAAAGTTTCCAGTTGAGCCTACTGCCCTGGCATTCACTAACAGTCTCCCATTCAAGTAATGACCATGCCTAACCCTACTTAGTTTCTAAGTCCAGACAAGGTTGTACAGCTGTTGCTGAATTTTTAGGAAGTGGCATGATTTTCATCTTGAAATGATGTTTAAGAGCCATAATTTGCTGTTTTTGTGTTATCTCTTCCTCATCAATGCTAGTGTTATGTGATATCTGAATATACTCCTCACCTCTTATAGGTCTAAGTCTGAATGTAAGGCAAATGTTGAAGCATTAATGGAAGAATATCAAACATTTTGCTTTCTTCCTTTCCACTAAACTCACTTTAAGTTGCAAATTGTTAATGAAACCCTTAATAGTCACATCTTTACTTGTCTCTTTCTGTACTACTGCATTCCTAATCCTCCTCTTCTTCCTCCTCCTTCTCCTCCTCCTCTCCTCCTCCTCCACCCTTCACATGACTCTCAAACCTGTTTAGCTCCACTATTCACAAACCACACAAGACTATATAATCAATACTTTAAGATTTTATAATTTAACTTATAATAATACTTTTTCCAGACATGCAGCAAGGCACTTCTAAGAATATGAGACTTAAAAGCCCTGTCTACCTTTTTATCATAAAGCAAATATGCATGCCATCCATATACCAAATCCCAACCCTCAAGGTGAAGTATTCTTTTATTAGTTAAATTAAGACAATCGCTAACCCATGTCATGACCACCGCATCATAATACAATTTCAGGTTAGGCGCCTTGAGTCCCCCTCTTTCCCTAGCATCTTGCAGAATCTTAAATTTAACTCTTGGTTTCTTCCCCGCACAGATAAATTTATTAATACCCATCTGCCATTCATCAAGGTTGGCATCCTTTTTCAATATAGGTATCATTTGAAACAAAAAAAGAAACTTCGTCAGAACATTCATTTTAACAGCTTCGATTCTTCCCAATAGAGATAATTGTAATTTTTTTCCAATTATTTAAATCCTTTTATATCTTCAACCATAGTGTTTCATAGTTATTCTTATATAATTTTGCATTTGAAGCTGCAATATACACTCCCAAATACTTAACCTTTTTTACTATTTCAAAACCTGTTAATTTAATTAACATTTCCCTTTCACTCATAGACATATTCTTAGACAATATCTTAGTCTTATTACTATTTACCTTAAACCCTGAAACCTTACCATACTGAGTTATAATTTCCATCAAATCTATAACCTTCTGATCGACAAGCTCAGCGTCCTAACCCACTGAGCCACCGTGTCCCTTTATTGTTTGCACTTATTAACACTATAAAAAGTTGTGTTTGTACGTCTGGTCATTTTAACCACATCTGCCATGAAAATTTGCTATTTGGAATTCTGATTTTCTTCTCTTATTTTTTGGGGGGGGATGTCAAATGAACTACTCTAAAACTGAGCTCAAGAAAATGGCACAGCCTATCCTTGTTGACATCTTAATAAAATATCATGCATCTGATTTTTATGTAATTTTGTCTCCCACAAAGTTGTCTCTCAATCTTTTCTGTAGATATTACACTGATACTGCCATGCCAAATCTCTCTGTGACTCTGTATATGTGTGTGTGTGCATGTGTGCACAAACACACACACACACACACACGTGTTTGTAGGTAAGCCCTTTACCTTAACTAGACACTTATATTTTACTAAAGACGCCTAACAGATATCACAGAGGTGTTCATACAATTATATCAGTGCAGCTATTATTGGAGGATGACAGAATATAAATCACTGAGAAGAAAATAACTTCTGTGCCTCAGTTTGTGTGTGTCAGATGAAATATTTCACTTCATTGTACATGCACAGTTATCCATATATCTCCAAGAAGTTGTTCCAACCAAACCGAAATATGCTGAGGTAAAACAGGCAAATCTCTAAGTGAATAATGCTATTGGCAAAATCTGCCTCTCACGGTGATTTTCCTGTTGTTTGTTATCCTGGAGATGCTGCGTGCAGCAACTTAGACTTGAGATTCTTGATTTTTTTAAAAAATTAATCTGCTTCAAGCATAAGCCCTGGAACAGACATACTTCAATGAAATTGGCTGTGCCTAATACAATGCATCTTTAAAATGAAAAGTACCTTTTCTGCTCATTTAATATGCTTGGTTTGTCACTAGCTTAAAAGTTGTCTGGTTCTCTTTCACATTTCAAAACATTTTACTCCTTGGGTTGAATCTTAATTTTTATTATATTGCTGGTTATAGCTAAAGTGAAATGGCCACCATCATTTTGTTTGATGACACCTGACTTAAAATGTCAGTTTATCACCTGTAACTCAAGCAGGTTTAAGAGACAAGAAGAACAAAAACAAATCAAATTAAGGAAAATTATTAAACAGAACCTAACAACATGTCCTAATCTTTGGGGGAATAAAAGTGATAATTCTTGCTCCTGGCTCTTGAACATTAATAAATCAGAAACAGGGAAAATGGGCAGGGCCAAACTGTCTATGTGTATACAATGGAGTATCTCCTCTGTAAGGAGAACATCCTCTTTTTCTGTCATCACTATCATTTCATTGTCTGTCTTCTGGATCTAGTCGATAAAATATCTTCCTATCATACCAACTCTACATACTACTGTATATAGCCAAGACCTTAACTGCATAATTCACATTACAATTCAAAATATAGCTGCTTATGTGAAATAAACTATATACAACAGATCTGTCAGCAAGGAAATCTAATTGATGCACAATATTGTACACAAAGACTGTAGGTAGCATGCAACGTTATTACACAGCTAAGAAAACTTGAGGCTTTTTTCCAAAGAATGGCCTGAAATATAGAGTAGAAAATACCATGAAGCAATTCAAGTGTATTTGCACCACAAAACCATTGATCCTTTTAATGTTATCCATTAAGACTGGATTTCTGGGTATTAGTTAAGCTTAATAACTATTTATAAACACACTCTTTCAAGATGAAATTATTCCTTTTGTTCTCAGAACAGCGTTGCTCCTATTGCAGCCACTATTGACTGTTGAATCTGCATTATGTTAATCCTGAAGTGAGTCCTACATATATTAATTAGGCCATCAGCACCTCCTTGATGGTATGAGGGAAAGACCTTGGAAGTCTGGCCAAGAGATGCTACCAAGGGGATGGTCAGATAAGAGACCACGACTGGACCACGACCATGACTGGACCATGACTGAGCAAGAAGCTCAGAAGGAACATACCCTAGTTTCTAAAGGATAAGGGAAAAAGGTGTACTTTCAGACTTCCAAGATTCTATCAATTGTAAAAAGGAAAATTGCCTTAGTTTAGGTTGTGATTTCTAGTTTACCTCATAATTCCCCTCTGAGCTTCTTGCACTACCCAGTTGCACACTATATTGTCTCTTATCTAACCATTCCTTTGCAGTCCTGTCTCCCAAGGTCTTTCCCACATACCATTACACATATTGATTCTTAAAGTTGGATGGAGAGCTACTGTGCCATAGCTATTTCCAACAGGAGGTGCCAAGTTGACCTTCCCTCCTCCTGTAAAGTTTGGGTTACACTTCTGTGTCACTGCATGTCAGGAAATTTATGTGTCTGTTGTTCAGAGACAGTTGCACAGCTGTTGGATTTATATTCCTTTGAATATTAATGTCATTTGAATGTGTCCTGTCTTCCACCCACATCCCAACAGGAAGTTGGATCAACCAATCAGCAAGCAAGATGCACATCTCCAGACAATGGATAGTTGAGATTTGGGAGATGTGCACATTGACCCATCTGTAGTCATCTGTAATCTACACTTACCCATCAATCCCTTTGCAGCATAGATATGCATTGATGCCTACCCACAGTTGCAGACAAATCTAAATCAAGCTTAAGCAGAAAGAAGAAAAAAGAATAGTATTGCTAAAGGGGTCAATTCTAGGGTTACGTGGCTTTTTGAAAGCACTCATATGTTATTCCCCACTGCCCACCAACTTCTAATCCACTTTACCAATAAAACAGGTCATAATTTTTTTTAAAAAAAGATCATCCAGGTTATTTGTTGTATATGGCAATAGAATAAATATCTAAGTATATTTTGTTGCATTACATGGTAATGTTATACTGCTGAAACCTCATGATATGACTTCACTCATTATCTTGCTGGGACATCTGTCAATATTAATACAGCAAGCGTGTCTAAGCAAGCATCCTAATAAACAGATCAAAAATACACACACTGTTTAAGTAATTAAATGGAAGCCTAGGGATAGGAGATTAACATACCAATTATTCTAGAAGATATTATATGCTCAGATTTTGTTTTTGTTTATATGGCAAATCCACATGGTGATGGATGAGCTGTTACTTTTCTTAATTAATAATATGACCAAGAAGAGTATCATCAAACTTGGCACCTTGGGGCCACCTTATGAAGTGCACGCAGTGCAAATTTAATTAGTTTAGTAAATATCTGAGATATCTTCAAGTAAGAGCACAAATCATAATATTGACTTATGAAACACTATCCTATCTGTTTTGGTAAATTGCCTGGCAACAATATCAGCAATCTTCCAATAGCTTAATAATCAACGTTTCCATCACTTGAATGCTCTTATGCTTGTTATATTGCTTGTTTTTAAAACCATGATACTTAAGGGAAGCTTGAATTGAACATTACACTCTAGTGCAATATCCTGTATGGCTAGCCATTTTGGACTAAAACAGAGAAAAAAGGTTGTTTTCATTTACCTTTTTAAAAACACATTTATATATATTTTCCCTGTGAAGAAATCCCAGATGTACCTTATAATATGCTTAAAAAGAGCAGGAAAATTGAAAGAAATGACATAAGAATATGTTTGATTAATCTTATTTACAATGAAAACATTTTAATAAGGTGTTATGTACTGGGCTTATTGAGGGAATACCACGTGGGCTGCTGGAGCAGCTAATGGCTCTCCAGCAACCCAGACTACCAGTCTCCTGTGCTGCAATTGGCTATCCCCAGGCGACAATGATTGATTGAAACCTATTGGCTGCTGCCTAGGGGCTAGACTATATATTGCGGCTGGTTGCAGCAATTTCCCTTGGTACAGTCACAGCACAAAATAAAGTATGAGTTACCTGTACTCTGTTCGCGTCTTCATTCCTGTACCAAAGAACCTGCTATTTAACAAAGGTATTATCATTGGTCAGCAAAAGAAAGAATTTATCTTCTCACTCTATCTTGTTTCTCTCAGTATTCATAATTAAATAATGAACTTACAATATATAAAAAGTAGAATTTATCTTTCCATTGCTATAAACACTGTCCAAACTGTACCTTAAAAGGTAAAGGTTCCCCCACACATGCATGCTAGTCATTTCCAACTCTAGGGGCCGGTGCTCATCTCCATTTCAAAGCCGAAGAGCCAGTGCTTGTCTGAGGACGTCTCCGTGGTCATGTGGCCGGCATGACTAGATGCCAAAGGCGCACGGAACACTGTTACCTTCCCACCGTAGTGGTCCCTATTTTTCTACTTGCATTTTTACATGCTTTTGAACTGCTAGGTTGGCAGAAGCTGGGACGAGTAACAGGTGCTCACTCTGTTACGCGGCACTCGGGATTCGACCCACCAAACTGCCAACCTTCTGTACCTTAATCTTCTACAAATAAAGGACCTCATTTGGAGGTCTTTCCTTATAAAGATAAGGCACATGAGATTTTGTTCCCCAAATATACAGATTGTTCTGTAAAAATACTGATCAACTACACTGAACAATCATTATAAATTGTACTTAATACTGATAGAATACTTTTTTCTTCTTTCTCTGTTTCAACCCCTCTAATTTACCTAAATAATACAATGTCAATAATGTTCAATTAATATTGTTTAATCATCATTGTATCAAAATATATTCTATGTATTAAGATTTATATGAATATAATAATAATAATAATAATAATAATAATAATAATAATAATAATAATAATAATAATAATAATAATAATAATAATAATAATATATTGATCAGCTGGAGAGAGGAAAAGGTAGAGTCTAGAAATCAAGTGACTCTACTCCACAAAGCTTTCAAATTGTCTTCTTGAGCTGGTTTGCTGCTGCTGATTTCATAAAGCAGAACTTGGGTCTGCTTTACTCCTTTCCTTTACCTCCCAGCATTTTCCTTTCTTTCAATTTTTTTTGAACCAGTTCTCCAAACATTCAAACAGCAATTAACAACTTGCCCTTTCTCTAAGAGATACCATGCATTTGTGAATAGCCTGTCATCTCTGATTATAATGGAATTTATTCCAGCAACAAGACCTTTGAAGACACTCCTCAACAGACTTTCATGATGTATTCATGGGGGGATTCATGGAAGTCATCAAGATGTCTTAGAAGGAAAAAGAACTGTTCTTTCTTGTACCTACAAACTTGTCTTCTGAACAGCTTTGTTGTTAATCACAGATTTGCATTACACCTACAGTATATGGAAATACATTTCAGCAAATATTAGATATACTAAATTCAAAGCAGCAAAGAAACTAGGTGAGACATTGGGGGATCTGTATCCCTTAGACAAGTTTGCAGCTTGTAAACGGTTGCATAAGAGCCCAAAATAGCCTGTTTGATTAATGCCATTTTCCAAATAGTGTGGAACTGATGCAAAGCTGCAAGCACGGCAGCAAAATAAGTTATTGGAGACTAAGAAAAGAGAGGAGGTGTTTTCAATCACTCTGGGAAATATGACAACTTTTCTAAACAGCCTGTTTTTCACTGAGCTTCTCCCAGCATTTTTGTAGTATTAATAGATGTATTGAGAAAATATGGTTATCCTGAAGGCAAAATATAATGCCAGTTTTAAAAAGGGAAGGATTTAAGAGCAGTTAGGGCTAGCAGAGAGAACAGTCTATCCCAGAATGCAAATGCTTTAAGCTAAATCAAAGCTTTTTGTAAATATTTGGAAAATACGAAGTGAAAGAAATAGATACAAATACCATATTGGGGAATGGAAAGATTGATATTATTAATGAAGCCTCAGAAAACTGTTTTCTAGTGCATGATTACAAATTCTTATATGTCTCCTTGCCTTCTACACAAATTGAATAAACATGGAGTCCTTGTACAAGTTAATCATAGAAAATGATGATTAAAAACCTCCAATGCAATGTCCAGTTCCATTCTTGCTTTCTGCTTAAGTGGTGATTACACTATTGCCCAGTAATAGATGTCATCAGAGCCTGCTATTATTTCCAATGAATAATTGGGCAGAAAGGCATACATTTTACTAAGAGAGAAAAATAAAGCTAGTATTTTTCAAACCACCTATTTGGGTGATTATATTAAAAAGTGGAAAACAGAAATTCGAAGAGATAGTAACTGAAAACAGTTCAGTAGAATATTTGGAAAAATAAGTAAAACGCAAACTTATACACAAATAGAAATATATTGATATGAATTTGCATGTGTAAACATTAGTACATGAAGTTGGGAAACTAGCACTATAAAAATGAAATATGTCAGATTATCAGTTAGGAGGACTACAGAGTGACAAGAAGTCAGTAAGCCAGTTGTTTGCAGTTACTGAAGCAGATTGAAGCAGTTAAAATTGACATTTCTTTAGATAGCATCACAGTCTGATTGCCAAAGAGAAAAACAGAAATACAAAACACAAAAACACCCTTCACTATGAATTGTAGCACTTCACCATGATTCAACTGTATTGTCCAGGATCTTTCTAGCATGCCCAATATATATCTGGCCGTGTTTTCATTTTTAACTCATGCATTTTCTTGATAAAAAGATTGACATTGTCAGTGAAGTAGCACAGCATTTGGTGCAATGTGGAAGTGCAAATCTAATGGTACTGACTCTTTAGAACCTCAAAACCTACTGCCAACAAGGGGATAGACATATGCAGATGTCTGGTATGTCAGGATTTACTCTGTGTCTTCTCTTCATCTATCACTCTGCTTTTTCTTTGTCTGAGATTGCTCATTGTAGGCCATTCCTTTCTGCCTTTCCTTTCAGGAACACACAACATGCATGGAGCATCTGCTTTTGGTTAGTTCTCCTAGAAGTATGTATTTCCTGTAAATAAATATTCTTTCTGTTATAGTAATAAAACCTGCTTTAATGTACTGATCCTTGTTCAAGCTAGATGTCCACACTCAGAAATACTCACTATGAACACAAAAACGGCTTCAACAACTAACCATCCCAATGTAGAATATAGCAACCACATACCATTTTTTTCTGTGTATTCTCTGTACCTCCAGAGAAAATTATGATGATGTAGTCAAAGGGTAGGATTTATGCAGCTACTATTAACTTCTTTGGTCTGGTGTGAGCATGCTCCCTTCTATCTCCTCTTTGGCCATTTTGGTTTAACTTGCAGAGATCCTGAATGCTGATTCCCTCAGAGCTGATACATAGTGTCACTTGTTCCTCATGTAGGAGTTGTGAGTCCAAGAAGACCACTTAGATTGCACATTACTCTTGAATGGGGAAGTGTAACTCCATCAAAATGTTAAGATGGATATTCCCTAGATCAATGTGGTGTTAATCCATGACCATTCAATCTTGACAGGATTGAGATGGAGTCAGTTTCTCTCCCTCTATGTCTGCACAGTTTCTACGTACTGCAACAGGACTTTAAGAGCCAATCCAGGACTGAAAGATACAACCATATTCCAAAGATGATAAACAGGAGGGGATAAAGCATCACCTCCTGAGATACCACACAAAGGAGGCAGCTAAAGAGCAACCTGTCCCTCATCCACTCCTACATTTACTGGAAAGTGCAAAGAAATGAAGAGAACTACAGTGAAGCAGGTCCACTAATTCCAAAACCCTGGAGCTAGTCTAGAAAGATACCATGGTTGACAAGAAAAGTTGCTGAGAATGACTTACTTGCATCCTGGTTTTACCACAGGTTATCAACAAAGCCTGGCTTCATACTAAATCCTGACTTGAAAGGTTGAGTCTAAATGTTTCTCCAGAGTCCCATGCAATTTAATTCCAATCACCTTCTCAACAACCTTCCTTCAGAATAGATGAGAATGCTTTAAAGCAATGTGTGTTTGCATGTACAGTATTTAAGGCAAGGTGATTAGCCTCTCTCTCTCTCTCTCTCTCTCTCTCTCTCTCTCTCTCTCTCTCTCTCTCTCTCTCTCTCTCTCTCTCTCTCTCTCTCTCTCTCTCTCCCTCTCCCTCTCCCTCTCCCTCTCCCTCTCCCTCTCCCTCTCCCTCTCTCTCCCTCTCTCCCCCCTCTCTCTCTCCCTCCCCTCCCCTTCCTCCCTCCCTCCCTCCCTCTCATCTATCTCTCAGTCTGTCTATCTATCCATATGTCTATCTTTGTCTATCTCTCTATTTATCATCTATCATCTGTCTATTTTTATTTATTTATTTTAATCCCATTTATATCCCGCCCTTCTCCGAAGACTCAGGGCGGCTTACAATCTAAGCACAAATCAAATGTGCTTAGCAATAAATGTCCCCAAGCATCTTCTTTCATCAGAGTAGTAACATAGCATGAGAAAAATGGAAGACGTACTAATGGACAGATGTACAACTCACCAACAATCTTTTATTTATTTTTTATTTTTTTATTTTAATTCCATTTATATCCCACCCTTCTCCGAAGACTCAGGGCGGCTTACAAGCTTAGCAGTAGCCTTCATTCTATGTATATGCCTGCTTATTAGGGCTTTCATACACCCCCCAAGCGGCATTATTACAAAGTCAGCTTAATTGCCCCCAACAATCTGGGTCCTCATTTTACCTACCTCGGAAGGATGGAAGGCTGAGTCAACCTTGAGCCTGGTGGGATGCAAACCTGCACTAATTGCAGGCAGCTGGTGTTACTTAAGGAGGCATTAGCCCACTGCTCCACCAAGGCTCTTAAATTTAAATTTCCCACATGCTCAAAATGAAATGCAATTATTTTATGCTGATTCAGACTAGAAAATCAACAATAGATAAGTTTTAACTGCCAGCTTTTTTTATTTTCCAGTCAACTACTTCAATGGTGATTGCTTTAATTTCCAAATAGGTTAACAATGACATTGTCTTGTTTATTGTGATGCTATGAAGAAGTTCTGGAGATTTGGGGGTTATCTTAGCATGAAGCAGATAATATGTGTCAGTTTACAAATTATTTTTTTTCCTTGAGGGCATTTCTCTCCAGTTTTATATCAGCATAAATACTGGCTGTATTTTAGGTGACATTTATAGTCCCTGAGATGTTTGCCAATATGAAGCTGTTCTTTTGTTGTTTGAGTATCAGCAGTTTATGCTATAAATCAGTCTCTGTATCTTCTGAAGATATACCTTGAGAACAGTTAGGTATCTGCCAAGTGATCATGACTAAGTGTGAAACAAACAAATTTTATATGGCAACAGGTCAGATACTTTTCCATCAGAAGGTGATCCAGGTCTTCCATGAAGTAGCCTATGTTAATTAATTCAAAACAAATAAATGCTACTGGGCATCTCCAGCTTTTAGCAGGAAAAAAAGATTGTTCACTGAAGAATCAAGAAATATGTGTGAGATGTTTAACCAATATTGTTACAGACAATGAGTTTTCCTTATCTATCAGGATTTTATGTGACTTTGCATAGTCATGAGGCAACTTGTCCCAACATAACAGAAAATCAAGTATGATCCAATCAGCTTTAGGCCTACAAAGCTTTGGCTGTGATTTCCCTGAGTTTTTTTTTTTTTTGCGGGGGGGGGGAAGATGGGAGAAATGATTAAATTGATAGAAGTAATCATATTAACAACAACAAAAAAGCAGACCCTACACTTGCAGGAAAATGCTAGGAAGAAAAAGAAAACAATAAATATAGAAGAAAAACAGATGGAGAGGAAATAATAGTAGCTGTTTTTCTATGATGCATTTGATGATCTTCAGGTCCCCAAACAAGAAGTTACTCCTTACAAATCAATTCTTCAGAGTTGTTCAATATATCAAAGTCAGTGAGAATAATGTCTAGATTGCTAATTTTAAATATTAGATATCCCTCTTCTTTGTGGCAGCCCATCAAATACTGGAATTCTGTTATCATGTCACCCCTAGTTATTCTTTTCTCTAGACTGGCCATACCCAATTCCTCCATGCCATGGAACATTATAGTGGCATAGTACAATATGTGTTGTATTGTACATGGCATGTACAATTTGAGTGTGTATGCTGCATTTCAGGAGACAGGTTTTGTTAGTTTTAGTCTTTTTATTTTGACTCACTTAGGCTTAGTATCACATTAGAAGTTCTATAACATTCTGAAGATAGTGTTCCTCCTATCCCAATGCTTGCAGGAAGAACCAGTTCTTCAAAGCCTTCCATAAGACGAGAAGGGTGAGGACCTGACAGATCCTGAAGGGATGAGTGTTTCAAAGGGCAGAGGGTGCCACTGGGGATTTTATAGGCCCCCTAGATAGCACCATTGAAGAAAAGAAATTTGGAGCATGTCCATCCTATCCAACCTAGTGAAACAGGCAGATAATTTTAGGGAGAAGTTCTGCAAGTAACCTGGCCCTATGTCATTCCGGATTTTACAAATGATAATCAAGACTTGAATTGCATCTGGAAGAAAACTGGAAGCCAGTGCAGCTTATACAGCACCGTGTAACACGGATGAACCATGGGGAGTCAAAAATTGCTGTCCTGCTCCTTTGTGGGCCAGTTGTAATTTCTGGATGTCTTCAAGGGCAGTCTCTTGGAGAATACATTGTAGCAAATTATCTTTCTCAATGCCACTTGCAGAAGTTAAAGAAGAGAGGTAAAAAAAACCTGAGCCCAGAGGCATCACACATTGCAAGAATTTTGTGAGGATGAATGTTTATGAAAAGAAACAAAAATGTCAGTTTATAAAGAATGCTCATGACCACTTTGGACCATTTAGAAATTAGATGATGATCAATCCTTGTGGAAATACAAAGCAACAACAACAACAACAACAATAGTCATAGTCCATGCCAGTGTTTCTCAACTTTGGCAACTTGGCAGCATGATGGCTGGGGAATTCTGAGAATCAAAATTTACACATTTTAAAATTGTCAAGGGTTGAGAAATACTGGTTTAGCCTCAAAGGTAGATTTATGATGAAGGCTGTGATCTGTGATGATTTTACTAACTTAAGGTTGCCCTAAAGGATAATCATCATCATCATCATCATCATCATCATCATCATCATCATCATCATCATCATCTACTGGTGCTATCAGAGGAATGAAAAGAAACTGTAGACTAATTATGTGATTATTCAAATAAAGGCAAGTACCATATAGATAATTCCTGTACTTGAATGTCTTTATTTATTTCTCTATAAGATAAACTGCAGAGGCTCGAGGCAGTGTACAAAGTGAAACATACGACCAATTTAAGAAACAATAATCAGCAATAGTGGCAAGGATCATCCTCTAGCAGATTAATTATCAAAAGTTTTCTGGAAAAAAAGAGAGAGATTTACTTATTCCCTGAAATGGGACCATTAGCTAATTCAGCTCTTATACCGGTGATGTTACCTGACAGATCAATCCAATTGTCCAATAGCACAGAGGCAGCTGCAGTTTGTACAGTTTGTCTTTAAGGGCAATCCCACGCAGAGCAAATTCCCATGATCTAGATGCAAAGTGTTAAGATCGTGGTCACCATTTTTAGAGAAACTTATTTTATATAAGGCTATCACAGATCATCAGCTGAAGTTAGCCAAAGTGCAAAATTTTAACTTGTAAGGATGGTGACATCTATTCAGGCCCTCTCTGGCCAGTCTCTTCATTGAATAATCCCCTTGTAGGTTCATCAGCGAAGTGGTAGATATAGACAAATAGACTTTGGCATCTTTCTGGAAACTCATATCACTGTAATTAATGGATAAAGACACACAGTTTTCCTTAATTCAGGCAGTAGTGTAGATAGCTAAATCAATGCAGTTCTTCTGTCAATTGTTTAGGATATCTTCTGAAGGAGGAAATAGAACTTCCAAGTTAAGGTGCCTGGATAAATCAATCCATCTTTTGAAGCATCCAGCGTAAAAGCCTTTTGTACCCATTATTTGGAAAATATGTGGAAGAGGGGAAAACTAATTCAGGGAGTTCAGAGATGAGGAAAAGCTATTCAGAAACCATAAAATCTCTGGGTAAAATTTACTTCACTCTTTCCTAGTCAAAAGCAGGTAGCATGTTTCCATCAAGTGACACAAAATACTTTAAGTACTCCATGGGATATGAACTGTATTTGGGACTATTAAATGTAATAAATAAAATGTGAATAAAACAACAATGAATGTAAAGTAGTATTGCCAGTCTAGACATTTGGTGTTTAGACACAAATTATATATACAGCAATACAGGGATGAATACTACAAATTTCCATGGCAACACCTGTGCTTTTTAAAGTAGTGGCCTTTTGGTTGTAGACTTTTAGAGGCAAGTGTTATGGAATTGTCTTCACTATATGTGATTATGTATGGCCAGGCAGCAAGCAGAAATAAACTTGGTGGTGTCACAGCAAGACTATGTATGTATGTGTGTGTATGTGTGTGTACACACACACACACACACACACACATATCCTTGATAAGACTAAAAATACGAATCCTGGGTGTGTGCATGTTAGAAAGAAAAATCAAACACCAGGATAGAAATATAAACAAGCTGTTTAATATACAAAACACTTGGCTTTCATCGGTCAAACTGCCGATGTCATCAGAATTAAAATAGGAGTTCTGGGAGTTGCTTATATAGCCAGTTGCTTTTGCACCCTGCTCATTGAGCGGGTCACCAGTCTATTTGCCTCAAATGGGCATAACGTTCCTAATTGTCCCGCATCTCTTCACATACTTGCAGAATCAGGAGTTGTTTTCTTGCCTGTAGTCGCTCTCCTGGCATGTGTACAAATGCCAGGGGGCTGGTTATCTAGCCGCTCTTGTTTCGTGCCTCTCCCCCTCTTTTTTGGTCGAACCTGAGCCTCCGTCTCAAGATCTAACAACCAGCACATTGTGGATTCATCCTTCCCAGGGATCGCTGTAGTTCTGCCTGTAACTACATCATTTAAATCAGGATCTAATACTAGGCACATCTCAAGATCCAATATAGGCACATCTCAAGATACAATACACACACACACACACACACACACACACACACAAAAGAATTTACATGATCCAAAGATTGCATATGCATAATTATGCATCCAAAGAAGTAATTTTCATTATATTATTTATTAACTCATTAAAGGGCTATCTAAAACCTCTGCCACACCACTACTTGCTCTAATTGCAAATTATTTTCAATGCTGTTTAAAACCATCCATGAAAACCCTATTTGTCTGCATGATCTTCAGATCCAAAATTAATTTAGCATGGACTTTGGAAGACAGAACTTTCAGCAATCATTGCTCTGTTTGAGCTGGCCAATCACTGAAAACAGTCAGTTGATCAGTCTGTCTTTGCTTCAGTTTTACCAATCAGTGAGACTGTGCTCCTCTCACAGTATTTCCAGGGCTATATAAATACAAAAAGAGACTTTGGTTCACTATGGCATTATTTTGGAAAGTGTGTCAAAGTAAGTACAGTGAAGCAGCAAAGCAGAGTTCACAGGTTTTTCCCCAAGCTGAGTGAAATGACTGAGGAGGTAGAGTTCATGGAATACAGTCATAAGAAACAAAATATCCTCCAACAAACAATGGAATGACAGTTTCACCCATAGCAAAAATGCAGGAAGGAAAAAAAATTCTACATCTTAAAGGCATAAAGAGGAGATATAGCTTGAAGGTTTTTGCAGCCTATTACTTCTTGTTTGTTATTCATATAATGCAATAAATGGGTGAGGTTATAGTAGCAAATTTATCTGATAGTTGCAAGCCTTCCTTCCTTCCTTCCTTCCTTCCTTCCTTCCTTCCTTCCTTCCTTCCTTCCTTCCTTCCTTCCTTCCTTCCTTCCTTCCTCAGACTTGAAAGTTAATTCAATAAATAATCCAACTACTCGGGCAGCTCCATCTTTGAAATAAAGCCATTCGACCAGTGCTAAATGTGTTTTGTTTTGTTTTTTCATCTTAGACCCTTTTGCAACTCAGAGTTTTCTGAAACCATTTTTATTTTCTAGTGCACCACAACTGTGAATCAAGATTCATTCTTGTCTAAACCTTAATGAGGCATTTCACCATATGGAACTGAATGGGATTCAAATATGTGAACAACCGGTTCTCTATGTGGATGCCGCTTCCAGAAGTCCATTCTGGGCCTGGGCAACAAAAAAAATTAGCTACTGGTTCTGCTGAAGTGGTGCGAACTGGCTGAATCCAGTCAGACAGGATCAGTACTATAACTGGAACTTCATATTTTACCATTTTAATATTATTTCTATAGTGCATTTATTTTTATTGGTTGGGCTTTTTTTTAATAAACAGCAACTTGCCTTAAACAGTTCCATTATAAACACAGGCTCTGCCTGATAAATTACAAAAACAAACAAACAAACAAACAAATTACAAACAAACAAACAAGCTCCCAAAGAATTATTTGCATTATTTTTTTAAAAAAAACCTGAATACCCAGACTGATTTTAGTACAACTTCCTTACATAACCTACTAATGCAACAATGGCAATATTATTTTCACAGAAGAAAGCTTATTTTGGCTTGTTATCCTGTCACAAAGCTCTTTCTCCATCTCATAACTTTTAAAATGAAAGCATTCAACACCAGTAAGCTAATAAGAATTGCAAAGAACATTGTATATTTTGTTTTCAAACAGCAACAACTAAATACTTTTTTCTGAAATGACAGGGAAAATAATACATGAAATGGCATATTCCAATATTATTGCATGAGGTTTTTTTTCTTCTATCATAAATTGCTCGTAAAGAATTTTAAACCACACAACATGCTACCCACAGTGTTGCTAGGTAATTAGGGAAAAAGCTTTGCTAATGGAAAGCTTTTTGGCCTGTGATACAATTGTGGGCAGGCTGATTGGGCTGAATAGCCACAAAAGCTGTGCTTTGCAGTTCTCCAATATCCTGATTTCTACTGAAAGAACTGCTGCACGTAATGTTACAAGGTGTATTTTTGCATGCCTGACCTATCTCTGTGTTGTAACTGTTATTCACTGACAGCAAGTCTGTTAGGCATACACCTGTCCGGCCACCTGATTGGCTAACCCGTCCGGCGGGAATTCCTGGACACCGGGTTGGGTGACCAGGGCAAGCGCGGGAGATTAGAGCCGGTGGGTTGGCTAGCATCAGGCGTTTCGGGCATACATATATTGGCAACCGGGCAGGTAAGGCCAGTTCAGCCACGTGTACCAGAAATAAACAGATTAATCCTAACCTGTCTCTGCATGATCTCTCACTGCACCGGACACAACAGTGGTGACGAAGGTGGGATCAGCGGAACAGCGGAGAAAAAAGACGCGAGAAAAGGCAGTGCGCGGAGCGGGAAATTCAAAGAGCCGTCAGCAGGACCAACCCCACGAACGGACGAGCGAGAATGGCACAAGTCGGCTCAATAAGAGAATTCGACCCCAGACACCCAGAAGATTGGGAAGAGTACGTAGGCCAAGTCGAGGGATACATGCTGGTGAATGGCATTACGGACGATCGGAAGAAGGCCGCCGCGTTGCTGACGATCAGCGGAACGCCAGTTTACCAGGTCGCTGTGGGATTATGCCAGCAAGCAACAGTCGCCAGCGTCTCGTATGCCGACCTCTTGGGGAAGCTGCGAGAACATTTCACCCCCAAACGATCCGAACTCTTCTGGAGGAAGATTTTCGAAAGGCGAAACCAGAAACTGGGGGAATCGATAACGGAGTTTGTGGCCGCAGTGAGGGAAGCCGCACTCCGTTGTAAGTACAATAACCTAGAGGTGCGCATCAGAGACAGAGTGGTCCTAGGCCTACACGATGAACAACTACAAAACAGAATAATAGCCAAACCCACAGGGAACTTACAAGAAGTCATCGATGAACTGCTGACTTACAAAGCCACCGGACAACGCGACACCCCCCCACAACAGCAACGGCACGGCTAGATCTATCCACCAAGAGTGCCTTGTGGACGGTGGGGTGGAGGACTACCCATGGGAGACGGACATCAACGAGGTCACCCGGCGATTTGGAAAGGCCACCGTGAGAACATCCTGTGCAGACGACACCGACCGAACCAGAAGACCACCATCATCCCAACAAACAAGACCACCAAGGGAAGGCCTGAATAGGCACAGGGACTCAGAATCCAAATGCGGAAGCTGTGGGGGAAATCACCCCCACGCGGGCTGCCGATTCCGAAATGCAAAATGCAGGAATTGTGGCAAAACCGGCCACATCCAGAGCATCTGCAGAAGCAAACTGCGGGAAAACCTCCACGACATCGACGCCTGGGCCACAGGTAAGGTAACCCCCGGTGATAGTGGCCACAGGCCACAGGCACGAACCCCTAACCGGGGGACGGTTGAGGCTGTCAATCAAGTGCTTAGCCCCAAACTACAAATTGAGGTCCGTTTGCAAGGCATCCCCTGCAGAATGGAGGTGGATTCAGGGGCTGCGGTGTCCATAATCTCAAGAGAAACACTGGCGCGCATCGAGGCCAGAAGTGGCTGCTGGGTCCCCATCAAACATACACACATACAGCTGGCAGACTTCCAAAAGACACCCATAAAAGTGCGGGGAATAGTCACCCTTGAAGTCAACTTCAAGAGTTTTAAGGGGCCACTCGAACTATTAGTTACCGAGGGCCGGAGAACCAGCTTAATCGGCCTCAACTGGTTCGGGCCACTAGGTATTTGGGTCAGGGGAATTAACACAATACAGCACCGATCCTTACAGTCCATCTGCAATAACTACGCAGATGTCTTTGATGGCACACTGGGCAAATACAAGGGGCCGCCTATCAGTTTAAAACTAGACCCCACAGTACCTCCCATAAGAATTAAGGCTAGGAGGGTGCCCTTCGCACTCAAACAAAAAATAGAAACCGAACTAGACAAACTAGTGGGCCAGGGAGTGCTGGAACCGGTAGAAGGGGGCCCCTGGGAAACGCCTATCATCACCCCCCTAAAACCCAACGGGGATGTGAGGATTTGCGCCGATTATAAAGCCACATTAAACCGAGCTTTAAATCAGCATGCTTACCCGGTCCCGACGGTGAAGCAGGTCCTCGCGACCATCCAGAATGGTGCCATCTTTGCTAAACTCGATTTAGCGCAGGTGTATTTGCAACTAACAGTCACCAGGGAGGCAGCAGATGCTCAAACGATAGTCACCCACAAGGGGGCGTTCTGAGTCAACAGACTGCAATTTGGCATAGCAACATCCCCAGGTATTTTCCAAGAAGTGATGGAGAGGACCTTGAAAGGTATACCTGGGGTGTGTCCCTATTTTGACAACGTATTGATAGCAGGGGAAAATGAGGGAGTTTTAGCTGAAAGATTGGAAAGGGTACTGGAGAGATTTAGAGCTGCAGGACTCAAATTAAAAAAAGGGAAGTGCTCCATTGGAGTAACATCCACTGAATTTTTGGGATACAGGATTGATGCCCAGGGCATACATCCAACAGAGGAAAAAAATAAAGGCAATCAAAGCAGCCCCAGAACCCAAAAATAAGGTGGAGTTACAAGCATTCTTGGGTCTCATAAATTTCTACCATGTGTTCCTACCACACAAAGCTGCCATAGCAGAACCACTGCACAGGCTATTAAACAAAAAAACTATGTGGCAGTGGCTGGAACAACACAAAAAAAGTTTTCAAACATTAAAGGACATACTATCCAGTAGGCCCACGGTCACCCACTTCATCGAGGGAAAGCCAATTTGTTTAGCATGCGATGCATCGCCATATGGGGTGGGAGCTGGGATCAGCCACTGGGACAGTAACGGGGAACAAAGACCCATAGCATATTATTCCAGAACCCTGACCAAGGCAGAGCGCAACTATGCACAAATAGACAAAGAGGCATTAGCAATCGTGGCAGGAGTAAAGAAATTCCACGATTATTTATACGGGAGGAATTTCACAATATTTACTGACCACAAACCCCTACTAGGCCTATTCACCACGGACAGACAGACCCCACAAATAATGTCACCAAGGATGTTGAGATGGTCAATATTCCTATCAGCCTACACATTCTCCATCCAATACAGACCGGGAAAAGAAATGGGTCATGCGGATGCATTAAGCAGATTACCCCTCCCAGACACCGACACAGACCCAGACCCTGCAGGACAAATCCTAACAATAGAAGAACTCCCAGAATGCCCCTTGACAGCTAAGGACATCGCCAACGCCACCTGCAAAGACCCAGTGCTAAGCAGAGTGGCGACCTGGGTCCTAGGGGGTGGAAACGCGGGAACCTGGAACCACAATTCCAGTCTTATCTAAGGAGAAGGGACGAGATATCATCACACATAGGCTGCCTATTATGGGGAAACAGGGTGATAGTGCCAGAAAAATTAAGGGAGAGGGTCATCAGTGAACTACATGAAGGACACCAGGGGATAGTGTGCATTAAAGCCCTGGCCAGAAGCCACCTATGGTGGCCAGGGTTGGACAAGGTCATCGAGGAGAGAGTAGCGGGGTGCTACCAATGCCAGAGGTCCAGACCCGAACAGGCTCATGCACCAGTCCACAGGTGGGAGGCAACATACAACCCCTGGTCCCGCATACACATTGACTACGCAGGGCCATTCCAGGGTCAAACGTTCTTAATAGTGGTCGATAGCTATTCCCGGTGGTTAGAGGTGGTGCCTGTCAAGAACACGACGTCAACTGAGACGATACAGGTTCTGATGGGACTCTTTGCCACTCACGGATTACCTGACATGATTGTGTCTGACAATGGCCCTCAATTCACATCTAATGAATTTCAGGACTTCCTCAAGGCCAATTGGATTAGGCACGCAACATCGGCTCCCTTCCATCCCTCCAGCAACGGATTGGCAGAGAGGAACGTGAGGACCACCAAAGATGCACTACGCCGGATTATTGTTGGTGATTGGCCCCAAAGACTGGCGCAGTTCTTGCTGGCACAACACACTACACCATGCTTAGCAACCGGGAAAAGCCCAGCAGAAATGAGGTGGGGCAGGGGACTCACAACCAAATTAGATAGGCTCCACCCAGATAGGGCAATGGTGGAAACGGAACAGGACTGCACAGCCAGGACATTGAACATTGGGGACTTAGTGTGGGCCAGGAACTACGGCCAGGGGGACAAGTGGATACAGGGAGTGGTGGTGGACAAGCTGGGTCCACTATCGTACATTATAGAGGGGGAAGGGGAATGCCAGGTCAGGAGACACATTGACCAACTCAGGAAAAGGGCCCCAGAGAATACCACACAAAAACAGATCCAGCAGCCACCAAATAACACACACTGTGAACCACTCACCCTCCCAGACATCCCACAGCAACCCAACACCAGGGCTTTGGCCAGACCAACAGAGGCTGGGGGACCCAGGGACACCATAACCGAACCTGGGTCACCAGAGCCTACCACAGACACAGTGCAAAGCGAACCCACCGGATCCTCACAGCCAGCAGGGCACTGGCAGATGAGTGAACAGCCAATGCCAATGAGGCCAGTCCAGGGAAGGGGGCCGGGACCTGACAGTCCACCAGGGAGATATCTTTCCAGGGCACACAGGCCCCCGGCATACCTAAAGGATTATAGAAGGGGGTGAAGCAGTAGAGCATGGACCACAAGATAGAGAGCAGACTCGATAGGGGGGAAAGGGGTGTTAGGTATACACCTGTCCGGCCACCTGATTGGCTAACCCATCTGGTGGGAATTCCTGGACACCGGGTTGGGTGACCAGGGCAAGCGCAGGTGATTAGAGCCAGCGGGTTGGCTAGCATCAGGCGTTCCGGGCATACATATATTGGCAACCGGGCAGGTAAGGCCAGTTCGGCCACATGTACCAGAAATAAATGGATTAACCCTAACCTGCCTCCGCGTGATCTCTCGCTGCGCCGGACACAACAAAGTCCATGTTTTTCATTTATGTTCTATCTAGGAAATAATTTTGCATAACTTAAAATAATCATTATAATGAGTATGAGCATGCCTTTAAAATCTTCCAAAACTTACCTGCTACCATGATGCACAAACATTATTTTAGCCAAGTAAACAACCATGGAAAATAACTTTTAAAATCTATACATTGAACAAAGAATATTAGAAAAAATATCCTAAACTTAAGAGAAATGCAACATGAGGCCCTAAGCTGCATGAAACTCTTAAACTCCTTTCTTCTTTATTACAAATAATTGCATTTCATTTTGAAATGGAAAAAGATTGAAAACTGTAGTAGAAAGAATACAATAGGGGTATGATTCATGTTGGCGCAGCATCTGATAAGCTGCTAATAACTCAATATGCTGGTTAATGGAGTGTTGATTGGATAGCCAAGCCTCCTTTATCAAGCGGCCACCCTTTGTTGTATCATGGGCAATAACTCTGGCCCCCGCAAAACCAACCCCACTTACTAGCTGATACATCAGCACAGCAGGAGATGACAAGTAGGGCTACTGGACCCATGGACTTAAGGAGAGGGCATCTGACCAACAGGAATGGCAATGCCAGCAGGACGGAGAAGCGGCGAGCTGAGACAGCAGCATGGCATGGAGACAAATCGCTCGGGCAGTGGGGGGATTGTGTGTGACAGGACGGATGCTTCCAGTAGGCAGGGCGAGTAGAGAGAGGCAGAGCACCAAAACCTAAACAGACGTCAGCCACCCTGACAGAAATATGATCGATGCAATTGATTGTGGGAGGGCGGGGGCTAAATAGACCCATAACAAATTCATTAGCTACTGTTGGCTTCTGAGGGAGTATAAAAATGAGCTTCCCAATCCTGGCTTACACTCTGACGATGTCTTTTGCTGACGAAAGCTCAGTTTTAATAAAAAGTTTTAGTCTCAGTGATCCGTGTTTCCAGTTTTATTTTATACAGTATATCCCCGAGACTCGCATGATACCCCTGCTCTAAGGGAATGACATCATGGTAAAACAGCAGGTGGGAAAAGTTGTCAGCAAATTTACATCTGATCTGATCTGTTGACATCACCATAAGGGAGAAAGAAGATATGCATGAATCACAATCTTAACTACATGAGCTGTGCAAATAGCCACAGTTCACCTGCTATGAAAGGCTTTGTGTTGTGATATAGCATGCTTTGCCATTTTTTTTTTCATCACTGTAGTTTTTACCAGGTGCTTATGTTCTTCTGAGGGAAAAAAAAAACAACATGGGGTTAATATGATGCTTAATTTCTGTAATTATACTATCTAAAGGCTTTATTTGTAAATATAAGCATTTGCTCAGGATCCCCACCGTCTGACTTTGTTGCTTATAGGGAGTCCAGAAACACAGAGAGATCTTCTTGGGGGGTGAGAACATTATCTATTTTCCCATAGTAGGTATTCTATCTGAAATTATTTTTTTAACAGATAGTCTGTTGGGTATTTATTCCTGTACCTGCTTTATAAATAATTCATTCTCATCCAGTACAATATAGTAATACAAAAGTAGATACTGAGGAAAAAGCTTTCAGGCAAAGCATTTGGTACCGAGGGGAGATGGAAATGGATCTATCTTAGGTTCTTTTATAGTTACAGAAACTAAGTATACTTCTAATTGTTAAGGGATCAGGCTGGAAACTCTGTAAATATTCTTGAATCTAGGGCATTTTAGAATTATAATGATTATTCTTCAACTGAATTCCTATGTTATTTCAGGTTAATATGGAGGAAAGATAGGTAGGAAAATAATCAACTTATTTTTATTTTAAAAACACATGGAAACTAGAAATGTAAATGAAATCTATCACAGAGTTCTTTCAAGCAAAATCACAAGATTCTTAACTCAAACATTGCATTAAAGTACATTTATTTGAGGATTCACTGAAACATAGTGTGTGATTTGCATGATTTGCCATGTCTCTTTGACCGTGAAGACATATTTGGAGCAGACATGCCTCTGGACAGTCACTGTTGGGAAAATCATTGCCCCATTTTCTTCAGTTGTTCTTACCTTTTTCTTGGAGGGAGTAATACACAGAGGAAGGGAAACTAAAGCCAGGGAACCCACCAGTCACTTTCTTTAACCTGTTCCCCATCAAAAACATGTAAGGTTGATAGCACTTCCCAACATTTTTTTCTGAACCATAACACAGCTTGACCATCAGGGCAATTCAGTAGGTTTTCTGCAATTCACAGACTGGAGAAATGTACGTTAACCCTTTCTCTACTAATAACCAGAGACCATTCTATTTATTTATTTGTTTGTTTGTTTGTTTAAATATAAGCCTATTATTAGTTAGGAAAGGTTAAAACAGTATCAAAATATAATAAAGGCAGATTACCCTGGCAAAGTATTAATCTAAACAAATAACTAATATATTTCTGTAGCAAGGTTTATAAAAATAATGGATTACCAGTTCTACTTAAGGCACAAAGATAAGAGAATGATTTTTTCCCCCAGAAAGCTGAAATATTTCTTTATAAATTCTCTTTAATATGTTTAACTTATTTTTTTATTTAATCATTCATACCTTACGTTTGATGGAGACACTAAGAAATGTGGCATATTTTTGTCCAGTTTGTTTTTGCCACTACAATCTGCCTGCATTATTTGATGCATTATACAAAAGATCTAAAGTTGCTCATTTTTAGCCTGATTAATGATATAAATTTGCCTCAAAGGTATCAGAGGGAGGAAAGAAATCCATATGGATTGCATCAAGCTTTCAGCAGGAACTCTGGGATGCAACAAATAGTAGAGGAGAAACTATAGCTCATTTTATCATATAGGATTTTGGACAAGGTAAACAGCACTGATTAGGGAATAAAACAAATCTTTTTCTCAAAGCTGACTAAAGCTAGATCAATCACTGTGCTTTCCTGTGTTCCGTATAAATCCACAGCAGCACTGTATGCATTCAGCCAAGTTTATATATGTGTCATCTTTAAATTTTCTCTGATCAGTTCTAGAAGCTTCAATTACTTACACCAGGAAGGTAAGCCCACAATTTCTACCTTCAGCTGTATTTACAGTATTGGCTGTGTTTCTTAAAAATGTGCATGGCATTCTGCAAATTTCATAGGATTATATATGAATGAAGATGTGTCTTTCATTTTACATATAACTATTTTTTTTATTAATTGTGCTATCAGAGTACTTTTGACCTTTATATTACTGTCAGGTTAGTCCTATTGGTTTTTTTTACTCTTCTGTATTTGAGAACTTAGAGTTAGACTAAACTTGCTCAGTCTATTCACCCTAATTACTGTTGGTTATTATAGCTGCAGTTCTAAAGTTCCTGAGAAAGAGTGCAGTGCCATCAGTTGAAAGGGAAAACTAGGATTTATGTTCTGCTCCCAGTTATTGTAATGTTGAAATCCAGTACTTTGCAAATGTGTGTGATATCAGAGACGGTGAAAGTAGATTATAGGGGAGCTGTGTTTCTCTTCATTTTCTGATTTCTTCTCCTTGTTATAAAAATGGAAATGATCTCATAATGTGCTGGTCATAAACTTTAACTAATTCTAATTTTCAAAAATTAAATCTAGAACTTATAGCCTCCTCCTCTGCTAGCCCATTTAAATACACCTATTATAGAATTCTGATATGTTTTCTTATATTAAGCTTCATATATTTTTCCATTATTGCTAATCAAATGTAAAACAAAATATTTTTTATGAAGTTCCTCTGTTTAGAAAAAAAATGGGGGACTGGTGCAAGGTAGGAAAAGTTCAAGTTATTAAATTAAATTGTAAGGTACAGTGTGAAGATGGAGCTGGATTATTTTTGCTGCTAGTTATGTTAAAGTTTATTGAAATGTCTAAGGGCCAAATAGTGGGAAGAGGGATAAAAATAGTCACTTGGGAAATCAAAACCTGTAACCTTTTAAAGGGAGAAGGAGGTGTCCAAAAGAAGGGAGAGTGTATATACTGTTGTTCTCTGTCCCCATCTAGTCACCAGGGCCAAATAGCAATCTTTATTGTTTGGAAATTGATCCAGCCCTTTAAGACAGAGGTCCACAACCTATGGACCATGGCCCACTACTGGGCTGTGGCCTCTTGACCACTGGGCTGTGATTGGCTGGCCAGTGCACACACATGTGTGTGCGTGCACTCATCTCTCCTTGCACCAGAGCTAGTCTTGCTGTGAGCCGTGAGCTTTGCACCGGCGGTAGCCTTGCTGCAAGCCTCACACTGGCACTAGCAGCCCCATTTGCAGAGCGCATATGCTTGCAGCCCCATTTGCTCACACAAACCCATAGCCACATTTGCATGTCTGCGCATGCATGCATAAAGGTGCCTGCCCCTCCCTTTCCTACCGAGCTGCCAACCCAGAAAGGTTGGGGGCCCCTGCTTTAAGACATCCATTTTCACATCAACCCTGATTCCAAAACAAGTGCATCCTGGGAAGTCAGACTCCATTTCCTTGAGCAGTCTGAGGAAACAAAAGCACTGGGAAGAATCCAGCCTACATTCAACTGAGAACAATAATCCACATCCCATTCCCTAATCTCGTTGTTGGTGAGATTAAGATTTATCTGTATTTGTTAATTGTTATGCTCACCAGTAATTGCTTATTTTGCATTTGGGTTCTTACGGTATATATTTCTATCTTTCCCAGTTTCACCCATCCTGTTCCATTAATATTAATAAAGCATCCAGATCTATGCACCTTTTTTAATTGGAGGATAGGTTGGGTTTAGCTGCATACCAAGGTGCACACAGGGTAACGTGTAGCGAGGACAGAACAGAGAGCAAGAGTGTCCACTGCAGGGCATATGTCAAAAAAAGTCAAGATGGGAAGTGCAACTGCAAATTTGAGCCTTTTCCCCCTTCTGTGAATTCCCTTGAACAAGAAATGAATTAGGGACAGATACTCAGCTATGGAACATAGACAAGCAGAGATATTCACATATATTTAGTCTCAAGGTACAATTAAAAAAGGGGGGGGAAAGAAAAGGGATAGCTTAGAAAAAGATAGCCTAAGGAGATAAATGGACCAAGAGATAATATTTTATTTTAAAGAAAAGGAGAAAAATATTAACGAATAAGGAAGAGGTAAAAAAGAATGTAGGAGATTTTTTTCTTGTTAGAGCACTTTGCCCAGCTGGGTTTCCACTTGCTGCAACTAACCAGAGAAGATCCACGTGATTAACGTACTCAGCTGAAGCAGAAAGAGAAGTTCCAATAGTTAGAAAATCACCCAATGAATTGAATGGGGGAGGAGGAATGTTTGAATAATTGGGAGGCAGAGGAGGGGGAGGAAGATAGAAAATTGACTTAAAAGAAAGGATCAGACGTCTAGACTATTACAAAAGACTTTTGCAGAGATTGCAGGAACAGAAAGTATTTTGTCAAGTATAGGGAAAAAATGATTTGCTTAATTATCCAATCTACTTAGTCTATTGTGTAGGAGGGAAGATAGTCTTCTGTCACCAAGCAATCCTTCCTGCAGGACACAATGAGATTCATTCCACTGATTTGCCTACTGTTATTTATAGTGATTCTTGTATTTATGTGACAGTATTATCGCATGTATTAAAATTGTTGTTTGTTTGTTTAAAAGTAGAGTTTGGGTACTTTTCTTATTAGATGCCCTAAGAGCCACAGCAACATTATCCCTTAGAGTTCCATCCAGGTTTCTTGAAAATTTTGGCAGTAGATTTTTATTTGTTGTGATTAGCAAAGTTGCTGAATAAGCTTGTGATAAAATAGAATAGAGCTGGAAGGGACCTTGGAGGTCTTCTAGTCCAGTACCCTGCTCAAGCAGGAAAACCTATACCATTTCAGACAAGTGACTGTCTACCCCGGCATGTCAAACTCCTGGCCTGCGGGCCAGATGCATTATGCCGAAACTGTCCTCACCCCATTGCCGGCAATGGGGAAAAAGTTGCGATATGTCAGGTGATGTCACGTGACGTTGTGAGTTTGACATGCCTGGTCTAGCCTCTTCTTAAAAATCTCCAGTGATGGAGCGCCCATGATTTCTGGAGGCAAGCTGTTCCACTGGTTAATTGTCCTCACTGTCAGGAAGTTTCTCTTTAGTTCCAGGTTGCTTCTCTCTTTGATCAGTTTCCAACCATTGTTTCTTGTCCTGCCCTCTGGTGCTTGGGAGAATAACGTGACCCCCCTCTTCTTTATGGCAGCCCCTCAAATACTGGAAAGCTGCTATCATGTCTCCCCCATTTCTTCTTTTCTTTAGACTAGCCAAACCCAAGTCCTGCAGCCATTCTTTGTATGTTTTAGTCTCCAGCCCTTTGATCATCTTAGTTGCTCTTCTCTGGTGTTTTTTTCCAAACGCTCAATATCCTTTTTGTACAATGTTGACCAAAATTGGCTTCAATATTCCAGGTGTGGTCTTACTAGGGTTTTCTAAAATGGTACTAATACTTCATGTGATCTTGATTTATGCCTCTGTCTATTCAACTCAGGATTGTATTAGCTTTTTTGGCAGCTGCTGCACACTGCTGGCTCATAGTCAAGTGATCATCCATTAGGACTCCAAGGTCCTTCTCATAGTTACTGTTTTTAAGCCAGGTCTCACCTAATATGTACTTGTACCTTTGATTTTTCTTGCCTAAATGTAAATCTGTGCTTTTCTTCCTATTGAAACTCATTTGTTGGATAGGGCCCAAGTTTGTCAAAATCTTGTTGGATCCTGAGTTTGTCTTCTGGGGTGTTGAAGACTCCTTCCAGTGTAGTGTCATCTGCACATTTGATGAGTTCCCCTTCAATTCCCTCATCCAAGTCATTGATGGTGATATTGAAGAGTACTAGGCCTAAGACGGAACCTTGTGGTACCCCACTGCTTACTTCTCTCCATGTGGATGTAGTGCCATTGAGAACTACTCAGTGAGTACAGTTTGCCAGCCAGCTACAGATCCATCTGGTGGTGATGTTGTTTATTTCATGTTTTTCTAGCTTACCAAGGAGTAGGTTGTGGTCTACTTTATTAAATGCCTTACTGAAATCTAAGTATAGTACAATTTCACTGGTCTACTAGTTTAGTCACTTTATCAAGGAATGAAATAAATTGGTTTGGCATGATCTGTTTTTAACAAACCCATGCTGGCTACTATTTACAACTTTATTTGCTTCTAGTTTTTCGCAGATCTGGTTTTTGATTATCTTTTCTAGGATCTTCTCAGGTATTGGTGTTAAACTGATTGGTCTGTAGTTCCCTGGGTTCATTTTTTTTCCCTTTCTTGAAGATGGGAACCACATCAGCCCTTCTCCAATCCTCAGGTACTCCAGGATTTTTGAAAGATTTGGTGCAATAGTTCTGAGATAACATCTACCAGCTCCTTCAGAACTCTGGGATGTAATCTGTCAGGCCCCGGTGATTTATATTTGTCAAGGTCTGATAGGTGTTCTCTTACCATTTTCCTGCTTAGATGAATTTTTTGTTTCTAGTTTGTCTTTTGCAATGTTTTTTTTTTTGTATGTTGGGCTGAAGTTTCTTTTTGTGTGAAGACTGATGCAAAGAATGAGTTAAGCAGCTCTGCTTTCTCCCTTTTGCCTGTTCTTTCCTTACCATCCTCTCTCTTTAGTGGACCTACAGTTTCCTTAACTTTTTTTCTTGTTGTTAATATGTTGGAAGAAACTTTTTTTTATTATTATCCTTGATTTCTGTTGCAAGTCTTTGTTCGTTCTGAGCCTTTGCTTTCCTGACTTCATCTTGACTTCATCTTTGCATGTTCTGGCTGTCTGCTGATAATCAGCAGATCTCATGGGGTATCATCTTTCAGTTTAACTTCTGTCTTATAGCAAGGACTATGCTGATCATACTGTTGGAGTCTCCTGTGATTTCTTGCTCTGCTCCTAATATACTGGACATTTGTCCAACCATAACTCTGAGCTTAAATGGAAACCAATTTTAAAATAGGTATACAATTTTGTATAGTGGATAAGGTACCAGGCTATAAACCATAAACTCTAGTCCCATTTTAGGCATAAAGCCAGCTGAGTGACTTTGGGCCAGTCACTGTCCATCAGCTTTAGAATTTACAAAAAGATTAAAGTCTTATTAAAGTTCTATGAGAGCTTGCTGAAGATAAAATACATTTAAGATACCAGAGAAAGCAGTAAATTGGGCTTTTCTTCTTGTCTCAATGAAGCTTTTGCCACTCCAGGTTGAATTCCCTGTCAGCATGTCAGTTCTTTATTAATCCAAATACCTTCATATCAGAAGGCTAGTTAATTTAAATTAATCTTCTCATAAGTCAGTGTAAGACTGTTATTTTTCACAGTAAGTGGACTAAAGCATTAGTATTTAATCCATTCTCTGGCATGTTTTGTGGGCAGGTTTAGACATAGAGATCCTGATGTGGGTTTAGACTTCAAGAATGTGTTTGTGTGTTTATACATGCATGTGTGTACACATACACACTCCAACACAGACACAAATACACATACACACACACAACTCTCTGGAACTGGCTAGGAGGAAAGAAGGAGAACTATTTATTATATTGTGCCAGCCACTCCAAATCCCCTGAGCCAGTAGAGGAATACCATGGTTGATGGTATCAAAGGCTGCTGAAAGATCACAGAGGATTAAGAAAGACACACTTCTTCTACCTCAAGCCCATCATCATTCATCAAAAAGTATGATCAATGCATTCTCATTTCTATATTTCTATCTGAAACCAGACTGAAAAGGATCTTTTTTGTGGCTTTTTGAAGCTGCAATCCAACCAACATTTACAGTATCTCCCCCATTTTTTTAAAGTTGCAAGTAGAATAGAAATTATCCAACTCCTTTGGATCTAGGAATGGCTTCTTGAGGAGGGCCACAGCTGATAGGTCTGCAGAATCATCTTGTCTCTCAGGCACGCATTCACCACTTCATGGATTTAATCAAGTTCTAGTCTGAAGATGAATCTCAGTGACTTGTTACCTAAAATAAATCATGGATGAAGTAGGCTTTATTACAGGCTAAACTGGCCTTAAGTGGTAGTAGCTGGAGACTAAGACCATTTAGGTCTGATAACCAGCCAAGGGGGCTGAATCCAGGAGACTAGAGGGCAGAATCAAAACTGAATAATCCATGGCCTACAATCCAACCTCATGAGTGTGTGGCTCCTTTCATTTGTCCCGCTTCACTGCAAAATCTGCTTCTTTTGTATTGTACTTTCTGCAGTTTACATAGTGAAGATCAGTGAATCATGAATGTATGAAAACAAAGTTGAGGGACTAAGAATGTTTTGAGAAGAAACGATTGAGTAGATTATATATTATCATTATGTAGATAACAGACAAGGTCTTGCTGGAATGAAGATTTTGACTAAATGTTAGACAAAAATCTTCCCAATAGTAAGTATAGTTACCACTGGAAAGGTGGAAGGTTCCTCTTCTCTGGATATGTTCAAGTACAGTTTAGATAAAATATGCTGTTTTGGATCCCAGCTCTGAGCAGGGGTTGCCTTCAATAGCCTATGTATCCCCTTGTGATTCTATGACAAAGTCTGAGTTTAAAGAATTTTCCAAAATTTGTACACTGTCCCAAATTCCAAGCAGTTCATAGTTATAGATGCATATGCTACTCATAAACACACACACGCTATACTACAAACATGTAGTTTAAGCTTTCCCAGTTTAAGCTTTTAATATGTCAGAGTCACTCAACAATGAGATGGACAGTATATAAATTTAATAGTAATACTAAGAGTGGATAGTGGATAGTGGATTTGGCAATACTTGGAGACAACAGAAGAGAAAAGAAAGAATTGGAGAAGATAAGAAAATATGAAGACTTGGAAATAGAAATGGAATGACTGAGGCAAAAAAAGCAAAGGTAGTAGCAACAGTAATAGGTGATTTGGGGGCAATCTCAAAACAATTGGAGGATCACTTGAACATCATCAGCATTGACAAACTTACCAGCTTTGCTTGGAATAATTTACATCCTTTGATGATTCCTTTAATACCATCCAACATCAACACCTGCCTATCCCAGGTTCTTGGGAAGGACTCAATAGATGGAGAAAATGCCAAATCCAGTCTGAAGATCTGACTGACTCCACAATGAATTATAATAATAAAAATCTTCAAGTATGTTTCTAATGCAAGTGTCAGCTCTGCAAATGAGCCTGGCTGCAGCCATTTTTCCTCTCATTTGAGGTTGTCACATGGAATGGAGGAAGGGGGCTTTAACTTGCTTTGCTAGTTAAAACAATCAGCTATCTCATGGGAACCAAGGTCATCTGTTGCTCCCACAACCAGGACCTGGGTAGTGTCTGAGAAAGCCCACCAATTGCATTTATTGGGGAATACTTACATAGTTTTGGGGGTGGAAAATCCATAATTTGTAACTGGGGAACTGTTATGGGGTATTCAGACTTGGTTTCACTTTTGACCATGCTGATACTTTGTAACCAATCAACATCTTTTTTGAGGAATTTGCAAGCCTCAGAGTTCTGCTTTATTTGTGTCTGTCTGTTGGAACCAAGACAGCAGGAGCCAATGGAAATAGGAAAGAGTGTGTTTAGCTTAAAAGGATTATTAGTATTTATTTAGCATATAGTATCTACAGAAGTCATGAAATCACTGATATATAAATTTAGTTTAAATAAAGCATCAGTAGATGGTAGAGGGAGACAGGTAGGTGATAGATAGATAGATGGAGATGGGGATGAGATGGAGAAGGATATAGATATGTGGGCAATACAATATAGGAGATATACTGTAAGTAAGAAGAGGTATTGAACAAAATCAAATCTTGGCCAGATTAAAATAAAAAATGTTTTCCTACACTGTCAATATACCTTCTTTTTTCTATTAAAGTTGGCCAGTAATACTTCCAATTAATTTAGCCCCAAAGAATAACATTTTGATTTCAATTTTTAATTCAATGATATTTCCATAAGGAAAAACAATAGATGATTGTTGGCGTTAGGGAAAATAATCTGAATCTCAAGAAAATATCTGTGCAGTTTCATAATCAATTCAGATACAAATAGAAATTTCTTCATCGCTTAACCAGGGCTTTGAAAAAGGTACACAGAAAATTGCATGTCAGAATGATAAATCTGTCAATTTGTAAAACTGCTTATTATTATGGGGTTGGTACTGACAACAAAATGAGAAAAAACTTCTGGAAACATTCAACCTTAGAGAACACCACACACCTGATCTTCTTCATTTCTACTTGCACGGAGGCTATCCCATTTGTTCATGTTAATATTTTTCCCTGGAACATGGTCTCAGGAGAAGAAGCACTCATGATTTTTAAACTAAAAAAGGTATCATACTGTTTGCAGGAATCTAATGGAAATAGATCATTAGGCATTAAAACATCTACTTTATATTTTAAGTTGTCTAATATTATTGTTATTATTTAAAATATTTCTTTAATGGTGTCAAAACCTACATTATGAAAGTCTATTCCTGAAAATTCCAATCCAGAATGATCTAAATTAGAAACTCCTTTAATGATTATCACTGAATGCCAAATTATCAAGCTGACAGAAGTACTATTTGAAAGTCATTCATGTTATTCTTGAAGTATTCTTTCTTACCAAAACCCAGATGTTTAGTGTTTAACTTTCATTCTTTCCAGGAGTAAAATAATTAAGGAAGGAAGGAAATTAAAATGCAATTTTATGGATCCCTGTGAATCTATGTGTTTAAATAAAACCCCCCAAAATCTAGTAATTCTAAAAATATACTTTTAATATGCCTTATTGGATTAACTATTTGTATTGCTTTATATACATATAAATATGTATATATGTTTACACACACACACGTGTGTGTGTTCTTTTTAGTTTTATACCTTTTAAATGGAAGATACCTGAAAAATTAAAGCAGCTCACTTTCCCTTTATGTTGATGACTGGTCAGGATATAAAATCATGACAACACTTAACCATGATACATCACAGAATTTCTGTAAGTTCTATTG
Source organism: Vipera berus (assembly GCF_964194415.1). Classification (NCBI taxonomy): domain Eukaryota; kingdom Metazoa; phylum Chordata; class Lepidosauria; order Squamata; family Viperidae; genus Vipera; species Vipera berus. The sequence goes on along the minus strand of NC_138202.1, from coordinate 82,830,717 downwards.
ACCTTAAGGCAGGGGTCTTCAAACCTGGCCCTTTTATGACTTGTGGACTTCAACTCCCAGGATTCCTCAGCCAGGCAAGGCCAGGCCAAGTTTGAGGACCCCTGCCTTAAGGTATTGGCATTGATCAAGTGGGTATATGAGTTATCCTCTCCTGTTGAAATCAATGAGTTGGCTGCCTCAGGTTGTTTGGTTAACATCTTATGTGCTGAACACAGGTTCCCTTGGCCCAAAATTTGGATATTTGTACAGTCCAGATTGCTTCTGTGTGGCTCACTCTTATGTATTGAGTTCAGATTGATTAGTTTGATTCTTACATGGAGACTTGCTGTGGGCTATGAAAAAGAGAATGACTTTGCAAAGTGTTAACGTCAAGCAGAGTCATAATCAAACAAAGGCTAGAGCTTCACTCAGATCCAGTGAAGTGAACTGAAGTGGAACAACTACTCATTAGGCTGATCTCACTTCCTCAGATGCCTGGCTTCTGCTCTGATTAAAGTTAATTGTGCTGATTATAAATAACAACTTATTGTTAGTAGCACAATTGTGCATCAATGAAACTGTGACTCTGGGAGATAATTTCTTAATTCCCTTCTTTCTGGAAACATTGTTGGGATAGCTTCACTTTTCTCTTTAATGGGTTTCATCTTACTGATGGAGGGAAGGCTGAATTAAAATAGAATTTGAAATACAGGCTTGCCAATATATTTGCCAAATCTAAACCTGGTGGACTTGAAGAAGTGGTTTCCTGACTTCATTCAAATTAGAGTTAATCAACTAAAATGTCTCTGAGTGAACTTTACTACCAGAAGGTAGCATCTGATAAGACCATCATGTAAAATTACAATCGGCTGATTTGGGACCTTTACATTTCACATATTAAAGAAGCGGCAAGCCCATCTATTTCTGTTGATAATAGCACTTTTAACATAAATAATATTCTTTATTATGCTCATATATTGACTATATTTCACACCAGGGTTTTTCAAATTCTATTCAAAATCATAGATTTTATATTTTAATAGATTGCCCTGTCAGTGTTGGTAACTAATTAGACTAACAATCAAGAAGGAAACAATAACCCAATCAAGGAATTGCCAAACAATCTAACAATAAACAGTCTAACCAAAGAACCACAAGGCCACTCCCAAAAACACTGACAGGGCAAGCCACTAGAAAATATAAAATGAGAGCAGACCCTACTCCCTACAAGCACTGATGATGTTATCTAGTTGGGTAATGGAAAGTCTGCAACAAAACAATGAAGCTCTGACTTTTGATGATATGGCCAACACCTGACAAGCCCAGAGAATCTCCTCTCTCTGATCTGTTGTTTTTTCCAATTAACAACAGAAGGAACAGGCTTCCCTTTCATTTATCTGACTCTCCTGGGTTAGAGAGAGTCCTAGAATCATCCCTCAAGATCTTCCCATACAGCATTTTTTTTTTCAGAAGCTGTGCTTCGTTCGAAGCAGCTGGTGAGCCGAAGCTGGGCAAGGGGGCGGGGGAGGCTGCAATCACTTCATTGTTGGATAAAACAGCCATTTTGGAATTTATTTTTTTTCAAATGGACAGTAAGTTGTGCCTTTCATTTCTTAACCAATTTATGAAATGATTACTTTTATTAGCTAAAACAGGCTCCCTATAGTCACAGCCTGTTACTCCTTTTTCAAGCTCTGCACCATTTTTGAGACTTCTTTATTGTTAAATGACAAGGAAGAAGGTTGCTGGAGGCGGCTAAAATAAGGAAGTAGATAATGTTTTCTTTTTAAATTTGATGGAGAAACATAAGGGTAAAAGTTGTGGTTTTATTTTACTATTTTTAAAATAATCTGTAGCCCTGGATTGCTTTGTTGTGGGTGGTTGAAACTTTCAGATTTTCATGGACTCCAAATGAATGAATGAATGAATGAATGAATGAATGAATGAATGAATAAATAAATAACATTTTTTGACCATAGAGAGAGCTCTGAAGATGCTTAATCCTGAGCTCAAGTCTGATCAGGGAAATCTTTGAAAGCTCCCTACAAAAAAATTACCTACACCATAAATTGGCTAGGGATTAAAGATACAAATCATACAGATGATATTAAAAAAGAACAAGACACACAATTAGGTGTAGAAAATTATCAACCCACTGTGATAACTTCACAAATACTAGACAATGTAAATAACTTATCTGTAAACTGTAAACATATAAGCAACGGTTGCTAGAATTGGGTATGTCTAGTTTAATGAAGAGAAGGGTGAGTGGGGGACATGATAGCAGTGTTCCAATATTTCAGGGGCTGCCACAAAAAAAGGGAGTCAAGCTATTCTCCAAAGCACCTGAAGGCAGGACAAGAAGCAACCTAGAACCAAGGAGAAGTTTTCTGACAGTTAGAACAATTAATCAGTGGAACAACCTGCCTCCAGAAGCGGTGAATGCTCCAACACTGGAAGCTTTTAAGAAGAGACTGGGCAGTTATTTGTCTGAAATGATATAGGGTTTCCTGCCTGAGCAGGGTTGGACTAGATGACCTCCTAGGCCCCATTATTATTATTATTATTATTATTATTATTATTATTATTATTATTATTATTATTATTATTATTATTATTATTATTATTATTATTATTATTATTATCTTTGGAATATAAATCTGACACCAGCTTTTATTATAATGATGGTTTGAATATAACCCTCCTAGCAGAATTGAAACAAAAGTAAATTGACAAGTTTTAAGAGGTAAAGTTTGTGATTTTTTTCTTCACTAACAAGGCTGAGAATTCTTTGAGAAAAAATGATATGATAGACATCTCAGGGAAGAAGATTTTACTACGAGGAAGTGCTCCAAGTTAATCTATAACTTTTAAGAGAACAACTTTAAGACTTTTTTTCATGGATATTAACAAGGATGAGAATTTCTTGAAGAAAAGAGGCTTGATAGACATTCCTGAGAAGAAAAATACTTTATCCTATGAAGATAAGTTGGAAGGAGTGACTTAAATTTAATGACTTAATTAGTAAGGATGGATTTTTATAAATTTGATATATGTATTGAAAGAAATCTCTAAGGTAGTTTTGTATTTATAAAATGAGTTTGTAAATGTATGCTTTCTGTCCTTTTATGTAATGTTGAATAATTCCCAAAGTTTGTAAAATATTATTGATCACATTTTAAAACATGAGAAGAAAAAGTTTTTACTCTGTGAGGATAAACTTAAGGAAGAGGTTCAAATCCAATGAGCTAATTAGAGTTAATTGGATTTTTATTGGTGTGAAATATATATAATTAAATGAAAGCTTTAATCTATTTTTTTGCTTTGTGTTTAAAAAGAAGGGTTTTCCCTCCTTTATATATAATATTTGAATATTTTTTTTAAAGCTTGTAAAATATTATTGAAAGTCAACTTTAAAGCATGTATGTTAAAAAGAAGTTTAAAGTAAAGTAAAGTTTACTGTTTTAAAAATTAGAAAAAAGTGTTTTCTCCCTTTAGTGTTAAAAAATTGAAATAATATAGGGAATTCTTTTAATATAAATTATGACAGTTTATAAAGATCAATGAGTAAACAGACACATATACTATTCCCCACAGCAAGGAGAAGCAGAGATGGTTAAATTGACTCTTTTACCCAAAGAAGAGAATATATTTAATTTTGTTTCTACTTGGAAATTGCTTCCAGATTTTGTTTTTGCTGATTAGATAGGTTTGTTGCTACAGAAATGTCTAGTATATATTGTTGTGTAAAAGTAAAAAGTTAAAGTTGTAACATTATTTTCTACTGAGTTAAATGCACGGGAAGTCTGTGTTTTCCCACATCCCTTTTCCTCTTTACACTATATTTTTTCTATTCTTTTTTCCTCTCTCCCAGTTTTCTATTACTTTTTAAAATTTCTATTTGTATTTTATTCTTTGATTAACTTATAAAAATGTATTAAATAAAAAGAAAACAATGAAATTCCAAGAGCACCAACCACCCTTGATTTCCACCCTGAGCTATAAATATTCTCTTTTATCAACATATGTACAAATAAAATATATTATCTGTTCCCCCTATAAATATTTTTTTTAAAAAAACTCTCAAAAAATGAAATAACACTGAACATAACCAGAAAAAAAATTAGGCACATCAAATGTGGGCATTTCTAAATGAAAACTATAGCCCATCTCTCCAAGGAAGCCCCATCTGGCGAGACATTACTGTCAAAGCATTTATGAAATAAATAGGAGAAAAATAAATCAAGAACATTAAAATAAAATGCAAGGTGCTTGCTGTAATAGCAAACTATAATTATAGACAGAAGGAATATAGGGTTTTTTCTTTAACTTTTCTAAATAATTATTCTACTGTTCAGATATTTTATGAAGAAATAAATGAAGCTCTCCCACCCACCCCTCTTTTTTCCTATTCATCAAATTATAAGCAATTTCAAAATAGTCTGCTTACATAGCTTATTTCCAGCCTTGACATAAGAATTGGATCTTTGAGATACCTTTGTTTTGTATAATTCTATTTTAGTATTATTTATTTGAACTTACTTCAACTTTGGTCATGCTTATCAGCACTAGCTTTTGATCCCATTGCATGGGTTGGGAGGTCTCTGGGATGTAAAGAAGCTGTATTTCTTCCATTTTCTTTTTTTAAAATTTGGGCTCTCATTTAAAAAAAAGGAAGATATTAATTATTCAGAAAGTCAGAAAGTTGCAGAACTTCTTTAGCTGGAAGGCAGCAAGCTCCTCTTCCCATTGCCTATGCTCGGATTCCTTGAAATAGGGAACCCACCTTCTCCCTAGATAATTGGCTGCAGTGTCAAATTGCTGCTATTGTTTGAAAAGTGTTTTCCCTAGCACTATGTTGATAACCTTTTGATAACTTAAACTGGGATGTATGTCATCTGTATGCTGACTTAATAAACAAAAAGCCAAGGCAATGTGCAGTATCTGAAGAATTTTGTTGTCTTTTTTATAATTTGCAACACACTCAGCATCAGGGGAAGAGGAAAGGGGAGGGACAAATGTGGATGTAGTGGAACTCAGCAGGATGCTACAACATTGTATTCATCAGTCTGATGAAAGGAGTGACTTCCTGTGAACACTGCTACCAGTTCCCTCAATTTATTCTCATAATTTAGTTTGAAGGAATAGAATAGAATAGAATAGAATAGAATAGAATAGAATAGAATAGAATAGAATAGAATAGAATAGAATAGAATAGAATAGAATAGAATAGAATAGAATTCTTTATTCACCAAGTGTGATTGGACGCAAAAGGAATTTGTCTCTGGTGCATAAGCTTTCAGTGTACATACAAACAACAAAGTGACAAGTCATAGATCATAAATCATAAAATACAATCATGTCATAAGATACAAAGAACAACTGATAAATCATAATATACCAATAGGAGAAAATAGTAGGAAAGGTGAGAGGTGAGAAAGATGGGAAGATGAGAAAGATGAGAAGATGGCAAAGATAACAACACAATAAAGCCTACTACATGGGTAAATATCTTTAGGCATAAGACAGTCCTGCGGGAGTTAACTGTTTAGCAGAGTGATGGCATGGGGGAAGAAAGTATCTTTGTGTCTAGTTCTTTTGGCATACAATACCATATAGCGGTGTCTTGAGGGGAGAAATTATTATGTCCAGAATGTGAGCGGTCTGTAGATATTTTCTAATAACCGTTGTTGCTCTTCTCTGAATCTCTAATGGACTGTGAGACTAAGTCCAAATCAGAAAGGTAACTGAGAAGGTGTCTCAGGCTTGATCCTACCTTAGTTCTCTTGAACTAAGAAGATGAACAAGTGAACATATGAGGAACAGTTGTAAGAACTGGATATAGCTAATCTAGAGAAAAGAAGGATGAGAGTGACATGATAGCTGTATTCTGGTATTTGAGGGGCTGCCACAAAGAAGAAGGGGGTCAAATTATTTTCCAAAGCACCAGAAGGCAAGACAAGAAACAATGGATGTAAACTAATCAAGGAGAGAAGCAACCTGGAATTAAGGAAAAGCTTCCTAACAGTGAGAACAGCTTGCATTCAGAAGTTGTGAGTGCTTAATCACTGGAGATTTTTTAAGGAGAGACTGCACAGTCACTTGTCTGAAATGGTATAGAGTCACCTGCTTGAGCAGGGGGTTGAACTAGAAGACCTCCAAGGTCACTTCCACCTCTATTCTGACTGATTGAACATAAAGGTATTGAGGGGGGGGAGGTACATTCAGGTTTGCAAGATTCTGTTACTGTAACTTTAAGTAACTTTAATTCATTAACATTTATGACTTTGGTTTCCTAGTCTGGGCTACACAGAATGACGGACAGAATTCACTTTGGTTTACTTCTTTTAAAAAATAGAACACCTACTGATAAACACAATACTTGAGATGAGGTCTGAGTAATTCAAAATGTAGTGGAAAGACACTTTAGATATGATACACCTACTAATAAAACCCAAAATTATGTTTGTCTTTTGGCAACTATTTTATTACTGATTCATATCTAGCTGATAATCAATTACTGCCCCAAAGCTATCGTCACAAGTATTATTGCCAAGTCCAGAAACTTTACACTGTAGAGTGAATCATTTTTCATTTATCTCTATTAAATTTTTATCTTATGATTATTATTTGGTTATATTTTGGATGTTTACTGTATCAACAGAAATACCAGGGTAGTTCTTGGCCTTATTTCTGTGATCAACAAAATGAGTTATTCCATCCAAATATATAACATACCAATTGTTTAAGCATGTTCTCAACTCTATCATACATAAGAGTGTGAAAAGACAGCCACAGATCACTGTTAGCACTCGATTCAATATCACTTTGCAATCTGATGATTCCCATAGCTGGGATAGCCAATTTACTGTAGCATGACTTGTCCAAAAAATAAGAGACAGGCAGATATAATTCAGAACAAGGTAGCAAAGGATTTGACTGCACAGAAGGTAGTCCAATAAGATTTCATTTCATGTACAAACATTCATGATTACAACCTTGCTATTGTTGTGTTGGCCCCTTTTAGAACATGTTAAATGCAAGACCTGACTGATAAAGTTGTTTCAACATGTCTTGGGAAGAAATTGATAATAATTAAACACAAAACTTCTATGCCTCAAGACTTAAGTCTACTGATTCAATACAATTTTTGGAGGGACATGTCAAGGGGGGAATGAAAAATGAGTAAATTGTTATGTCCGAACAGAATTTTCTATCTATAATTGAAAAGATTGTCAAATGATTAAAAAATAAAGGCTTAATGTTTTTAAATGTTTATTCCTTATTATAAATACATTCATCTATCTGCTATTAAAAATCTCATTGTCGTGACCTTTAACTGGGTGAAACACTGCATCACAGGACAATATTTGAACCAAGATACTTCAGATGGACTATCTTACAGAAGGTCCAAAATCTGTGACCCAGAGAATGAAATTTGGGGAAGTTGTGGCTGCCTTAATGCTACTGGGTTGTTCTGCTGTGACATAAGTTCCATGACAGTTTCCCAGCCAGAGCAATCATGATCCTTCCCCTCCCCCCACCCAGCAGCAGCCCCTTAACTGCCTGCTGGGAAAGGAAGGGAAAGGAAGGAGATTGCTAAGGCTCCCTGCCAGATTTTCACAATGAAATTCAGTAGAGAAGCCATTAGGAAGTCAGAAGGCACTCTTTATCCTTCTGATTTTTTGCCCACCCATGGTAATTCTGTTTCTCTGTTTAGGTAAGAAAATAACTCTGAAACTGTGACCCACTAAGGCATGGATTACCTACTTAGAAATAAAATCATACAACTGGGCAAGCATATAAGTTGAATGTATTGAAACAATTGTTTCCTTGATGGGTTCTTTCTTGTTTTTTTTAGGGTGGGGTGGGGTAATATGTTGTGCATTTTGAATAAAAAAGTGAAGAGTTGCTTTATAAAGTTTCCAATCACACTTGAATGGTTTCTCTTACATCTTTGCAAAGCTAAAATCAATAGCAATAAATGACAAACACTTAACATATACTTTTGAAATGGGCTACCAATTTGGAAATAAATCTTTTTTCTTCATGGTAGAGATTTTGAGATTAGAAGTCTCATATTGTTTCATTCATAAATCAAATACCTATTTTTAGGAGGAATTCTAGTGTAACCACACAGCAAAAATCACACGAACATTTTTGTTGACCCAAAGAACCTGAAGGTCTTTTGGTCCAGGAGAATGAGAAAGCCATGAAAATCACAGTCACTCCTTGCTGAAGCCTACAAAGCTCAGCATTCTTGGCAAAAGTGTGAGCTGGTTACTGTGGCCATAAGATATTTCCATTTAACGACTCTTTTAAAGGTATGAAATCATAACAAAATATTGTTATGTTATCATTTGTCATTATAAGGCCCAGCACTATTTGTTTTGTGGGAAGAAAGCAATATTTCCAAATGAAAATGGTAAACTCTTTTTCTGATGTTGCTACAGAGACCCAGCTCACAAATCACACTAAGATTTATTTTTTTTTAATGTTTACCATATTTGAAAGAAAAAGAAAAGACAATAGCTAAGTAGTTTATCTATTTCTCCCTGCCTGCCTGCCTGCCTGCCTGCCTGCCTGCCTGCCTCTCTATCTATCTATCTATCTATCTATCTATCTATCTATCTATCTATCTATCTATCTATCTATCTATCTATCTATCTCTATATTTTTATCTCTCTCTCTCTCTCTCTATCTTATATCTATATATCTATCTATATCTATATCTATCTATCTATCTATCTATCTATCTATCTATCTATCTATCTATCTATAATATTGTATACCATCTATTGTATATCATTTATCTAATATGCATGCATATGGATATGCACACACACACAAAATATATATATATATATAGAAGAACAAACCATCTCAGACATTTAACCTCCTTCTGTTTCTTGATCAGATGGAATGTACAGAAATATATTTTCTATATTATAATGTCAGTAGCCCACATATTTTATCTCTAAGTATTTTAGTTTCATTATATATTTTCTTGTAGAGATTATATAGAATTTTGGTTTATGGCTATAAATAAATAAGTTAATTAATAGCCCTTATTTGCAATTACTTACTGATTATAACTAGTAACTCATTACTAATCTAAAATAATTCAGTGCAGGGGAAAATTGAAATACATAGCTGTAGTTCCATCATTTATTGCTAGTTTGTTTTTAATGCCCCATCAAAGCTCCAAAGTAAGATATAGAGATGTAAAACAAGAGTATTTGGAAAAAAACAGCCCAAAATAACTTTACAAATCACTACTTTTCACTAGCCTGGCTTTGGTTTGTTTAAAAATGTGTGGTTAAAATAAGAAGAATTTCTTATCAAATTTTCAAGGATAGTTACTTTTGAACCACCTTCCATTCTTGAAAATATTATGACAGAATCTTAAAGAACACAGGAATTATTTTTTGTTTAATTATTCATATTTCCTTCAAGGGAAATAATGAACTTTTTCAGACAGTTTGGGACACTTTACCAATAAATGAACATCCTTTTGTCAATTTGCTGGTAACTGATTATTTTAGTATTTTAAACTCATGCATGTGCTGTCAGTGATGGTGTTTAATCAGCTTACATTTAGTTAAACTCTTTCTCAAAGGAGCACAGTGGCTTGCATGGTTAGTACGCTGGGATGAAGTTTAGCAAGTCTGTGTTTGAGACCTGAGAGCTGCTATGGGGTGGGGTTGAGCTCATGTCCTTCAATCCAGCTCCTGCCAGGGAAAGGAAAGCAGCCCCCAACTGGGTGTCAGCCAGGCAACAGTGATGTCATTGGCTAATCCTTTCAACCTGGAATTGCCTTGGTGCTTCTGACATGTATGCAAAACATCTTTCTTAATGGCCTCAGATTTCTTCAAACATTATGACCATGTCCAATTATTCATACTTTACTACATATCAAAAATATTTAAGCTTTAATTTCATTATGAGCAGTTTCATTGAGAAATCTGGTTTTATTTCATCTAGTATAAAATTTTCCTTCTTGTGGTGAGTAGATGACAGAAACTGATGTGTTTTTTTTTAATTGAAAAGTTTTACAGTACATTTTTTAAAAAAAAACTCCCTCCCTCCCCCTCCCCTCCCCCTTACCCTCCCTTCCCCCCCCCCCCGACTTCCCAGAGCTGAATACAGGGTATAAACAGAAACTGATGTTTTTATGGTCTCTCAGAGTTGTTAATGCAGAATTTTATTAACTCAAGGTTCAACTAAACCTCATTTTTAAATATTTTGTAATTTTTTTTTCTTACTTTCTTTCAAAGGTTGAAAAAAAGGTTGCCATTTGCAGGGTAAATTTTTCTTCAATCTGTTTAGAAAGAAAAAAGTTAAGTGTTTAAGTTTTTGTAGAATTCTAAAAAGAGAGAGAAAAGGTAACTGAAGTATTGATTTCAGAAGTTTTAAAATGATAAAGGGTTCAGTTGGATTTGAATTAATTCTTTCATGTGGGAAAAAAATAAAATAAATCTTGTTTATGTTTTTAAGCTGATAAGATGACTGGCAAGGTTAGATACTAAAGGGTACCAGGTGACTTCTTTAAAAGAAATATTAGCAATTTGGGTGCAAGAGGTTGACTTAAATTATTTTATTCTGTAATGGAACCAAAAGGTGTTATTGAATAAACCTGAAACATATTTTAAGAAGGATTTACAAATAACAACCCACAAGAAAGAAATGGAAATGGATCTACAAATGGAATTTGATGATAATTTAAAAACACAAAAGGGATTTATTGGAGTTAATATATTGGGATTACAAAAAAGACTTTGACCAAAATGAAAAGAATTGTGAGACAAGACATAAAGAGAGTATGTGAAAGCAGAAGTTGTTTTCTGGGACTTAAAGGTCACTGGGAAAAAGAAGAAAAAATACCAAATTGGCTTACTTGATCATGATTAAAATAATGGGCTCTTATCTCTAGTGAAGTCTAATTTTTCATGATTATGTTTAATTGGGGTTATTGAATATAATTTGTAATACTTATGTTGATTTTTATATAAAAATGAGCTGCTACATTATAATGGATTGTTACATATAGATGTTGACCTACATCTGATAATGTTTAATAGCTATATTTGATTGGGACTGGATGATAAATTTGATTTTGACTATTTGACGACAAGGATTAGTGGAATTTCTTTAAATGGAAATGGAGATATAAATACTTAAACTGTTATTTCTGGTAACACTTGCTGGATTTTTGCTAATTAGTAAGAAGAGGTGAAGATTTAGACATGGTTTTATAGAAGATGGGATGAAGTATATAATGAAGAAATGTTTGGTTGTATGTTGTTGTTGATAATAATAATAATAATAATAATAATAATAATAATAATAATAATAATAATAATAATAATAATAATAATAATAATAATAATAATAATAATAATAATAATAATAATAATAATAATTGCTGGAATTTCATAATCATTTTGCTGAACAATATTTCTGTCTTTGTGATGGTGATGGTGGAGGATCTCTTTCATTTTGTCAATCTGAGATTCGAACCTGGGCTGATTGCACATTAGGCAGTTGTTTTCACCTCTAAGCCACAGGCTCTCTCTCGCTTTGTTAGCTGAGAGGAAATAAAGGAAATAAAGGAAATAAAGGACACAGGAAATAAAGATTTGTCCCATGTTTGGGGCCTAGCAAGTTAATCTAAAAATAGTTAACAAGCATTTGACACATATCTCTCCCCTTGCTTCTCAGCTAACAAAGCAAGACTATTTAGATTACCTTGCTAGGCCCCAAACATGGGGCAAATCTTTATTTTCTGAGATTCAAACCTGGGCTGATTCCTGAAAACAGGAAATAAAGATTTGCCCCATGTTTGGGGCCTAGCAAGGTAATCTAAATAGTTAACATTTGACTCATATCTCCCCTTGCAGAAAGCTAACAGAGAGTGAGAGAGATCCTGTGGCTCAAGAGGTAAAAATACTGACTAATATGCAATCAGCCCAGGTTTGAATCTCAGAAGGGTATGACTGACTGATGAAGACTAAAGAGTCAGAAATGCATCTTAGTCTCCCTTAATTCTTTGTTAGTAATTTACACAAATATATGAACTGTCCGGTGTGACTACAGCCTGTTCGATGGCCTTTGAGATAAGGCTGAAAACAGGAAATAAAGATTTGCCCCATGTTTGGGGCCTAGCAAGGTAATCTAAATAGTTAACATTTGACTCATATCTCCCCTTGCAGAAAGCTAACAGAGAGCGAGAGAGATCCTGTGGCTCAAGAGGTAAAAATACTGCCTAATATGCAATCAGCCCAGGTTTGAATCTCAGAAGGGTATGACTGACTGATGAAGACTAAAGAGTCAGAAATGCATCTTAGTCTCCCTTAATTCTTTGTTAGTAATTTACACAAATATATGAACTGTCCGGTGTGACTACAGCCTGTTCGATGGCCTTTGAGATAAGGCTGAAAACAGGAAATAAAGATTTGCCCCATGTTTGGGGCCTAGCAAGGTAATCTAAATAGTTAACATTTGACTCATATCTCCCCTTGCAGAAAGCTAACAGAGAGCGAGAGAGATCCTGTGGCTCAAGAGGTAAAAATACTGCCTAATATGCAATCAGCCCAGGTTTGAATCTCAGAAGGGTATGACTGACTGATGAAGACTAAAGAGTCAGAAATGCATCTTAGTCTCCCTTAATTCTTTGTTAGTAATTTACACAAATATATGAACTGTCCGGTGTGACTACAGCCTGTTCGATGGCCTTTGAGATAAGGCTGAAAACAGGAAATAAAGATTTGCCCCATGTTTGGGGCCTAGCAAGGTAATCTAAATAGTTAACATTTGACTCATATATATATACTGTATATATATATATATATATATATATATATATATATATATATATATATATATATATATATATATATACACACATATATATATATATATATATGGATCTTTGGTCATTCGGGTTTTTCCCCACGTAGAATTGAAGGTGTAAAAGCAACGTTTTGACGAAATCTCATCCGTCATCCTTTATACATATACATATACATATACATATACATATACATATACATATACATATACATATACATATACATATACAGTACATATACATATACATACATACATACATACATACATACATACATACATACATACATATATCCTCTCTTTCAGGCCTTTGATTCAATATCTAGGAACACCCTCTGGGAGAAATTAAAATACACTACTATCGATCAACGCCTCCTTTTCCTCATACAAAAATTGTATGCCAATTCCACCTTGAAAGTGAGGTGTAATCTTCAAGGGACTTTAACTGGCCCAGGAGGGGTACAAAAATTGGTATGGCAGTGTTGCATCCTCTCCCCCTCCCTTTTTAACTTCTATATCAACCCCCTGATCTGCATCCACCTAAGCTAGCACAACGCAAAATCTCGATTCTCTTATATGCTGCTGCTGCTATTATTTCACAAACTCCTGTAGGACTGAAGAGAGCAATTAGGGTAACACTTGGCTACTGCAGACAGAATAAGTTGGTCATTAACTTTGATAAATCAAAATTTATAGTTTTTGCTAAAAGACCCAGTCAATATTCCTGGAAAATAGAAGGACATAGTTTAGAACAGGTTAGAACATTTAGATACCTTGGGGTGGTTTTCCACTCGCAAGGGACATGGAAGGCACACCTGAATCATACACTGCAAGCAGCCAATAGGTCCTCAAATGCAATTAAACTTTTCTTTTATACAGGCAGAGGTCAATTAGTACCTGCTGCCTTAAAACTTTTTGAGGCCAAAACATTGGTGCAAATTCTATACGGGGCACAAACAGAAATCCTTGCAAAGAAAAACTTGCTAGAAACTATACAAACCAAATTCCTGCAAGCCATCTTAGCTGCACCCAAAGGAACTCCAAATGCCCAGTTAAGAATTGAGACAGGCATGCCTCAAATTCAGGTAAGAGCCTGGAAGATGATTATCATTCATTGGCTTAAAATGCATTTCTTTCCAGAGGGATTGTCCATGCTAGTGTTGACTGACAACTTCCTCTCCCCCTGGAAACAGGCGATAGATCACAAGCTATGTGCTCTCGTGGTATTCTTAATGTCCTTAGGCTTTGACCAAGCAAAGCAAGTAGTAATCAATAGAATGAAGGACATGGAATTCAAAGAAGAAATAAATAGGTTGCCTCTCCACAGTAGGGATAGAATCAAACAGGGTGTGTGGGAACTGGCAAGATATCTAAATGATCTGACCTTCCCAAAACAAAGATTAGCTTTCTTCAGAGCCAGATTTAACATTCTCCCTTCACCACTCCTCCAGGGCAGGTATAAGAGAATACCAATAGCAGAACGGGTATGTATATGTAGTAAAGGAGAAGTCAAAGATATCTCACATGTTTTATTGTACTGTTAGTTATACCAAGGTTATAGGTCAGCATACACTCTCCCCTTATTAGAGAGATTGCCAGGGAGGGCAGACAATTTTTATGTAGGCTCTCTCCTCCAGGACTCAAACCCTTGTACCACGCATGCAGTGGCAAAATTCTGTGTTGTTGCAATGTTCACAAGAAAAAAATTGGTTACAGAATTATAGTTGTCAACTTGTGCCAATTTTTTGGAGATATCTCTAACAATTTTTGGAACATTATATTTACTCACAAACTTATCGGCTTCCCACTCACGTAAACTAGGGAGTGACCATAATATTTTGAGAACATGTATTTACTTAACAGGGATGTTATTATTTATTACTAATGTCAGTACTATTTTTAATATATTGTAAAAAGTGACATCTATTGCTGGTATATGGCTGTAATAAATATTCTATTCTATTCTATTCTATTCTATTCTATTCTATTCTATTCTATTCTATTCTATTCTATTCTATTCTATTCTATTCTATTCTATTCTATTCTATTCTATTCTAATATAGTGTTACTATATCTAGCAAAGTTGTCCCATATGGCCAATACCTTTCCATAATATTTATTCTGAAATCAGATCTCTTCAGCCCAAAATTCCTTAAATGCTATTGTTTTCCTGTTTTATTACCCCTAGTTCAACTTGCGATAAGATAATAGCCGGTTCTTTGTGCTTGAAATAGCCTTTTTTAATTGTTCCTTGCCATGATTTCATGTTCATAGTTTTATTTATTTTTCTCCTCATTATTTCTTCTTTCATGGCTAAGTAGTGAAATTTTATTATGAAAACGAAAATAAGGAGAATAACTGTAATTAAAACCTCACCCCCCAAGAAAACAGGAACAAAAATTGATATTAAGATACAATTAAATAAAACTATCAAAACGACAATTAATAACTATTAATACTGCCCTGCTCAACAAGAAGCAATAATGAAAAGGAGCAGAATATAAGAATTATTCAATTTTAAATGGTCTCTCTAGTCTGATTTAATGGAAACACAACAAGCATGTAGCTGGATAGTGTCATTAAATACAGCGATAACAGGAGATTCTTCAGCTTGCCAGTAGATGAAAATGCTATTTTTAAAATACTGAACATTTGTTGCAGATCTGTTATGCTTTCTTTAATGTGCAACTGTGATTTATTTAATTCATTTATTCAATTTGTATTGCCTCCCATATGTGCCTCGGGGGTGGGGGCTCAGCACAATTAAGAATAGCAAAAAAAGTTCAAAATACAAATAAAACAACAAACATACAAGCATGTTAAAATTATTAAAGTTCAGTTCAACATAATCACAATGAACAGGGAATGCAAGCAATACCTCATATTCAGTTTAGCTATTGAAAAGGCTCACCTTCCTAGCTGGTCAAAACAACCAATATAGACTTGAGCTGTATCAACAGTGCTACAATGTTTATATTATAGGGAAAAAGTTCTTCCCTCTATGGCACTAGTCAGACTCCACATGGACTCATCCTGTTCTGGTTGCTATAGTAAGAAGAATGTTGAAAAATTGGAAACAATTGCATCTTGGAGTCTTAGTGGACAGTCAGTTAAATATGGGACAACAGTGTGCTGCAGCAGCAGCCAAAAATGTCGGTTCAATCCTAAGTTGCATTAACAGAGGTATTCAATTAAGATCATGTGAGGTGCTAATACTGCTCTATAAAGCCTTAGTAAGACCACACACACCTAGAATAATGAAACCAATTTTGGTCCCCACTCTATAAAAAGACGTTGAGACTCTAGAAAAAGTGCAGAGAAGAGCAACAAAGATGATTGGGGGACTGGAGGCTAAAACATATGAAGAACGGTTACAGGAACTGGGCATGGCTAGTCTAGTGAAGAGAAGGACCAGGGGAGACATGACAGCAGTGTTCCAATATTTGATGGGTTGTTACAGACAGGAGGGGGTTAACCTATTTTCGAAAGCACTTGAAGGCCAGACAAGGAATGGATGGAAACTGATCAAGGAGAGATTCTACCTACAAATAAGGAGATTTTTTCTGACAGTGAGAACAATCAACCAATGGAACAGCTTGCCTTCAAATGTTGTGGGAGCTTCATCACTGGAAGCTTTTAAGAAGAGCCTGGACTGTCCTCTGTCAGAAATTGTGTAGGGTCTCCTGCTGCATGGTTGGAATAGATGACCTACAAAGACCCTTTCTACTCTGTTATTCTAATTCCAATACACATACTTTCTGAACCCAGTCAGTTCTTGGATTGGGATTTCCATCAATGATCTAATTATGGATAAGGGTACTTTTGTGACTTCAGACTTGGGACCAAGAACTTCTCAGTAACTTCAAACCACATTCCTGGAAGGGGAAGCTGGGCACACTGAGGCACTTCACTTCACCAATAATCAGTGCCAACAGAATACCCAGCCCTCACCTTCCTACATGCTACCATGCATCCACATATTCAAATATCCAAACACAAGGGCTCTCTCCTCTGCCCCTGCCAGCAGCAGGAGGAGGATTCCCCTCATTCATCCACCACAAATTCTAAGAATTATTGTGTAGTCATTTTCCCAGCCCTGCTTTCCCTGCTCTGTAAAAAAATATCTTTCAAAAAATATATAGTGGGTTTGTTGTTGTCTGGCTGAAATATAATTGAGCTGCTCCAATGAATTTATCAGCCCTTCTGTCTTTATCTTATTCTTGAAAAACTGAAGGAGTTCAGTTGTTTTAGTGTTTCCTCATCACAGCTTATGGGTGGCTTTTTCTGTTGTTCTTTATTTTATTTTTAACTGAACTTCAATCTCATATTGGCTTGAATTGAGTTGGTTTCCCATTAAATCTTAATATGAATCATGCCTTCCTAAACTCTTCAGTTCAAATCAAGTCACATCTGATTTGCACAAGCCTAACTTTGGATCAACTTTACACAATCATGTAGTTTTCTCCAAGCAGATGTTTTCTTGATGCTTTGAATTACAACTCTCACAATCCTCAGCAATAATTCCAGTGACATGGCTGTGTTGTAACGCTATTCATCTAGAAATGACAGCTTGAGAAAGGAGAATGTAATAACACTAACTATTGCATAATTATATGGCTTGTTTGAAAAACACTAGCAATCAGGATAAGAATAACTGAGAATAAAGCTCCTGGACTGCTAAATGTAGTATTCAAGGGAAACATATGTAGCCAATAGTTAAAAATCCCCATCATCTTAGAAATAATAAAAAATGTTGCATTTTTAAATATAAGTTTGCTTTCTGGAATTAATGCTCTGTGTGGGAGGAGGGTAAAATGGTGTAAGAGATAGAAACAGATAGTCGGGAATCCATGCCACACAAAAAAATCATTGTGAGTAGCAGTTACAGCACAGAAGTATTTTTAAAAATCTTCAAAACATAAAGATATATGCTTATAATAGGCATTTCATGTGAATTATTCCACTTTCAGGCAGAATGCCAAAGTTGGCTGCATTGCAGTAATTTTGGAGTGAAGCCTCGCTAAATAGATATTTTTAAAAGATCTGTGTTTATATATTAAAAATGTTAAGAGGAGTATGAAAGGCAAGTTAAGTAGCAAAATGGAAGGCTTGCTTAGCAATACACTGTGAATGAGAGATTAAAAATAAACTTCAGTAACCACACAATTCAGTTATATTCTTTAGAACTATAAATATCTTAAATATCATTTCTCCCCATTTTATGATAATGGGCAGCAGAATAACTTGTTTTAGTTAACCCATTCAAATGGCATAGAAGGGTGCATTCGTCACTCTAAAATGTCGCTCACTCCAAGATACATTCAGAATTTCTTTCCCCTGTTAAAGTTGCTCTGGCTTTGCAGTGCTTTACTCGTTTTATATTTGTTTGTCAGCAGCTGCAAGTTATTGGCAGTTGTAAAATATAAAGAAATTTGTTAAATGAAAGATGTTTTTCCCCCCACCATGGCACAAAGGCACTTCGGCAGTGCAATTTAGTAAACTATAAGCCAATATGTTGCATGATATATTGGAATTTAATCTTCAGCAGATGCTTCATTGACTTCCCCTCCCCCACAGTGAGGTGATCATTTGTAACAATTTTTATGCACCGCCTGCTATTGTGAAAGGCTTGATGTGAGTGCTGACAATCTGAATGATTGACAAAGCTGAGTCATATTTGCCTACCTATTGTGGGCAATCTGAGGAAAAAATAAAAGTGAACACCTTACAAAAGCACTTATGGAAGAAGTTCAGTAAGGTTTGAGCACCTACAAATACAGATATTCCTTGACCTACAACCAATTGTTTAACCTCAGAAAGGTAAAGCACTTCCAGCTATTGCAATATGTTGCCCCATGGTCCCATGATTACAATCTGGTAACTTGGTAACCTGTTAACATTTAACAACTGGTTGCCAAGCACCTGATAATCCTGTGATTGCACTCCTTGCTGGCTTTCCCAGATAGTCAATGGGGAACCTGGCAGGGAAGCTTGCAAGCTGCTTCCGCCTGCTGAGGAGACTCCCTCTCATCTCTGGGGGCTGGCTGAAAGAGTTGCCTACTGAGGGGAGCTGAACTCCATTGGCATGGTGGAGAAATGGAGCTCAGCTTTCAATGACCCCAGCTGTGTACTTGCAGCCTGTTGAAGCAGTTTCCCTTCCAGACAGAGGGGAACCAAATCCATCCATCAGGATGCAGAAATGGAGCTCAGATTCCAAAGTGTAATGAAAGGAAATATAAAATCCTACCTCAAATGTCAGGCAGTGAGCCAGAATCTTTTTTATAATGTATCCTGAGGTCAGTACAGCCAAGTGGAGGGCTAGATGTATACAGCCTTCCTGAGTTTATCTTTTACTAAATCTTATTTAGTAGGTTTGTTTGTTTCTCTATGGCTGTCTGATTATATGTCTACCTAAAGTTTCTAAGCATTTCTATCAACTTCCTCGTCTTCCACTTTTTCTTTTATAGGTAGACTTGAATTGTCTAAACTTTTATTCATTACTAGGGCTTATCCAGGACTATTTGCAGTTCCTCTCTCAACTATGAAATGTGGAGAAAGCCTTTCTCTCAACCCAAATCCTAGCCACCCTTTATCTACCCCAGAATTGGTTGCATTAATTGCTGGTTGAAATTTTCTAGGCTTTTTGTACAGTCATCTGTTCCCTTTGGCACAATCTGGTAATGGGGGTTCAGCTTCTTGTCTTTTGTAACCACAATACCTTTAAAATATAAAACACCTACTTGAGCTTCTGTGAGAAAGAATGATCTCCTACAATAGTTTATTTCCTTAGATACTGGAATCCTTTTTATTTCCCTGTGGCTTCTAAAAAAATAATTGCATTGATAACTCTATGAAATACCTGAGAGGAACAGTGTGTGCTCCTGCACACCTCTATTATAATTATTTCTTCCTTTCCTCAATCTCAGGCAAACTGTAAAAAAAATCTATGCATGCAGAGAATTTAAGGGGATTCTCCTACTTACTTCAATGCTAATCTGTGTATTTCTCAGTTTTCCACAGTTCTAAATCAGGATTCCTCTCCTTTATTGGTTGTCATTTCCCTAACAACTCAACCATTTCATGAAATTCTTACAGAGGCAAAATGCTATGTACTTGACAATGTGTTTTACACCTCAAGCTCTTCACATACTGTACAAAATGTCAAAATATGTATTTTAATAGTTGTAGGGTGTTGGACCTTGAAGGGTTTCAGCAGCAAATTTGACAAGCTTAAAGTTTATTAAAGCAAGTTGATGTATGACCAAAAAGTTAATTTAAGCTATTCTGTAGGTACTTTCTTCCAGTGACTATGTGCATACCAGTTTCCACTGAATATCTTTTTTTTTTTTTTGCAAAACCTGAAGAGGAGCTCAACTAGTTGCTGAAATTCTGAAGTAACACTGCTGGAAATCAGTGGTACAACCTAAAATGAGATTACACACATACTGTATATTCATTGATGTTGGATGGAGATGATAGAGAGAGAGAGAGAGAGAGAGAGAGAGAGAGAGAGAGAGAGAGAGAGAGAGAGAGAGAGAGAGAGAGAGAGAGAGAGAGAGACAGACAGACAGACAGACAGACAGACAGACAGACAGACAGACAGGAGAGCGAAAGAGGTAATATGTTGCATAAAGGGGAACATATACCAACAACTTCCAATTGGTATGTCAATAAATTGAATATATCAAGATGAGAGGTTTCTTTATGTCTTTAATTGCTTAATAGGTAAGCAGGAAATTTATTTTCACTTTCTTCATTTAAATAACTCCTTTGTTGGTGGTAAACAAAGGGTGTGAAGTTGAAAAGACAGGGAAAACAACAAATTCTCTCTTTCTTGAGGAACAGCACTTTCCTAAGCAAACTTAAAGAACAGAGAACTCTACTTTTGGCTAAATGTGGTAACTGAACTAAAACACACAGAGTAACTAAGGAAAAAAAAAACAGGTGGTGTTTTTTCATTCATCTTAAAAGCTTTCTTTCAGATCAGCAGTCTTCAGAACAATAACGGTTATAAAGATACAAACTACAGTGTATATTGTGGGAAAATAATCTTTTAGAAATGAAGCAGAGATTTGGTATGTTAGATGATAAAGAGGTAGAAATAATAACTTTATTGATTAATTTATATGAGATAAGGATTACACGGCTTAAACATTCCAGTAGACAAGGTGCCAAAGATGATAAATTAGTACTGAAAGTAAATAAAGATGCTGAAAGGCACCATTTGTAATATCTGTTTTGTAGAAAATATTTATAATCTTTATAATACTTAACAAGATTAATCTGCTGCAGTCTTATAGCAGCATTTATTCTGAGAGCTTTTCTTTTAAACTGCAGCTGGAAAGTATGTTTGAAATTTACATTATCCATTGTTGTAAGATGTAATGACTTCTTGCATGGTATCCTACAATTATGTCCCCAAACAGTGTCCTTTAATAAGGAAAATAATTTTAAACATACCTCCATAATGGTCCAGAATTATTTAGCAAAATTTGACAGCAAAAAAAAAATCTGTATGTCTTTGTGTGAGTGTGTCTCTGTACATCCTTGTTTTCTTGTTATTCATCTCTGATTTTGTGTAAATAAATGTTTTGATTTACAGGCTGCAAAGTTTATTGATGGAATCATCCAAAGTAAAAAAAAAGTACTAGTTTTTTATTACTAACATTTTTCTTTTACATTTTATAGAGATAGATGTAAAAAATTACTTTTCAGGGTTGGGGGAGAATTCCTGTCTTGTATTTTCAATGTTTATCTGGAAGGCCCACTAATAATTAATAATATTACTAATATTTCAAATATACAAATAATTGTCATACACTAATTTGTAGTACATTGTGCATGCATGTATAATCTTCATTGGTATAAAAATAAAAATACATCCAAACCCAGCTAGAAACCTAAATTCAGAAAACAGAAAGCTTCAGTGTTTTTCATTTATAAGTTCATGATTTTAATTCAATTAAACCTGAATTTAAAACAATGTGCATCAATGAAATGAGGAATAAAAAGGTGAATTTATACAAGTTCCCATATTTCATCCCTAGTCCCTCGTGAGTATAATATATGGTGAGACTTCCATAGTAGTTTGAACTACGTGAACCCTCCAAAAGTGGTCTATGGCCATACTAACCTGAAAACATCTATCTTGTCTGATTTCAAAAGTTAATAGTCAGTTCCGATTAATACTTGATTGGGATCACCAGGTGCTATAAGCTTTAGAGCCACTTTAGTGTAGTGATTAAGATACTAGTCTGGAAAGATCCAACTTTCTTAACATTTTTCTGTATATTTCAGTCAGGAGTGGCTGTACATATTCTTGACTGATAGTTAGGCATAATGAACAGGATGAGGAATATAATGTAAGGCTAAACTTGGAATAACCACTTCACTGTGCATCACAGGATATAGAAAAGATGGAGTCTGTTTTCTAAAGGAATTAATGGATAATCTGAGTTAACTGTCATTCCCAGGCATGCAAATAACCTCTGGAACAGGTAGTGCTTCTTCCCATTTCTGGCTAATTTTCTTTTAATGTTCAGGGATCACCTGCTTCAGCAATCCATCAGTTCATAACTCATAATTGGATTACTGCAATGCTACCTTTGATTGGTTTGCAGTACACCTATCTGAGCGAGGGCATTCAGTATAAATGCTCCAGTTATGGAATTTCCTATTTAGATTCAGCTGGCATTTAACTAGACAAACTTTCAGTCAGATATATTGATCCAGGCAAACAGTTAAACTGGGTGCTTCTATACATTTTAATTTGGTTCATTTGTGATGTCCTGTCTAATAGTGATAATTGTATTTAAGTCAGATAGTGTTGAAACTATCAGCCATAAATACCATATTGTTAATGGGTCATTTGTTTAAACCATTTTTAAGTTACTGTAAACTGTGATTTTGGATAGCCAGACAGTTTCTGAATTAGATAATACAGCATTCAGACACAATATTCATTTTGGAAGCACAAAAGCAGAACACAATAGTCATCTCTCATGATTGTTTCCACAGTTGTTTTGTAGCCTCCTGCTTCTAAAGATGCTACATAGGAATAAATAAATCTAATGAGGTCCAGAGTATACTGATGAACTCAGAATGAAAATGAAGGAGAAAATATATTCCACTCATTGTTTCATTGTTATTGATAACTGTTTAGTATTCTATACAAATCTGCAAAGCTGAGCACAGTTCATTGGACAATTAGTACTCTTGGGAATGCCAGTTTACCTGGATCAGCAGTGTACTGTACATGACTTCAATTTTAAATGCACAATGCTGATTTCAACTGATAGTTCATCTGTAATTGTTAATGGGGATTGTTTCAAAGAGCTGTTCCGTCTGTGGAATTGAACCTAGATGAAATATGAATCCCTGGAGTTATTCATCCTGCTTGAATAATTTAAATCATTAAGAAATGGCAACAACTTGAGAAAATAACATCCTAAAGGATCTGTGAAGTATTAGTAATAAAATGTTTTTCAAAAGTGTGATAGGTTTCTTTTCTTTGCTTGAATAATAATGCAACAACAGAAGAGGACAACATGTCCAGGCTAAATTATCTTTCCTTAATTATATATTTCTTTATCATCAGAAAATCATATGTATAATACGAGAATTTCCTCTATATGATAATTGCATTTGGTTTGCAAAAGTGCCACTTGTAATAGATGTGATGGATAGCAAAGAGAAGTTTACTTAGAAACAGCAATTCTTTACTGTGAAATTGTGAATGAGGCAAGTTTATAGCATAGTAAGAATTAAATCCTTGATCTACTGTATTGTATACAAAAAGCTACTCTGATTTTTTTTTTGTAGGATCACACAATCCACCAGATGTCAACACTTTGACAAAAGAGAAAATAATAATAATAATTAAGAAAACTATATACTGGTAATATTAGAGATACCCTTTGTACAACAAGAAGTGCTTTAGGTCGGACTATGGATTTTATGCCGGATTTTTGAGGCATACTCTGGACTTCCTTTCATGCCATGTCTGTCTGCTGTTCATGTAATAATATTCATGTTTTATGATAACATTTATGAACTCCACCACTAAAATGAGAAGAGTATGTCAGGACACATCTTCTTGTCTTCATGTACGGTAATCCAAATAGGTTCAAGATGGTTATAGAAAAGGATTTTGTTATACTTCCCACTATTTTTCTTTAGTAATTTATAATTACACACTGTATCTTTATTAATTGGTTTGTACATGTCATTCTGCTGGAAATGTAAGCTTATGCCAGTATTATCAGTACTAGTCAGTATGTTCTGTATAAGATAAATATTGCTACATATTGTTTATATCTGAGAACTGGATCAAGACAGTTGGCAAGGGCAAAATATGATGGATACGTCATATTTTTGGAAAGAAGTGTGATTTCTTAAGCACAGCTTTTAAGCCCATAACATAAGAGCAGTAAACATTTGTAGTATGCTTCAATGTCAATTGTCATCATGGTGCTAGAAATGTACTCCATCATAATCAGGAAATCTTTTGACAGTGCTAAAAATCTTTGCCTCCATCCCTAATAATTAGGACAGAATAAAGAATATGAATGCACATAACACATCTTTCCTGAACAATTTTGATCTCTGTGTAGGTAATAAGAATCTCTATATACAGTATGTAATAGGTAATAATGTAATGAATCTATGTTTGAGTCTATTTTTGCTGCAATTATTTGTTAAGGTTTCAAAAATGTGTCTCATTGGATAGATTCCCCCCTCCAAAAAAATGAGTTACTCATTGAACAATAAATCCAAATGAGAAGCAAAACCTGTCTGTCAACAATATTTACATTGTCAAATGGTTTTCTACATAGTTTCCCAAGAAAATTGTAGTGAATCATTTTCTGATAATGCTTACATGTGTTAATCAAGAATATATTGAATGTGAACATTTGGCTATGTCTCTGCAGTAAGGCTGCTTGTGTGCTATCCTTAGCTAGAAAGGTTTCCTGTACAAATTGTTATTTTCCAATTATGGTACTTTTATGACAACTTTGTGCCTTATGCCTTGTCAAATAGAGATGCTGCTTCTCTTTGCCTAGGGTTTAGAATCCTCTGAATTCATATACTGCTTTTGATTTTGATTGTAGCGAGTTTTCAGTATCATTTTTAATCTGTATCATGGTTGCATTTTATGAAATGTTCTGTGATATACCAATACAAAGCAGTGTGCAAATTAAATGAATAAAAATAACAGGAGTAAAAAGAAAATGGGTGCCTCTAAGCATTTGACTCCAATTCTCACTAAAGGTAATACAAGTTTCCACCATTCTTTATTTATATATTTAATCCTACACTCCTACTTAAATCTACCTAGTTTAAATCACAACATTTTGTTTCAGGTTATATTAACATCATATTGATTGACTGATTTTGTACCATTATTTTTTGTCAATTTGTCTACACAGTTCCAAGATCTTGGTTGCTATTGTACCAAGTGTTAGTTTGCAGTATTTCTTGATTGCTAGTGTCTTCTCTATTGACAATTGATCTTAAAAGACTGGAGCTATCTTTCTCAGTATAAAGGTTGATTACTGTGCCTGTTCTTATTAGTTTGATCTTCTTTATGTTAAATTGTAGTTTCATTTTTTTTTACTGTGCTACTTGATGTTCATTAGAACTTGCAGATCTCTTGCACTTTCTAATATAATAATGACATTAGCATAGTATAAGTTATTGATGTTCCTTCCTCCAATTTTAAAACTACACCAGTGTTCTTCCAATTCAGCATATCTCAGTATATATTCAGATATAGGTTAGATAAATAAATAAAGAACAATGAACATTGAATACCATTGAATAAACAACTCTGAAAACATGTTTGCTCTCACATACTTTTATTTTATTTGAGGCTCTGCTGTTAATATTAGATGGAGGTTTTGTCTGTAATTTATTTGAAATCCACTTAACATAGGATCTTACCTTCAAGTACTGTGACAGTTCATTAAATACCATGTTTATTTTTTCCTGTTGTGACATAGGCATCCAGGTCAAAATATAGTGATATTGTAGGCATTATGGCAGCATTGTGCAAATAACAGGAGTTCAATAATTTGCAGCTACCCACATCAAATTTTATAATTTCATCATTTGTGTGATGACATCATGCCAAAATGACAGCTCTTACTCCCTTTTCACTGCTGGAACTACCTTAATGATTTATGACATGAATCACAATTTTACATATAAATTGTACCTATGAGACAGGATTGACTGCTGTTTTTGACATATCAGCCCTCCCCCTTCACTGCCCCCCAAATACTGCTAGATACTAGTGACTTCAGCAGTTGTTCATTTCAGGCATTCCACATTCAAATTTTATGCTTTTCCATACTATTGTCACCTTCATTTAGCCCATCCCCTGGTGGGAAATTGATTATTCAATTGGTAAATCAATTTGATTAATCCAGATTTTGAATTTAGGAATCTAAAATAATTACAAGAATGAAGTACTTTCCTTATAAATCTATTTTAATGGCTAGGAACTTTATTTTGATTTAGCTAAAGCAACTGGATGTTTTTAAAGGATATTTTTAAAGAGTCTTTTGTCAACATGGTGACAATTTCTTTAAGCATGAATGATGTAGACACAATAAATAGGGGGGGGGAAACATATCCAGTCAGTGAATGCAGAGAAAGGATATTTTAACTTATATATAAAATATATATAAAAGTTTCTGCTTCTGTGTTCAGAAAAGGAAAATAAAATTATTCCACACCATTTCCACAAGGACTTGACCCTGTTTCCTTTCATCTGTACTAACTTTTATCCTTGCATTTGGATACTGCGGGAATATCTGTACAATTTTTTTTTCTTGTGGAATGAGAAGAAAAGATTCCTTTTAGAAATTCTTTTACATATTGCATTGCTAAATATATGCAAGTAAATGTGTATATATAAACACAGTCAATATGGCAGTCATTTAAAAATTAATATAGGTTAAGATCCTTCATAACCAATTCAAAGCTAGTGGTAGAAAATGGTCCAAGCCCATTGCATTTTTTTCAAGTTCAAAATTGGGAACAGGAGGAAAAAAATGTTGGAGAAGAATGCAATTTCTCTGCATTTCAAATAATTCTTTGAACTCTCCCCTAAATGTATTTCAAGTTAGGACAGAGATTTTCCTACTAAAATCTATGTACAAATGTTGCATAACAGGAGCACCATCTTTGAAATGTGATCTATGTCATATACAGTAGGTGTGCATTCAGGTTCTATGGACATAAAAACAAGTTATTTTCCTATGCTTCTTGGAGCCACAGAACTACACCCAGTAGCCCTGTTTGAAATAAGCTGTTCTATATATGGAGACCACAGCCCGGGATGGGGTAGGGAAGCTGCCCAGCTTAAGTGCTGCTCCACTGGGAAACCTGCCTGGACTGTGAAGCCCTCATAGCCTTCAAAAGATTATTGCAATATGCTTTTCATCAATCTGCCTTTGAAAATGACCCAGAAACTATATAGTTGGTATAAAATATGGTAAGTCAAATGTTAATAGACAAAAATTCCTAGGATACTAGTTCTCCAGTCATGGAACATTGGTTACTAATATGTTTCAAATTCAGTTCAAAATTCTGCTTCTGCGTTATAAAGCCCTGTATGGCTTAGCTTTTCATCTCCTCAAAAGGGAATTTGCCCAGTCCATATGTGCTTTTAGGAAGTAGTTGCTAAGGGTCCTGGCCCTGTATCGGATAAGGAAGGCATCAGCCTGAAGACAGTTCATGCTAAGGGTCACCTTGCCACAATGCTTATTTTCAAAGCACATTTAATCCATTCAGTTGGCCATTTGATGAATGATTTGTGTGATTTTTCTGAAAATACTACAGTATTAATAAATAAAATAAATAAATAAATAAATAAATAAATAAATAAATAATAAATAAATGAGAGTGCAACTATTTTGCTGCTGATAATGAACTTGCTGCAGTTTGATTTGTCTGTTTTTTTGTTCTCAATGGTTGTAAACTGTTCATTGATATGAGCTAAGCAGTACATAGGTATCTGTAGATAAATAAATGCATTAAACGTTTTCCAAGTATCTGCTTTATTGTGGTGAGTGGCATCTGGATGGGTCAGTGTCATGTTCACAGAAGCACAAGATGGAAAGAAATGATGGCTTCTCTGTGATACAAGGTTTCCTGAGGTTTGCTTTTTTCTTTCTTTCAAAGCCACTGCATCTGAATATAGCAGCTTTTGCTTTCCTCTTTGTGAGCTATGAACATCTGTGATAAGTCAGTACAAACATGAATATATATGGACATATTCAGTGGTGGGAATCAAATAGGTGAACAACCGGTTCTCTTTGTGGATGCAGCTTCCAGAAGTCCATTCTGGGCCTGGGCAACAAAAAATTAGCTACCAGTTCTGCCGAAGTGATGCAAACTGGCTGAATCCCACCACTGGACATATTCTTGTGAGTTCTTGGCACTCTCTGAGCTTGGCTGTTTTCTTAAAGACCATTGTAGGGCACTGATGATGTTACCTAGATGGGTAATGAAATAGCTACAAATAAATAACCAAGTTCAGAAAATACCAAAAACTCCATAGTTCAACCTGATATTCTGCAGATATTCTCTTCTATAGGGACAAAATCATTGAAAATATTGTAATTACTATTCACGTGATCTTAATAAAGCTTCTATCCATTAATGAAACCTGAATACTGATTTTCATTTTTGTTTCTTGGGGAAAAGAAAGGCAGTATCAGTCATGGATGTAAATTTTATTTGAGTGGATGAATAGTAATTACAATATTTTCAACTTTTTTACTTCATTCTATGGATTTTAGTTTACATTCAATTTTTTTCCTCCAAAAACTATATATAAATAGATGATCTTGCTTAGGTTGTTTTTTTCCCCTTAGAAATCTTGGGGGGGGGGGGAAAAAGGGGGGGGGAAATCCTATTATTGGCATGGGAATCTCAATAGCTTCTTGAAAATAAAAAATTAAAACAGGTTTGTGTAAAGCCCTTTTTAGTCAAAGGAAAAACAATTTTTAAAAAGAAATGTAAGTTCAAATACGCCTTGTATAGCAACATTTATAGCAAACTGTTTTAGGTCCTCGGGCTCTTTGATTTTAGGAAAGAATAAATAAAGAACAGAGATGGACTGCAGCCTGTATATTTTCAAATAACAATTAGGATGAATTATTTCTCTCTCTTTAGTTCTCAGGTTTGGTCAGTCTGTAATGAATTTTTCCATTATATTTTTCAGCTCACTCAGCTTTACTAAATCCTTCCTAATTTTCTTCTAATGGTTATTTACTCACAATACCAATTCTAATCTTATTGGTATTGCTAAAACAAAAAAAACAAAAACTACCTTTCATGTAAGCTGTTCATGTAAAGTGAGGATATTCTTTTTCTTCTCCCTCTTATTTGATGGTTAGATTTTTTTTTATTAATGTGCATGTCATTTTTAAACACAGTACTGCAAAATAATACTTTGTAGAAAGTTATAAATGTAAATTATTATGTATTAATGTACAGTAATTATATCATGTCTATGTTACAGTTAACAATACAAAAAATATCCATTAAATATGTAGCACCAACCCCGTAGTGACCACTTAAGTCCTTGCCCTCCCAACCTCCCCTCCAAGTGGCCACCAGACCAAAGAGGTCTCTCACGTTGGCTCCTCTGCCTAACAGGGTATGTAACATGGTGGTATTCAGTCATGATCAGTAGCCACACACATGGGGCAGTGATGGTCACTCTCTCTCGATGGTAACTCACTTGGGATGATGGTGGTTGATCTCAGGCAATAAGAACTTACAGGGAAGATGGTAGTCAATCTCTAAAGACAACAACTTGCCCAGAATGATGTTACTCAGCCTCTGGTGATGGCAACTTGCCTAGAATGATGGCAGTCAGTCTCTGGTGATGGCAACTTGCCTTAAAACAATGGTGATCAGTCTCTGGTGACAGCAACTTGCCTAAAGCAATGGTAGCCAGTCTCTGGTGGCAACAACTTGCCCAGAACAATGTTGGCTAGTCTCTGGTGACAGCAGCTTGCCTAAAACAATGGCAGCCAGTCTCTGGTGGCAATAACTTGCCCAGGACGATGTTAATCCATTTTTGTTGACAATAACTTGCCCAGAACAATGGCAACCAATCACTGGCACTAGCAGAGGCCTCCCTTGTCCGCTCTCCTCACCCTATATATAAACCTTTACCTCCCACTAAAAGATGTATGTCAAACTCTTCCCTAACTCTCCCTCTGCCTAACTTACTCCAGTGAGGGAAAGAAATTAAAATACCCCAAACTACCCTCTCTCCCTCTCTTCGGCTGGCCTGCTCACAACAAAAGAGAAAGAAACAATAAAACTTCAGCTTCCCACCCAAACCCCGCACCCCCACCCCTCTCTATGTCTCTCTGTCTCCCAGCTCCAGCAACTACTCTCACTCTCTCTCTCCCTCCCCCTTTCATCCAGCTTGCCTATAATGAAGCAAAAAAGCAAACACAAAACCCCAGCTTCTTACTCTCTTCAATAAGCTGGCTCAGAATGGCAAGCTCCACCAAACCTTTTCTCTTCTTCCCTTCTATTCTTCCCTAATCAGCAGGACTCTTGCAAAGCCTCTCAGCTGGCCCCATTCTCACCCCAACTCTGCTAATATGTGATATATCTACCATTAAAATAAATTATAAATACAAGCCTATTGACCAGAGTAAACCCACTCTGTTTATGATCTATATAATTTTAGAATTTGGCCGCAACTGTATATTGATTTGAATATGAGATTTTGTGAATGCTCTCAGCAGCTACTGGTGGTTGTTGTTGTTTTTAATTATTTTTTTATCCTGTTTTTGTTTTATTTATAATTGTTAGCTGTCCAGAGTCAGGTACCAGAGAAGGGCAGCTGTGTAAATATAGTACAATTAAATACATACAAACATATATACAATACATACTGTACCCACATAAATCATGCATTTTTATCCTTCCATATGCATTTTCTCCTATCAACCTCTGGCTAGAATTTGATCCCTACTCTCTTTTCCCACACTGGAATGGCAAGAATTATATATACCATCATTTCTTCTGCTGTACCAGCACTTTTTGTGTTTGGCCATAAAAATAAATAAGCTCTGCATCTGGTATCTTTTGTAATGTTTAGGACTGTGCCCTGCCATGATAATGAAACTCATGCTCAATACAGAATGGGCAGTTTTTGAGTGGATTACAAGACATCTGTTTTCTTAGAAACTTCTGAAAATTTGAGCACATTCATTGGGAGATTGAAACAATCCAGTTAGTTTGCTAAACATTTTGTAAGCTGTTTCATTAATGTTTTCTGAATAGGTTGTTGATTTTAAGTGTCTCTCACTTCTATTCTGTATGCCTCTTATTTCATCAAATCAACTATAGTCAAATCACACTTAGTTGAGTGTCTACCTTGTTATATCCTTAACTTTATCCATAAAGTTCTGATTGAGGTATATAATTCAACAATACATTGCCCTGGACATTTTGGCAGGACATTCAAGGGGGTGGAGATTTAAAATTTGAAGAACTTTACTTGAACAGACATGTCATAGCTGGAATGTAAAATATCTGGATATACTACAACCATTCAAATTTTTACAACTCTGCTATGATATTCTTAAGACAATAGGGGAAAACAAAGCTTGCAGAGAATAGAAATGCTGCATTTGGGCAACACAGATTCAGATCATCAAATAAGAATATATCTAAACAGTTCTAAATTAAACAGAAATTATGTATTTGCTATTCTGTTTTATAAGCTATATCCACCGTTAATCCTATTTTGGCTGTACTGATAAATGTATGATATGAATGCACATATGCAGAGTTCTTCAGATATACAGAAATCATACAAATTAATTCTATGTTGAAATAGAAGTATGCTCATAGAATTATGCTGAACATTTCTTTTTTATATGTCTTGCAGCTTCTTAATACAAATAGTTTAATCTCTTCACCATTATCTCCTTCCCACCTTTCAGAATTAATTGACTATATTGTGAGTTATGATTAATTAGCAGTAACTAATAAATAATCATATCTAACTATTTTTTTCAGTCTGGAAATGCTTCAAAAAAACTGTGGTAAGGAAAAAATGATTACAAAAGAAAAAAAATGAGCCAGAAACAAGGGGCAATAAACCTCTTTAACTGAGAGTCACGTAAAAATAAATAAAATATGTCATCTCCCTTAAAAACTTCATAAATAAATAGCTCTACATTTATATTATTATATCATATTATATGGTTGTGTGTCTATTTGTGTGTGTGTGTGTGTGTGAGAGAGAGAGAGAGAGAGAGAGACAGACAGACAGACAGACAGAGAGAGACAGAGAGAGAATGGAAATTTAATCAAGGATAGAAATTGGGTTCCTTTATTACATTCAAGCTTACCTAATTAAGGACACTTGGTTAGTTTGTAATAGAAGGCAGTAAGAATAATTCCTAATCTGATTATCTATAAATGTTATCTCTACAAAAATTCCATGTATATGTTATGATGACACTCATCAGGTGAGAAGTGCTTTCTAATTTTACTTTATTATTACCTTGAAATTGATTCATTGCTCTGTTTGTTTTGTTTTGAAATAATAACCAAATTCTGTTTGGAATTATTTTCATCTTTTGAGTACATGCTTAGAAATATGCAATGTTGGCAATTAAAAATCTCAAAAATATTACTATTATTTCATACGTAACCTGAAATGGTCCAAAATATTCCCTTTATTCATAGCTGTTGCCATCCCAGAAAGGACTAATAAAATTCAAGTAAGGAAACAAAATCCTGAGCCAAGGGAACAAAGGGCTTTCTGTGGTAAACTAACCAGCAACTTCAAGACATCCCTTAAAATATTTTTGGCTTTTCTTCATGGAACTGTATACTATATCAAAGAACTTTCTGTGAGTATAATGGCATAGTTGAAGACAGCAGGGATAACTTTCTCTTACACGTACAACTATTCTATATCATATCTACTGGATATTTTTTAATCCATCTGGAAACACATTCTGCTTCTATACCCCTGTTGAAAGCATTCTGGACATTTCTTTAATTGAATTAAAATGGATTCACATTAACTTGCATAAATTTGTAGCTGCAGGTTTGCCTCTCCATGAATACATTTGCTTTAAATCAGCAATCATGTACGGGTAGTCCTCAACTTATCTCCAAAATGGAGCCCAGAATTTCAGTCATATGTCAAGATACCACATGAATAGCAGGACTTGGGTTTGGCTAGTCTAAAGAAAAGAAGAAATAGGGGAGACCTGATAGCAGTGTTCCAGTATCTGAGGGGCTGTCACAAGGCAGAGCGGGGCAAGGTTGTTCACCAAAGCACCAGATGGAAGGATGAGAAAAAATGGTTGGAAACTGATCAAAGAGAGAAGCAACCTGGAATTAAGGAGAAACTTCCTGACAGTAAGGACAATCAACCACTGGAACAACTTACCCCCCAGAAATTGTGGGTGCTCCATCCCTGGAGATTTTTTTAAGAAGAGACTAGACAGTCACCTGTCTGAGATGGTATAGGTTCTCTTGCTTGAGCAGGGAGCTGGACTAGAAGACCTCCAAGGTCCCTTCCAGTTCTATTCTATTCTATTCTATTCTATTCTATTCTATTCTATTCTATTCTATTCTATTCTATTCTATTCTATTCTATTCTATTCTATTCTATTCTATTCTATTCTATTCTATTCTATTCTATTCTAACACTGGATAGAAACAACTAAAATTTAGTAAAATAGTGGTGGATTTAACATTTCTGAAATTATAAGCTAAACTTGCAATTTTCGATAAATGATTTTTTTCTTCTTCCATGCATTTTGCAGATTAGAGGAGCATTCTTAGAAATGGTTAATGATCAGTTAAGTTGAATTATATCCTCTTCCCTTTCCCGGTCATCCTAGGTTTGGGGATTAAGTAGAGACTCTTGAACTGAAGATCAGTAAAATATACTTCAAAATGAATAGCTTAACTGCTCTCCTTCATAACAGAGTGGATAACTGATTTTTATTATTATTATCATTCTGCTACCCATCTCTGCAAGTTCAGCACTAATGTCTTTCAGTTTAGCTCCTGTGTCAGAAGTGATCTAGGCTTTGCACATGAGAAAAACATGATTCAGTTTCCCTCATCCACAATTGTGAAAAATAATCATGCATCCAATATTTAATTTACAAAGAGATGTAATAGAAATATAGTCCACATTACATATATCCTTTGCTAGATACACCCCTGATTTGTTCTGCTTTGCCTTCCAAGTCTCTATTCTGAATCACGTATCTGTCATGGATTGTTTAATGATAACTCAATAACTCTCCAATCTATATTTCCCTCCTGAGACGGAAAGTAAATAATGTTCACATGCATCTCTCTTTGCTGAACATTAAAGCCAAGCACTGCCCATAAATTTCATTTTATTACCTTAGTTGGCTTCCAAATATGGATATTATTTAAAAACATGTACTTGCTTTTTTAATGTATTCATAGTGACTTTTTTGGGTAGGGTGTGTGTAAAACCTTCCAGTGGAAACAGAAGTACAGTAATGTATGCAGATTAAGAATTAACTACTTGGAACACAGCCTTTTTTACTTGATACAAAAAAAATGTGAAGGCTAACTGGGGAAAAAAAATTCTGTCTCAATATGCACTGCCTAATAATAGAGTGGAGGTGAAAAAACCTGGATGTTTATAGACAGTGTCTGAAGCCTACTTTTTGGCTATGTGACAGCCACCTTGGGGATTTTCAAATTCAACTCTGTACCCCATAGTGTTTAATTCTCTTTTAACTTTGTATTTTATATTGATATGATTTTAAAATGCCCTGTAAACCGCCCTGAGTCCTTCGGGAAAGGGCGGTATATAAATCTAATAAAATCTAAAATCTAAATCTAAATCTAATTAAACCTTATACTACATCATCAACTAAAGTCATGATTACAAAGGCGAAGGTCAGCCTCAGGAAGCTATCTTCCCATCTCAAATGAAGCCCAACTCAACCATTTTAAATGAGCACCTCTCATCTCTTTTCCCTCCCACCCCGCTGTGGCTACAGCCCTGACTGACTCTTATAGTTTTCTGTAATTTCAGCCCATGCTTTTCCAATGACATATAAATTATCTTTCAAAGCCTGAGAGTTTTGAAACACCACTTTGAAACAATTCTCAATGAAATGAAATTAAAACTCACACATCTAGACATCATCTTCCCTCACTGTTTAATTTAGTCCCTAAAAGTAGTTAGGTATGGTCAGGATGTCAATAATCCTCAATAAAGAGTGAAGTTCTTGATCCCTCCAAAAATGATCATCACACAGCTCTGACCTGCAAACCCTGAAGATAGGAAACCTTTGGCCACTAGATAGTAGAGTTTAACTATGTTGTGCTCCTGTCATTCTTTATATTAAAACCCTTTTTATATATATATTAAGGTTTTAAATGGTAAAAGATGCTCAGTATAACATTGATAGGCAGTTACCAACACAGAAATGCCTCGGCAATTCAAAATCAGGTAGATAAATTCAAAATGATCAGAAAAAAAGATTGTTTTAAAGTCAATTTCCCACAGTTTTAGCAATGTTCATGGATGGATAATAATCCCCATAGAAAATCATTAACATTTGACAAGTAATGATCCTCTAGTTACAGAACCTCTTTCCTTCCTATCTTTACCTTTTTTTTCTTGTAGATGTATTATGTCTTCTTTACAGATATAAATGTATCAAATTACCAAATGTCTGTGAACACACATGTACAAATAGACATTCATAAATGGCTCATGAATAGATTAGAAAAAAAGGCAAAATTAAGAGAGCAGAAAAGAAAGAAAACAAAAAGAAGTAGAAAAAAGGGTAACTTCTGACTTTTTTTGGCATGGATATGAATATTAAATATAAACCTTACTCTAAAATTAACAATAACACACACTATCTCTATAATTCTAAGCAGTTCTAATTGTCAGATCCCAAAATTAAAATTAAAAAAGTCCCAAAGAAAAAAGTTCAAAAGTGGGTTTCCAAGAAGAAACAAAGCTAGACAAAGTCTTTTCTTTAATCAAAGTAGTAATTTCACCATCTCAGCCAGTTCTATAGGCCAGGGGTCCCCAATGCCGAGGCCACAGTCCACCAGGAGCTGGGCCACACAAGCAAGCCAAGTCCCATCTGTGCACATGCAAAATCTAGGCAGCACACAAAACTACACACACACCCCCCAGTCTGTGGAAAAACCACCCTCCACAGAACAGGTCCCTGGAGCCAAAAAGATTGGGGGCTGCTGCTATAGGCAATATTTCTCAGGTCTACTTAATAATGGCAGAAGGAGAAAGACTGCCAGATAGAACCTGTGTTTAAAGGGAATCATTTTAAAATTACTGACATACCTTTTGTTTGGAAACTGGATCAAACAATATTTGAAACACTGATTTTTAAAAGATTTAAAAATGCAGTAGTCTTAATTATCATCTCTGCCAGATTCCTTGAAGCATCAATGTTGCCCAAATACCAAATGCTATTGTTGCATGTGCATGATATATAATAAGGTACAATACAGCATAATGCCTATGCAAAAGTGTTTCAGCAATTCTTACAACTGATAAATTTTATAACAGCCATCTCTTCATAAATGTTTCAATTCTTCTTTTTCTCTCAGCCATTTTTCTCCTTCCCTTGTGCTTTCTTCAGGATTGTACTTCCTTCCACCTACTTACAAAACTGAAGCAATAAATTTCAGAATTGATACTGTTGATTACATCCTATCAGGAAGTCCTCTAACCATAATTCTATCGACCTACCTTTACACAGATGAAATTTCTGTTCTTGACTTGATGATCAAGAACCACTCAACAAATACTAGGAGAACATTTGTGAAACCACTACCAAGCCAACTGTTTATGCAAATGTGAATTGATATGAAATGAGATTAATCTTCCTGAGCTTAATACAGGAAGAGATTAATATGACTGAAAAAGTGATTTGTACTCACTGCAGCATCTTTTTGAGACTTCATTAAATTTGAAAAACACTGACAATGAATGTGCTCTTATCCTTGTTGGAGATCTAAACTACAATGACACTGGTTTCACATTAATTATGTCACCGAATAACTTTTCTATCAAAACTTTCATCCATCCAAATAAGGTGAGATAACTGGCTATTATGAGAAAACTATTTCAACAATGACAAGCAGATGTGGAATAGGTTCCACAAAGAAAATAACCTATTGGTACATTGTAGTCATTTGTAGAGTGATCTGAATTTGAAGCAGAAAATGTGATTTAGAGCACAAAAGGGCACTTACGTAGCACCCAACAACATCTCTTTAAAGAAGCAGCTGTTCTGCTTCAAATCTGGATCATTGCACTATTCTAATCATTTCAGTCCCTGAGATAGATGCTTCTGTCCTCTTAGGCATTTTATTAATAAACCAGGTATGGAAAGCACCGACCATGATTTTATCCAGTTTAATGGGATTTTTCCTTAAACTGAGCTTGAATTATAGTTGCTGGAGCATGTAAAAAGTTATGTTCAAATTCTGTTCAAAGGTCAAGAAGTAAAACAATGAAACAGGAACACATGAAGTACACTTGAGCTTCACAGATTCTTCAAGTCATGGAAATAGAGCTTATGTGTGTCTCTTTATGTGACTGAGACCTTTTGTGTATGTTTTGTGCATTTCTCCACACAGTTGTTGTTAGTTGCGAAGTCTTGTCCGACCCATCACAACCCCATGGACAATGTTCCTCCAGGGCTTTCTGTCCTCTACCATCTTCTGGAGTCCATTTAAGCTCATGCCTACTGCTTCAGTGACTCCATCCAGCCACCTCATTCTCTGTCGTCCCCTTCTTCTCTTGCCCTCAATCTTTCCCAGCATTAGGCTGTTCTCCAGTGAGTCCTTCCTTCTCATTAGGTGGCCAAAATATTTGAGTTTCAACTTCAGGATCTGGCCTTCTAAGGAACAGTCAGGGTTGATCTCCTCTAGGAATGACCGGTTTAAACGCCTTACAGTCCAAGGGACTCGCAGGAGTCTTCTCCAACACCATAGTTCAAAGGCCTCAATTCTTTGGCGCTCAGCCTTTCTTATGGTCCAACTTTCACAGCCATACATTGCAACCATGGGAAAACCATGGCCTTGACTATATGCACTTTTGTTGGCAGGGTGATGTTTCTGCTTTTTAGTATGCTGTCTAAATTTGCCATAGCTTTCCTCCCCAGGAGCAAGTGTCTTTTAATTTCTTGGCTGCAGTTCCCATCTCCGGTGATCTTTGAGCCCAGGAAAATGAAATCTACTGTCTTCTTTCAATTAGCAAATTAGAATGAGAGGGAAGAAACTTTGGGAAAAATAGGCATGGTATTTCCAGATATAACTAAGGCATCTGTTTGTTGTTTTTTAAAAAAAAAAACAATAGCTGACAATCCATTACAAAGATTCAGTCCAGTTGAAGATCTAAATCAGGCGTGTCAAACTCAATTTCATTGAGGGCCGCATCAGCATTGCGGTTGCCCTCAGAGGGCCAGGTGGGTATGGCCAGGGTGGGTGTGGCCTACTGGGTGGGCGTGGCTAGAGTGTGTATGGCCTACTGGGTGGGCATGGCCAGCTCTACATTGTTCGCATCAAGGGTGCGTATGGGGGCCTGGGCAGGAGTGAGACAGATCTGAGGGTCTCTGGCAGAAGGAGGGTCTCTGGGCCAGGGCCAAGGCAGTGGGGGCTGTTCCCTCACTGTTTCCAGGATGTCTTCGCGGGCCACATGAAACCACTTTGTGGGCCGGATCCAGCCCCCGGGCCTTGTGTTTGACATGTCTGATCTAAATTAAAGATGTATCCAACTTCTTTTGAGAAAGTATACAATATATTAGCATCCAAAACATAGAAGAGACAGATGAAGTGAAGTTGGAGTTTGATCAAAAAGTTTTCTTCTGTTAGACCCCTCCTCCCCATTTAGTCTTCTGTTTTCCCTGGTTAATTTGGTGTCATTAGTAAATGTGATGATTTCAATGTTTATTCCTAATTCTAGATTATTTATGGACTATAAATAATCTAGAATCTCTTGATTTATATTTCTTCACTGTGAAAACTGACCATCTGCTGTTAACATCTTAATGTGTGTTTTTTTTAAAAAAAAATATTATTATTATTATTTTAGATTCTTTTGTACCAGCTGACTAATGGAAAGGTTCTTGGTTTCAAGATAGAAATTATTCTTCTGTCTACAACTTTAATCTTTATGTTTCTTGACTCTAGCTCTGTAATCCATGTTTCAGGTTAATAAAATTATTGATTATTGTGATTATTTTCATATAAACGATTATAGACTTTAAGTGTCCATATATTTTCCTGTTTTTTAAAATATCATGCAAGCTAAAAATAATGCAAAATATAGCAAATACAATAAATCTTTTTGTGACTTTTTTGTTTTGCTTTGTACTACCAGGGTTTAAAGTGATCCCTAAAAAGGTAAATCAATATGTTATCTTTTTCAATACAATAAAATACAATAAAACTAAGCTTGGATATTTATGGAAATTCTCAGTCATCCAGATCATGGTTGTCCCAAAGATGCTTTTTCAAAAGGATTTTCAGAGGCTTTTGAAAAAGCACCTTTGTACTAAGCTTGGATAGGAGTGAGAAGTCAGGATTTTAAAACTGGAACCAAGCAACACAGGATAGCCAGTACATTCCTACATATGTAAAAAAAAATAAAAAGAGGCACAGAAACTCCATGTTTACTGTTGGTTATTGTGAGCTATGTAGAATGGCAGACCTTCTATGTAAGCTTGCAATTGCTCAATCATACAGACTTGAAGGCATGGGAAATTAAAACCCCATGGCATTCGTTCATTCGTTCATTCATATTCATTCATTCATTCATTCATTCATTCATTCATTCATTCATTCAGCCTGAACTGAGATCGGTGTCACCAACAGAAATTCTGATTGCTACATAGCTGCTCAAAGTATTGGGTTAGACGACAGATTGGATAAATGGCTTTTCACTTGGGAAAAAGCACCAACATACATTATTTATTGATTTATTTGAAATATGCATATATGTGTTTCTATATGTATATGGGGGGAAGGAGAGAAGAAAGAGAGATTATTACATTTACCTAACATTAACTCAAAAGAAAATTCATTGCCCTGCTGTTTTATTCTCTTTTAAATATTGTAAATGAAGCTAGACTTGGCTGTTTGCATGGAAGAAACCGGCTGAATAAGCATCTAAGTTTAAATTTACGCACAGGAATGCAAAACATCATTGCTAATTTAACACCTTTGTTATTCTAAATTCCACCATAGGCATCTGGTCTGTCATTAAGAAAGTCAGCTAGAATAGTCCTTCAATGAAGTGCTTCTTTCCTTCTCTTTCCCTCAATTCCCATTTCTTTTCTCAGCATGGGTGTGGAAGGAACTCCATATGCTTATCATATACAGATAACATATGCATCCATTGGCCAAAGAAAAACATTGTATGGTAAATATAAGCACCTGTATTTGAGGGAAGTAGTGTAGCAGGAAGCAATAAATAGTACATACAGAATAAAAATATTTCATCTCTTGAAATTAACAACAGGATCCAAACTTTCAAGTCAGCTCAGGCAAACCTGACAGTTGCAGATATGGTATCAGAGTAGATAAAATACACACCTTGTTTCTAATGTGACATCTTGTGTATCTCCCCTCTTCCTTCCCCCTCCTTGGACTAATCCTGCTATCATGTGAATTCTGTTATATTAGAATGAAAACTAATATGATATGGATTTTGTAGAACCAGTATATACTGCAATCAAGGTTGGAAAGATGTTTCTAAATTTTCCCCATCAGATCTACAAGGTCCTGTTTTGTTCCTTTTAAATACTGAAACTATAATATGATAAAGGCATCTGAGAATATTTAGTATTACCTTTCTTTTTAAATCAAGAAATTATGAGAAGGAGCTAAATTTGATTTGGTCACAAATTTAGTTAGATAGCATATTTTGACTTTAGCGTTATCTTGAAAATTGTATTGTGAGATAAAATCTTTGCAAAATATGCTTGGGAAATATTACTATTATTATTATTATCAAGTATAATTCAGTGGAAAGAGTGCACTTAGTTATAAGTATACTTGATATATTGCAAATAAATAATAATAATAACAAGTACAACAACAACAATATGATTAAAGGCCTAGGGACTAAAACATATGAAGAACGGTTGCAGGATTTGGATTTGGCTAGTCTAAAGAAAAGAGGGACTAGGGGTGACAAGCAGTATTTCAGTGTTTGAGAGGTTGCCACAATGAGGAGAGGGTTAACTAATTTGCCAAGCACCAGAGGAAAGGGTAAAAAATAATGGATGGAAACTAATCAAGGAGAGAAGCAACCTGGAATTAAGGAGAAACTTCCTAACAGTGAGGACAATTAACCAGTGGAACAGCATGCCTTCAGAAGTCGTGGGTGCTTCATCACTGGAGGTTTTTAAGAAGAGACTGGACAATCATTTGTCTGAAATGGTATAGGATCTCTTGCTTGAGCAGGAGGTTGCACTAGAAGATCTTCAAGGTCTCTATTTTGATTGAGAATTGAGGTGTTTTAGGGGATGGGATTGTGGAGTATAATATGAAATGTTTAATAAAAACTGACATTTCCAACAACACCTAATCAAAGATTCACTTCCTCCTGGGTTCTTCCCCACTAAACAGATTTGTCAGTCAAAAAGGGAAGGAGGGATTGTTGACAATTCTTCCTCTCCTTGGAAACTTTGAATCTCTTTTGAAGGAAGGTTGTCGCCCCTACACCTTTAGTTCTACGCGGGGAAAAACTTGGGGGATTATTATTTTGCAGACCTCAACTGAAGAGAAATGGCATTATTCTATTACTTAAAGCAGCTGGAGGAACTGCAGCCCCTGTTTCTAGGAATGTTTCTCTGTGGGGGGGGGGGTTTCTCCACTAGAAATGCATTGGTTTAGTTTGGTTTTAGGTTTTGTTGTTGTTGTTGTTGTTGTTGTTGTTGTTGTTTTAAAAAGAGACAGCTTTCTCTATCATTGCTTCTTTCTCTGGCTCTGAAACATAAAGTCTAATCATGATCTATTTGTGGTGCCACAGGTAGCTCCTGCACAGAAATGTCAACCTTCCAATTTCTGTTTCTATTTTAGGAAGCTTTTTAACAGTCAGATTAAAAACTCCCTTTGCTTTATGCTAGATGAATTATTTCTCCTGTCCTCAGTGTATGCTATCTCAATAATTTCTTCCTATCTCCAGTTTTAATATAGCCTCCTGTATTTCTCCATCAGCTCTTATGAGCAATAAGGATATTCCCCTTATTTCAAGTTGGACCAATGCCCAGCTCCCTCACAAGCTTTCATAAAATCCCAATCAACAGGCAACTGTAATCTTTTTATACCATTTGACAGAACAGAGGATGGAAGGGTGGGAAAAACAATCCTCAACAGTGACATTATTGGAAAAAAGATTTTCTTTCTGTTCATCCCCATGTTGAAAATTTTAAGGGTAATATTCTTCCACCAGAAGCTACACCTATATACTATGATTTACATCATTAAAATAACACCTTATGGGAAACTAGTTTAAATACAGTTTTCAAAAGGAGAGTTGTATGATCTGATATAATCTGATTCCAATATTATAGGAATGAGCACCCTTTTGGGATAACAACACACTGGATTCTGAGAAACCCAGACAATGAGAGCCAAGCAAAAATGTTGGGCTGCATCCTCCAAAGACTATCTGATATCTACTGATTACTTCTACAGTACCCATTAAGATAGCCTGTTGGCAGCAGACCTTCCTTTCTTCCTCAATTTTAACAAGATTTGCTGATCCTTTGCTTTTATTACCGGTGGAAATATTGTAATATACAGTAGTTCTCTCTGTCTATCTGGTTGTTAATCCTCAACTGGGGATTAACAGTAGATGTGAGCTTGAATGTTGAGGTTCTGG
This sequence comes from Vipera berus, assembly GCF_964194415.1. Classification (NCBI taxonomy): domain Eukaryota; kingdom Metazoa; phylum Chordata; class Lepidosauria; order Squamata; family Viperidae; genus Vipera; species Vipera berus. The sequence goes on along the minus strand of NC_138202.1, from coordinate 82,787,948 downwards.
CAGGTTGCTATGGGCTGCCTGTAGCTCATGATAGTATAAGTTATCCATATGTGTTTTGCCATAGCAAACTATAAGAGAAATCAATTTTTTCCTGCAAAAGAATCCTGAAGATTTGTATTACTGAGTTGGTTTCCATAGCCTTTTTATTTACCATGAAACAGGATTATGTCAAGATAAGGAACCTCTGACTCTCCAAATGTTGCTGAATTTGGTATACTTTTCTTTTCTTTTGTTCATTTGTTAATTACTTTCAGTTCAGCAGACTGTCCCTGCTTCTATCTTTGTCACGACATAGTAAAGCAGAGTGTGATTCTGCCATTACTATCCCCTCACCACTGTTTCATGATGTTTTAGCAGGCAGCCTCACTGTAGTATGAAATGTAGTTCATTGATGAATAACAAATGCATTGCTTGGGGGAAAGAACAGAGAAAGGAACATCTGGCTGTAAATATTAGAGTGGCGATAAACAGTGAGAATGCTGATACTGTACTAAACAACAAAAGTTGCATGCTTTAGTATCATATATGTGTTCTGAGGATATCATAATTAAAAGAAAGTAGCAGTGATTTAATTCTAAGGTTACATTAAGTGTTCAAATTCTAAAAAAGTAGTTAAACTGTTTCTAAAGTTAACATCAGTCAACAATATTGAATGTGCTTTCTGATTCTATGTTACATATTTCTGATTTAATCTCTTCCTTGACCTTACTTATTCAAATAGCTCATCTTTGATAAAAAAAATCTTACCAACATGTTTATCTCAACCAACAGTTTATCACAGAATTCAATGCTAAATTTGTTAATTGGCTCCAGCAAAAGGCTTAGAAGACTACTTCTTCAGCATTTTGTTTTTGAAAACTAGAAAACAAAACAAAAACCACATTTAAAAAAAAAACATTAACCCTAAACCTAATCCTCTCATTATTTTGAGCTTCTACTAAAGGCAAACTTTGCATTCTAGTAGATATCCTATATTTCTGGGCATTTCTCCTCACAGATACATATCCCCATTGGATACTATTTGGCATGTCCCCTTTCTTCTTCTTCTATTTTGCCCAGCTCAGGAAAAAATCTCAGATAGACTTTTGCCATGTTTTATACTAGAAGGATTGCTAGAATGATACTTTTCAGATGGACTGACAGAATAGTACCATGGGAAATGACTGTGTTTCCCCCCCCCCTCTTTGTTCTCTTTTCATTTCATACAATGCTGGAAGCACATGAGATTGAGGGGGAGGACACTCAATAACTGTCAAATTTGAAGCAAAAACCTGGCCATTGATTGGCTATTACTTAGCTATTGTATGGTTTCAACTGAGCAGTACCTGGCTGAAGTCTTCCATTAGAGGTCAGCTCTAAATGCATGCCAAATCTTTATCTCTATTTAATAAGATTTAAAATAGCATCCATACCTTAGGAAAGGAACAAAAAAAAACATGCTAGAATGATACTTCATACTTTTTGGCTTTCGCCAGGATACCGGTATCTACAATCTTATTTGACATTTCTTGTATTCTCCTGTTCAACATGTTGAAATTATTTTTTTTTCTACCTCTAAAGCTAAGTTTGTTATGTATATATGTATATAGGGGATGTTACACAGAGATAGCCACTGACAGCACCAGGTGGCAGGGTGCCTTGTCAGGATTGGCAGGGCAGTCTTTGGCGGGAAATCCGGACAATGGGATTGGTTCCAAGTATACCTGGCTAGGTATATAAGAGGGGCAGTTGCCCCTTTGTTTGCCAAGTCTGTGCTTCATCAATAAAGAATGTTATGCTGAACCCTGTTGTCCTGCGTCGTCCATCTTGGCCATGCGGTCCAGAGCTCACAATTTAACAAAGTTGTCCTAATATTCTGGGGGGAAAAATGTCTTGTGTGCAAATAAATGAACTTAGTAACTTAATTCGTTGCTTCAAATGATGTTGAATGGCTACTAATGTACTGTAGGTGTCATGGCAAGATATTAGAATAATTCATGAATGTATTTATATCATTCAGTAGAATTCACAATCTGAAAACTAATTTCTGTTAAGAATTCTTGTTTATATGACCAGTAATTTGTCATGATGGCTAGATAGAACTTTTAGCATCTAAGACAATATTTCTCAGGATGGTTGTTTGTTTTTTAAAAGTATCTATTTCAGTAAGTTGTGATAAAGGATATTGGGTTCTTGGCATGATCAAGCAGAACCAATATCAAATGACCGCTTGAGAATATTGCTTGAGAATATTGTTATTGATATAGAAGATTTTGATGTCACAGCAAATAATTCACTCTTTTGCTAAATAGCTTTTGCATTTTGTGAGTTTCCATTGGTGTAGCCTTCCATTGGTGTAACCTTCCATGCAATGAGGTAAGCCATTACTCACTGCATTCTTAAAAACTTGATCAGAAATTGTTCAGAATTTAGATGTCAACACTGTGTGATCCTTGTTATTTTTGTAATCCAGGAGTACCTTTGTCACTTTCTGTTGTGCAAAAATCCCAAGATTCTACTCAAAAACTTGAGAAAGAGAGAGAGGAAGAAAGAACAATAACTATTAGACTAGGTCTAAGCCAATAGTCTGCTGAGACTTTACAGGTAAAACTCGAAAAATTAGAATATCGTGCAAAAGTTCATTTATTTCAGTAATGCAACTTAAAAGGGGAAACTAATATATGAGATAGACTCATTACATGCAAAGCAAGATAGTGCAAGCCGTGATTTGTCATAATTGTGATGATTATGGCATACAGCTCATGAAAACCCCAAATCTACAATCTCAGAAAGTTAGAATATTACATGCAATCAATAAAACAAGGAGTGTACATAGAACAATATCGGACCTTTGAAAAGTATAAGCATACATATGTACTCAGTACTTGGTTTGGGCCCCTTTTGCAGCAATTACTGCCTCAATGTGGCGTGGCATGGAAGCTATCAGCCTGTGGCACTGCTGAGGTGTTATAGAAGACCAGGATGCTTCAATAGCGGCCTTCAGCTATTCTGCATTTTTCGGTCTCATGTCTCTCATCTTTCTCTTGGCAATGCCCCATAGATTCTCTATGGGGTTCAGGTCAGGTGAGTTTGCTGGCCAATCAAGCACAGTAATCCCACGGTCATTGAACCAGGTTTTGGTGCTTTTGGCAGTGTGGGCAGGTGCCAAGTCCTGCTCGAAAATGAAATCAGCATCCCCATAAAGCTTGTCTGCAGAAGGAAGCATGAAGTGCTCCAAAATCTCCTGGTAGATGGCTGCATTGACCCTGGACTTAATGAAGCACTGTGGACCAACACCAGCAGATGACATGGCTCCCCAAATCAACACAGACTGTGGAAACTTCACACTGGACTTCAAGCATCTTGCAGTGTGTGCCTCTCCATTCTTCCTCCAGACTCTGGGTCCTTGGTTTCCAAATGAGATGCAAAAGTTGCTCTCATCAGAAAAGAGGACTTTGGACCACTGAGCAACAGACCAGGTCTGTTTTTCTTTAGCCCAGGTAAGAGGCTTCTGACGTTGTTTGTTGTTCAGGAGCAGCTTGACAAGAGGAATACGACATTTGAAGCCCATGTGTAGGATCCGTCTGTGTGTGGTGGCTCTTGATGCACTGACTCCAGCCTCAGTCCACTCCCTGTGAAAGTCCCCAACACTTTTGAATGGCCTTTTCCTGACAATCCAGGCTGCGGTCATCCCTGCTGCTTGTGCACCTTTTTCTTCCACACTTTTCCCTTCCACATAACTTTCTATTAATGTGCTTTGATACAGCACTTTGGGAACATCCAACTTCTTTTGCAATTACCTTTTGAGGCTTTCCCTCCTTATGGAGGGTGTCAATGATGGTTTTCTGCACAACTGTCATATCTCATATATTAGTTTCCCCTTTTAAGTTGCATTACTGAAATAAATGAACTTTTGCATGATATTCTAATTTTTCGAGTTTCACCTGTAGGGTTCTGTGGGTATGATCAATGTACAGAAGATTTGGCTGATGTATCTCTTCTATTGGGAATCTACCCTTATTGTTTAAACAATAAATGTCTCTTTTTCCAAAATCAAGCAATATGGGGGGAGAGTTTTCTTTATTTGTTGGAAGCCAGCAAGAAAGCTTGTATTAAATTTATAAGGCAGAATCAGTCCTTATATGTGCAAAAATCACTGACTTGCTTAAATACTAGCTGTACTGTATTTTCCAGACCAGTGAGTAAAAGTCTCTGAAGAAGTCACAGTTGCTTGATTTTTTGGCAAGTAACCAAGCTAACTTGAGATTCAGCATAACAATGAGGACTGACACAAGGCTGGCTTGAGAAAAAGAAGTAATTATCAGTTTTAATTAAATACTGAAAGCTGGCTAGTTTAGATTGGCTTTAGGCAAATCATGTAGTTCAAGGTTTTCAAAATGGCTGAAGCAACTACTAACAGAAGGTAGAAGATGGCTTTCTTGCCTCAAAAATCTCCAAGGAGTTCCAGATCAATTTCAAATACTTTGTGAATCCTTCAGACTGTCTAAAAGTAAGCTCTGATTAGTGCTGTCTGCCTGTGGCTGTCCTTAAGAACCAAATTTGATATGATACCCCCTTTATTTGAAGCATTTAGATTTAAACTAGTAATCACCGCTCTTGAGTGTGAAGATACAAAGGTCCTTTTTTATGAGGCAACTGGACTTTCTTGTTGCTCTTTTTCTTGAAGACGTTTTGCTTCTTATCCAGGAAGCTTCTTCAGCTCTGATTGGATGGTGGGAAATGGAAAGATTTATACTCCCTGCAGACAGCTGTTCATTTGTATTATTTTAGTGAGTCGTTGAAGCCCCTGGAGGCTTATCTGTATCATTAGGGTCGCCTGAGTAGTGCAAATGGGTGTGGAGCCTATTGGAACTGCTGAAAGGACTGTGTTGTAGACTGGAGATAGATGATGTCAGATCTCTCCCCCTCTGTTGAGAGAGGGCCATTCAATTTTGACATAGATGGCCTCTTTGACCCATCTTTCAAACCAGAGGTCCTCTCTGTCTAGAATGTTGACTTTACTACCTTTGAAAGAGTGGCCTTTGTCTTTTTTTTTATTAGATTTATATACCGCCCTTCTCCCGAAGGACTTGGGGCAGTGTACAGGGCAATTAAAACACAATATACAATATACAAAGTTAAAAATAAATTAAATTAAATATCCCTAACAAGAAAACACATTCTAACAATTTAAAATTTAAAATTTAAAATTTTAAAATCCCAATCCCTCAGTCCAGGCCAGCAAGCTCAAATAACCAAGTTTTCAGGTCGCGGTGAAAGGAGCGAAGGTCGGGAGCCATCCTAAGCTCAACAGGGAGCTGGTTCCAGAGGGCAGGCGCGCCCACAGAGAATGCTCTCCCCCTGGGGGCTGCCAGTCAGCATTCCCTGGCCAATGGCACCCTGAGGAGGCCCTCTCTGTGGGAGTGCACAGGACGATGGGAAGTTGACACCGGCAGAAGGTGCTCCCGTAAATAATCCAGACCCATGCCGGATTATTAAGTGCAGATGGACTGCTTAATCTTGTTCTGATGGATGCCATTCCCCACCATCCAGTCAGAGCTGAAGAAACTTCTTGGATGAGAAGTGAAACATCCTCAAGAAAAAAAAACAACACAAGATAGTCCAGTTACCTCGTGAAAAAAAGCACCTTTGGGACAACCATGACCTGGATGACTGAGAATCTCCGTAGACATGTGAAGATACCAATAATAAAGAGGCTCTGATACACTCCCCACTGTTTAAAATAGTTCTGTTTTCAGAATGCTAAACAATGCATCATATAAATCACATACTAAAGTAAAATGTATATGAAATAATAATTATCATAGTTTGCTCAAATGTTCTTGACATGTTATATAACAGCATAAAACCAAGATCATTTCTGGAACAATTACTTTGAAACTTCTGATGTAGGAATCAACATTTTCAGCATAAAATGAAGGGAAAACAAGCTGTGGTTATAGAGTCAATAATATATCTTCCTGTTATAACCATACACAAGGATGTAGGTGTCCAAGTATGGCATTGAAGAAGCTAATTAAAATTGGGGATTGACAAATATTAGCTTTCACTCTCTTCCATATAGGATACAATTTTCAATTTCTCTGTTCACAAAGAATGTCACCAATTATGATAAGTTTGCATTAAAAGAAACAATTAAGGAATTTCCACCCATGTTTTCTGGCCAAATTCATTGGATATAGCAATTCCTAGATTACAGAACATGGTTAGCTCCTGGATAAAAGAATAAACCTTACTGAGGTATCAAAAACATTGGGGGGGGGAGAAACAGACTATTAAGAGCTTTGAAGCATTCTGGATGCTTCTGTGTCAAATTTTGCTTTCTTCCATGTCCAGGTTTTGAGATCTAAAATTATTTTCAGTTGGCCACTACTTTCAGAGCCAATGGAAAGTTCTTGATGATCTTCAAAAGTCATGTATATTGAACAGTACATTGGTCTAGTAATGGTCTGGTTTAGTGTGAAGTCCTAAGGTTTCATACAGGGCTCAACTGAAGCATGAATTGAAGTTGAGCAAAGGGACCCCCTAGATCACTCCCATACAAGTCAGAATTGGAGGTTTTTTATTATTAATTGTCACTATTTTTTTTCTTTCTTCTTTCCAGAGGTGAGATACATTTGGGCATTTGCATAAACTCACTTTAGTTCAATAAATTATTCATAATACTATATTTTACAAGCAGATATTGTTCTTCCAAAGCTACATATGAGATATCAGTCCTGTGACACTGATAGATGTTATATAAATAAGCAATAAGAAGAAAAGCATTTGACCCAAAAGTGACGTTTCAATTGGTAAATTATTGCCAAATATTTGCAACTCTTTTATATCACTGATCTGCTGTTTCTACTCCAGCTTAATGTATCAAATAATCTTCCAAAGATAACAGAAACATATTTCTCATCTTGTGATCTTAGTAAGTGTGAAGTGCTTCACTGTAAGAGATTCTCCAAGGTCTCCTTGCCATGGCTGGTGTGCAAATAATCATGCCTGGCCATTATTCAACCACAGTAATTGTTTAAAAGAACCTCTATTAGTGCTTTGCTTCCAATCCTAAACTGGAAAGACCAAAGGCTGAGGGAGAAACATTATAGAAGGAAGAAACGAGAAACAAAGATAATGACTTAAGCAATCTTATACCTGTCTGACCATCAAGGGAAAAAAATCTTCTCCCTATATCATGGATGAACAAGAGATGACTTGTAGAATATGTGCAATGCACAGCATTGAGTTGAATCCCTGAGAGCACCCAGAGCGATCAAGAGTGAAGTTTCAGATTTGTCTTAGATTTTGTTGGACTTTAGTCACCTAAGTAGGAGCTTCAAAGCTTGCAGAGATTTCAGGGGGGAAAATGCACCTTTTAAAAGGAATGAAACAGACTTTTATTTCTATCTACAAGGTTTAAATCATCCACTTTACCTCCTATAAGGTAGACATAGCAACATAGCATATAAGCATTGCTTAAGCAGGGTCTGCAGGATTGTCTAAGACACCTCTTCACAACCCATTTTCCTTGTTACCTTCTGGGAGGAGGCTTCATAGTTTCTGAAGCAGAACATCCAGATTCAGTCAAGTTTTGTTCCAATATAGTATTAACCTTGTGAACAGTCAGGGTTGTGAACTTTCCACTATGTATTCAAGATGGACAGTTGTTAATATTTATATGTATTTATATGTAAGCATGTAGGTATAAACATATGTTGTATATAACATTTTTATATGTATGTTATGTGTGTGTACACTTTTGAGAGCAGGCTACAGAACCTCATTTTTGATGTGTGCCAATGTGCCCACAGTAAAAAATGGCAATAAAGGTGCTTACCCAAACTTAATTAACTATGATAAACTTTTAACATATAAAGACTTATTGGACAATGAAGGAAGATTGAAATCTAGACAAGAATTACAACAACAAGGTATTGACCTATCATGTTGGCCATATTTACAAATCCAATCAAGGTATGAAAAAGACGTGAAAACAACAGGGCTCTATAAGGAACAGACAGAACTTGATCTTACATTGCTAAAAACAGATGAAAAGGTGATTAAAAAACTCTATAGATTACTGCTTAACTTAAAGATGGAGGAGGAACAAGTTAAAGAAACAATGATAATATGGGCAAAAAATGTTGGACATACCATAGAGCTTGAAGAATGAGAAAAACTATGGGACAGAAATATTAGATTAACCAAAGCTATATAAAGAAAATTTGTATAAAATGTTTTATAGATGGCACATGACACCAGTGAGACTAGCTAAAATGTTTAAAAATACTTCAAATGTTTGTTGGACATGTAATCAAAGACCAGGTACTTATTACCATATCTGGTGGTCATGTTCTAAAGAAAAAAGGTTTTGGCTTAAGATACATTTATGGTTGGAGAAGATGATTAAAAAAACAAATAGAATTTAAACCAGAATTGTTTCTCTTAGGAATGATAGGCCCCAACTATGACAAGGAGAGCGGATACTTAATGTTACATGTATTGACAGCAACACGAATTATGTATGGCCAATATTGGAAAAATGAAAAGTTATCGACTGAAGAAGTATTAATTAAGAAAATATTGGATTGTGCAGAAATAGATAGATTAACTTTAGAGATTAAAGAGAAAAAACATTCAGTTTACTATAGAACTTGGAATAAATTCTTTCAATGGCTAGATAAGCAAGTTAGAGAGAAAGGAATGTGATATGCAATTTTGAATTTATTTGAGTAAGAATGATTCCATACATTGAAAATTTAGCATTGTTTTTGATAATCTATTATACCTATCATTGTTATTACTAGCTTTATTACCTTTACTTATGTATATTTACCCAGACAATATGCTGTTTGCCAAATATTGAATGTTATTGGGGGAAAACCCAACCTTCTCCCCCAACCTTTCCTCCACCCTATCCCAAACCCCCACTCCCTTACCTCTTCTTTAACCTTATGAAAACTAATAACAAAACTTTTCAAAAAATGGCAATAAAGGTTATCTTATCTTATCTTATCTTATCTTATCTTATCTTATCTTATCATCTTATCTTATCTTATCTTATCTTATCTTATCTTATCTTATCTTATCATCTTATCTTATCTTATCTTATCTTATCTTATCTTATCTTATCTTATCTTATCTTATCTTATCTTATCTTATCTTATCTTATCTTATCTTATCTTATCTTATCTTATCTTATCTTATCTTATCTTATCTTATCTTCTTTGCATTTTACCCCCTTAGGTACCTTTGAATCAGTTTTAATTCCTGGCAACTACCTGGACCAATCCCTGCAGTTTTCTTTCTAATGTTTCTCAGCAGTGGTTTGCTTTTGCCTGCTTTCTAAGGCTAAGAGTGAACTAGCCTGAGGTCACAAGATGGCTTTGTGCCTAAGGCAGGACCAGAACTCACAGTCTCCTGCTTTCTCACTTGATATCTTAACTACTACATCAAATTCTCTCACTCTAAATATTAAACAACTAAAACAGCCTCGCTCACTCCAAGTGATTAAAAGGGTCCCCAACTACACACCATGTAGCTCCAATTCAGGCAGCCTACAAACACAACGTGGGTGCCCCCGGCTGGAAAAAAAAATGGCTATCCCTGTTCTCTACAGCAACATTTTATTTTAGGTGTTTGTTGGTTTGTTAAATAATACATTTCTAATAACTCTGGATGGTTCAACAATAAAACTATAAAAATGGTAAAAAGCATCTGAACCAAAAATGCTTTTTGGTGCCAAGGATAACAGATTCCCACATATCCATACAAACTGTAGAGCTTCCCTGCGCTCCAGCTTCATAGTATACCAAAATTTAGGGAGGGAAAGTGTATCTTTACACTTTTCAGAGAATCAATAGTATAGGAGCCTGTCAGCTTTTTTGGGGGTAAGGCTGCTTGAAAAGGTATGTTTTGAGGCAAAAGGTTATAAGATACATAAACTGTTTAGGGCTGATGAAAGTTGTAAACCAACATTACTTAAGACAGTTTGGAGAAAGTTTTTCTCTACTGCAGCCATTTTTCAGGCTGACACTGCTCTACTAAAGGTCAGTATGAAATACTACTTTTCTGGCACTACAGAATGGTGGTCTCACAAATCAGATGCCAACAATGTGGGCAGTGTTAAAGTTCTGAGTAAACATGCCCAAGAATTAGTCTTCGATTCCACAAACTGAGGCTTTGACCTCTAACACCGTTATTCATCTGGTAATGAACTTTTGATGTTAGCTACTTCAAAACAATGACAAGATTTGAATGACTGAATTCATTCAATAATTGAAGCCATTTTGTTCATTGTTTTTGTGAGTGTGGGTGTGCTTTAGATTTTTGCAACAGTGACAATGACAACAAAAAAGAATAGCACTTACATTTTTATTTTAAATTCTTATTACTCATTCTGGAGGTTTGCTCTCTGGAAATATAATAGTTTTCTTTATTAAAGAAAAGAAGGGACCTCACATCATCCCATGGTTTTGAGTCAGATAAAAAAGACTTCATTTCTCCTTCTGTTTGAATTTGCCTATAGCACATTGCTGTCAAATTGCTCTTAGTGTCCCATGCACTTATTTTGATTCATCTAAAGAATCAATGCATTCAAAACATTGTAGCACTGTTGCTCATGCCCAAAGAACAGAACTATATGTCTTATAGGTCTGCATGTTATGTGTCAGTTAAAATCAGAGGGATGCTGAACATCAAGCAAGGACTCTATTTTTGGCCTTTGTCCTTCCTGAAAGCTCTACTTTCAAAAGCTGTGTGGTCCAACTGATTATCTTATGCTAAGCTTGTAAGCCGCCCTGAGTCTTCGGAGAAGGGTGGGATATAAATGGAATTAAAATAAATAAATAAAATAAATAAATCTCCCAGGGCAAGGGTCCAGAGCAGAGAATGGATGCAAATGAATGGTCTAACTCTTCCAATATTTAATTGAACATGGGAATCCTCCTGTCCCATATATTGGGGGAAGTTAAATTATGGTGCTGGTTGGCAGAATATAGGTTTTGCGTGCTTTGGGTTGGCAGGTTGCTTTGATGGACAGACTCTTTGAGGTAGCTGTGGTGATGGAGTGCAGTTGAATTGGGAACAGTGAACTGGAACAGGACTGAAATGGAATGGTGCTGTGATGAACTGAAATAGTTGGGGAATAATTGAGAATGAGCCAGTAGCCTTCTAGCAATGAGGGTATGAATTTTTGAGTAGGAGTTTTGTTAGGTGCTTTACAAATGAGTTGCTGAAGTGGATGATTCATAGATGCAGGAATATTGGAGCTTACTAGTTACTTGGCAGACAATTTGAGGTTTTGAGATGGGAATGTTCCAAGTGTGCCAAATTCCAAGTATTAGTCTTGTCCATGCCCTCTAGCTGCCTGATAAATATAACCCAGCTAGGTTAATATGCACCTGACATGGGTCAGTGCAGCAAGGCAAAAGCAGTTTGGGTGGATAGTGTCTGCTATTAGTTTTAAGTGCAATAACAGTTACAACTGCAGAACAGAAGTGGGGTATCAGCTATTACCCAGGAAATATTAACAGGTTTCACAGTCAATATCTCACAGATTACTGGATATGAAACCTTGCGATTGAAGTTGGCTACCTAAACCTCTTCACTCTGTTGCTAGGTTGGATGTAATTTAATGTGGAACCTGATGTGGCTTAGGAGTTCCTTGTCATAATGGCAGTTATGGACCTGACCCAATGGTTGAGTCTAGAGCTGCTTTTTAAAAAAAAAAAATCACAGGACAGTGTAAGGTGATCTGAAGTGGGAGGAGATTATCATGAGTTCTTTGCCATGGTCAGCTCACTCTCTGGTTGCTTCTTGACTTGCAGGTTCTGCCTACTTTCTTGCAGAGAGGTTAGATTGTCTAATAAGATTGTTTTGCCCCAGGTGGCTAACAGATGCTGACAGGTTTTCCAGGGAGCTTGGGACTTTTTCTGGGTATCTGCTAGATGACTCCAGTGAGGCTTTCATCTCATCTGCAATGAATAGGCGATGACAGCCTTAGCTCATGTTGTTCCTATACAAACTCTTCCTTATCTTTAATTCCAGTGGCTGCACTGATTTCTAAAAAAAATTGTCTGAGAGATGAAATGATAAGAGTTCCATATTAAAGTGTATATAGTGACTTCTTCCTTGCTAGGTAGGCAAAGGCTGCAAGAATATTTACTGGGCCATTGTGCGGAATACACTGGACATCCAATGAATCAAGTGACTTGAATCCATTCTAAATTAGACACATATACTTCAAGATGCATAGTTTATGTAAGAAGAATTATAATTCCCTCTGTGATAGAGATGGGTGGTTCTTAAATAAGATAGATAGTAGAAAGAAGAAGAAGAAGAAGAAGAAGAAGAAGAAGAAGAAGAAGAAGAAGAAGAAGAAGAAGAAGAAGATTATACGATGTCTACAATACTTCCTACATCAGTAGTAAAATTTCTGAAAAGACTATTCATCTCACAAAATCTCACAATTTCACTGTCAACTAAAATCAAGTGGCATCTAAATAAATAAATAAACAAATAATCCAAAATGTATAAAACTCCATGCAATGTTAGCATTGTTCAGAAAATTGATATGCCTTTATCATTTCATGTCCATATTTCACTTTCTGAAGTATAGAACACAATCTGCATTTTGATGTAACATAATTGTTTTATACTGCTGCAAAGCTTCATAGCTATGCCCACGTTTGTTTATCTAATTATATTTGTTCTGACTGAGAAGTTCTCCAACATATCCTCTTCCACACTCCAATTATTCCTAGTGGGATTACAGTCAAAAAACCAAAATCACTAATCTCAATTTCACACATTATGCAGAAGCAAAACAGAATTTTCTTCCAAGTTCACTGAAATTAGTCAACAGAAATCATATAAGCATGTATATAGCATATACCTGTAAAATTTGCTTCTACGTTTTAAAATGAAATCAGACTTTTTAATGGAGTCATAAATACACAGCACATAAAAGGTCCAAAGACAGAATGAAAAACAATCTTAAACAGTTTATTCATAAATGCTTGAAAACTAGCACAGATACAAAAAAGATGTTCCTTGTTGTTGCAATATCTTTACACAACCTTACAAAGGATTCAACATCTTTTAGAACCATTGCAAGAATTGTTTCTTATAGTGACCTTGAGTCTCTAAATTAAAATGGCAATTGGTTATAGAATATTAACTTTTATATTATTTAAAAGAGATTTTTATTTTTATTGCAATCTAAGATGGTAAGCCTTTTTAATAAAACAAGGGAATGTGGATATAAAATGGATGGGGCCAATTTAATTTTGGTGGGAAGAAAATTCCATAAGGTGGGTACCACAGCAGAGAAAGCATGTCTTCTGGGACCCACTACATGTAGATCCCTAGCCAAATATGTGCTTGCAGCATACCTTTTCTGTATGATCAGATGAGGCAGGCTGATTTAAAGGGGGAAGGTTGGTCCCTCAGATAGCCTGGTCCCATGGCATAAAGGGCTTTAAAGGTTAAAACCATCTTGAATTGGACCTGAAAGCAAACTGGCAATCAATCAAGGCAACTTGCAGAACAGAAGTATAATATGTGTTGTCCTAGATGCTCAAAAACTTTCTGTGTTTCTGCATTCTGTATCAGGTGAAGTTTGGATATTCTTCAAGGACAGCTCCATGTAGAGTGTAATGCAGTAGTCCAAACTGTAAGTGACTAGGGCATGAGTGTCTGTAAGCAAGACCTGCCAATCCAGGCACAACTGATACACAATACAAATCTGTGCAAAGATCCTCCTAGTCATGATTGCCATCAGCTCCTCGAGTTTAGAAGAACACCCAGATTGCGCACTGGGTCTGTCTTGGGTAGTGTAACCTTATCCGGCACCAAAGATGATGTGGTCCTTCAATCAGTGGGCACCAAAAACCAAAATGACTTGGTCTTGTTAGGGTTCATCTAAAGCCCGATGTCCCCGATCCAGACCCTCACAGCCTTGAGGCATCAGGATAAGATGATCATGGTATCACTTAATTTACCATGGATGGAAATGTACAATTGGATATTATCAGCAGAGTAATGAGACATGGGGCATGGCAAGAGATGAGCTCACTCAGAGGCTTCATGTAGAAGTTTGAAAAAAATATATCCTGGAAGTGTGTGTGTGTGTGTGTTTGTGTGTGTGTGTGTGTGTGTGTGTATACACACTAAGAATCAATGCTGACATATAACCAGTCAATAAGATCATTACTTATCAGCAGGATCTCCATTTTATCTAAACTGACTCAGTTTTTTTAAACTAAATAAGTATTTTATTTAGTTCATCTCATATTCTTGGCATACTGAGTATGGTGTGTCGACAGTATGCTGACGAAATTTCATTTTTAATCTCCAGGTGATTAATCTTAAAAAGTTCCAAACAGCTATTGAAAAGTTTTGACATCACAATGGGGTCATTGTAAAGCCTTCTTCCAATTCTAGTCCAACCACTATAATTGGTGCAATGATCTAGATTAAGCTAACAAATTTCTTTTTCTCTCTCTTATCATATGACATCCAATTCAGAGTTTAAGCATCAAAACCAGGGGAAAAGAAAACCTCTAGCTGAAATATATCCAGAAAAATCAGCCTTCTCCAAGTAAGTATGAATATATCTGTCTATCACATTAGAAACTACATTTATTTTTCCCAGCAGTTGTCAAACTGCATCCTCTTTGAGAAGCTGGAAATATTTTCAATAATCAATTGTTTAAAAATATTGTCTTCTCTCTTCCTATATCATTTTTCTCCCTCTTTAAAATGAGGGGCAGTGCTGTTTCCTAAATGTCACTGTGTACAGACCTCCTGAAATCTATTAACTTCTTATTAAATCTCTATCTCTGCAGAAGGGAATAGTTCCAGCAATCCTAAATCTGAGCAAAGTGATATACATTCCTGACAGGAGAAGAGATGGAAAACTTCTCTTTTTCAGATCAACATCTTCCTGTGCATTAAGGTAGATCAAAGGTAGTTCATGGCCTGCTCCATGAAACTTCTATTACTATCTCTGTCCAATCCATTATTTAACAAGAACCCTTATAAAGTTAAAATTAAAGTTTCCAAAATCAAAATAGAGTCAAGAAAATTTGCTCTTCATGAAACTTTGAAGGAGAAACAATTGTTACAGGAAGGAACGTTTCAGTGAGATCATTTGTGATCTTGTTAATAGAACAACAGTGAATACTCTCTCTTTATTGTTATTATTTACCAGTTTATGAAATAACTATCAGCACAGTCAGTAAAGGGATTTGTTCTATATTAACAGCTATAGTAAATAATGCTTTTATTTAATAATCAAGGCCATTGTTTCCTAATATGTGGTCCTGGGACAGTTAGGGATCCTCAAGATTGGTCAGGAGTCTACGGAATAAAAATTATTTGGTACTCTATGTGGAAAAATAATACAATATTAAAATTCCATAAAACAATTATGAGAATGGTAGCAAGTATATTATTTTTAATTTTTTATTAAATATTGATAACCCACACAAAAAGTTCCTTTGGGGTCCTCACTCATTTTTAAAAGTGGGAAGAATTCCTGAGACAAAAAAAGAAAAGAAACATTGGTATATACTCTGTGTTCAAGAATAACTACTGTTATGTACTGAGCTTTTGAGGGAATGCCACGTGGGTTGCTGGAGCAGCTAACGTCTCTCCAGCAACCCAGACTACAAGTCTCCTGTGCTGCAATTGGCTATCTCCAGGTGGCAATGGTTGATTCAAACCTATTGGCTGCTGCCTAGGGGCTAGACTATATATTGCGGCTGGTTGCAGCCTTTTCCCCAGTACAGTCATTGCATGAAATAAACGATGAATTACCCTGTACTCCGTTCCACATTTTCATTCCTGCGCCAAAGAACCCGCTATTTAACAACTACATTTATTTCTTTTATATATTTGTCCCCTTTGTTTTACTTACAAATGTAAAAGACATATTCACATATTGATATTCTGGAGAAAAACAGCAACAATGACAACAACTGTGCATGACACCTGTGATCAGAATCTGAGCTGTTTCACTTCTCTGTTAATTTCAAAAATATTAATTGGTTATCTTGTTTTGCTTCATGTATTACAAACAAAATAGGCTGACTTTGGAAACAATTTCTTTGACAGAATATTCTTGCCTACAGCTACAGCTTCTATTGCAATACATTAATTAGCCAATGTTTAATTAATCTGCATACAAACAATGCTACATTATGAATGTTGACCTTTGCAGAGCATCAGTCTTATTTACCAATGGATTTTACATGCTTTATTATCAAATTTGATTTAATTTACTATATTTCCTAATAAATAAATATTAGTATTTTTAGTGCTGAGAGCCAATTTGGAGCAGTGATTTAAGACACAGGGCTTGAAAATGGGACATATAGAATTTTAGTCCTGCCTTAGGCATGAAAGCATGTGGGTGACTTTGGGCCAATCACTCTCTTTCAGCCCTAGGAAGAAAGAAAAGGCAAATCACTTCTAAAAATGTTCTCAGGAAACCTGCACATATTAATAATAAATCAAGGGCACCCCCTCAAATAAAAATATAAAAACGATAAGTGCTTTATATTAGATTCTTGCTACATTTAAACAATCTCAAAATATAAGTAGTTCTCAACTTACCACCGTAACAGAGCCCCAAAATTCCATTGCTGAGCAAGGCAGTTGTTAAGTGAGTTTTGCCCCCATTTTGTGACCTTTTTTGCCACTGTAGTTGTTAAGGGAATCACACGCTCATTAAGCAAACCTGGCTTCCTCCATTGACTTTGCTTGTCAGAAGCTGGCTGGAGGTTTACACATGGTGATCACATGACCCTGGGACAGTGCAATTGTCATAAATACATGTCAGTTGCTAAGTGCCTGGATTCTGATCAAGTAACCATGAGGATGCTGCAACTGTCATAAGTTTGAAAACTGGTCGTAAATCACTAAATGAATACTTGTAAATCAAGAACTACCTGTATGTAAAGAAAGAAGTATGAACATTGGCATTTCTGCCAGGAGTCAGCAGAAGCACCTTAAGAAAAATATATAACTACTATCAATATAGATATCTCTTAATTACTCAATTTTTCATGGTGGATTTGCCTAGTCTGCTAGAAATTTGGAGCTGAAATCTAGAACTGAGTTTTCTAGATACAGTTTTATTGAATTTTGACCCTCTGGTTGGTTCTACTCATCTGCAGTTTTCTCCTTTGCACAGTCATATAATTTCACCACCACCACCACCACCACAAAAATAGAGAACAGTTCTCTAGTACCCCATAAACTTCTATTTTTTGCCAGGGTCATTTTGTCAGTAAAATATGAGTATGCCTAGGAGCTACTAGCCAAACTTCTGGGTATTGATGTGCTAACTACTATCATAGCACACTCTGGCAACAACTGTTTACAGGTGGAAATAGACAGAAAAGAAGAGGGATTCACACACAACAAAATAACAAATGTGAAGTAACTGGAATGCTGACCTTATAATTCTATTAACCTGACCAGATTTCACACGATGGTATAGAACAAGAGTTCTTTGATCTTTGTGACTACCTCAGAATCACTGTTGGCCGATAGATGTTTATTTTAAACCATAGTAATTTTGAATATCTATGTTGCTAAAGTTATCCCAGATAGTGAGATAAGACAAATTGATTCTACACCTGGTAGTTAAGGAACTTATTGTGGCCTCTTGTAATATGGCATAGACCCCTGAGGGCCATATAGCCCATGTTGAACAGTACTGGACAAAATAGTTTTCCTAGAACAGTATATATGCTAACCGTGTAGAATAGCTCTGGAATATTTTTAAAGTATGTGTATTTATCTTGGTCATTGACATAAATACTCATTTATGAAACAATTACACTGAACTCACCTAAGCAAGTTGTCAAAGGCTTAGACTCTATGAAATAGTATACATTTCCCAGTTTAAGTTATATACACACACTAGTCAATATTTAAGAAGTTTGGGATAAGATGTGCATTTTTTCCCTGTCCGCCCCCACTCCTCCCACACATGCTGAGCTTATAGTTGGTTAGCCTAAAAGAAAGTGATTTTTTCCAAAGTTACTCAGCAAGCTTTGGGCCTTAAGCTAATAATGATAAGATATCAAATATCTATGATTAAGCTTTCCCACAGATTGTATGGATCTGCTGCTTTGAAGACATGGGGAAATGATTGCTTCTGTCCAAGAGTTTCAATCCTTTTCTTCCTTGCCCTTTCCCTAAGCTAAATCAGATCCTATCAGCCACAGAGGACAAAAATATATACTGATATACTATTTGGCTTAAGATGAATGGTTTACTTTGTGCTATGTTCAGCATGGAACAAATGTTAGTATCTAGCAAAGTTTCCATAGGTTTTCAATAATAAATCCTCTAAAAAGTAGTAGTGCATTAAAATAAAAGCAAGTATGGATGAGGTATAGGTAAGTTGTAGAAATAAGTGAAACTGTTTTAAAATTCATTTTAAAATTAATTGCTCCTGTGATAACTTTGCTATTTTTTATCTTCCCTGCATTCCTTCTAGTTACATTATCTTGCATTACTTTAAAGCAGGGGTCTTCAAACTTGGCCCTTTTATGACTTTTGGACTTCAACTTCCAGAATTCCTCAGCCAGTATGCCTTGCTGAGGAATTCTGGGAGTTGAAGTCCACAAGTTACGGTATAAAAGGGCCAAGTTTGAAGACCCCTGCTTTAAAGAATTTCTATATCCTCAAAGGGATTTACTAGTAGGTATTTACTATGACTTCAAAGTAATAGTAAAAGGAAAAGACTCCCATAAAAATTAGGCAATGTGGCTGGCACTGTTTTCAATTCTTCTGCCTGAAATTGTGAACAGCAGTCATTGTGCTTTTCTTTTACTTGTGTCAATTCAGTAACATTGATTCTATACAATGAAAATTATGAAAATGAATCTTTAGGCAAAGCATCTCATTTGTAAATTAGTACGTATACTGGACAATATTTCTCTATAACAATGTCATCATAATTAAGAAATGTAGCTTATTTAGAAAATTGCAAATTATTCCAAGTTCTACAATCAACTAATTTAAGGTACTTAGTATTTCAGTATTGTGAATTTGTTCTGGGTTCTGGAACTAAACAGAACGGAACGTGTTACTGTTGGATGGGTCACAAGAATTCTGTGAAGGAATTCCAGACTGAACAATTAGGAGAAAATATTTATTTATATGCATTTATTAATCACATTGATATTCCCACAAGAGTGAGCAGCACACAACAATGGTACAACAAATATATAAAAGCAATCACTAAAAATGTGGATTATATATTATAAACAATATATAAATTTAAAATATACAAACTACATTTGTATGTACAACTCAAGCCTAGAGGGATTTCCAGAATGATAACAGGGATAGAATTAATCTGACTTCGGGTGAGAATGTTCCATATTACACTTCCACTTTACTGCCAAAAAACCCAACAGATGTGTTCACATTCTAAACCTTCTTATGTTGCAGGCATCTTTAAGTTTATAGTTAATCTTTATGTTACCTTTAATGTCTAGTGGGTTTTCCAGATTGCCCTAAACCAGCTTTGTTTATGCAAGTCTTGAAGATCTAGTTCTTTTGCTCTTTCCAGGTTCTGGGTTAGGGATTGACGTCTGGCCCTTTAAGACTATGAAAGGTTGAGAGGTACCACTTTATTGCTCTCCCTGGGTATCTCTCATTGTTGTTGTTGTTGTTGTTTTTCCTTCTGGTTATAAGGCTTTCAATGTTTTTTTTAATATAGTCTCTGCTGACCAGAATTATTGTAGAGCTGGACCAGCTATAGAAATTTGACAAGGAAATAAACAAACACCCCTTTTTCATCATTTGGTCCTATCCCTAGAGTTTGAATTATGTTTTCCCTTTTTAAATCCTTGCAAGAAAAAACAAACAAAACAGAAGGTATTCAGTAACTGATACTTTATAAAGCTACATTATTAGATGTTTTGATACCAATGAGGTAAGCCCATAACAACATCATCAAACACTGTGCAAACCTTTTATTTCTAAGAAATATCAGGCACACACTCTCTGTCAGTTGGCATCCTTTAATATACCACTTTGAAGTTGGAATCACTTTCTGAGCTCAGATATCTTTTGGAAGATATTCTTTGTTCTTCCATGTCTGTTTCCATCTTTGATGGCTTTACAGATGTAATAGTACTTCTTATCTCTTACCTCTTCTATAAGCTCTCTGAAATTCTTTAAGTGCTTTCCTGAGAGCTTTGTCTTTCTTGGCTTTGACTTCTCTTTTTTAGCAATATTTACTATCTATTCTGAAATCCAGTTGGGTTTCTTTAGTTCCTTTGTCTTCGACAGTCTCCTTTCACATTCATCTTAATAACTTTATTGACTTCATTCCATAATTCTTCTGGTCAGATTCAGGACTTCAAAGCAATTCCTATGTTCTCCTTGAAAAAAGGTAGGTACATGTTCAAAATCATACCATGGAAAATGGTTGGGTTTCTTCTCTTGTTTTAGCTTGACTTAGAACTTGTACACGAAAAGTTCATGATCTATCCAGAGTCCACCCTCTTGCCATATTTTAACAGTGCATGGATATACTGTAGGTATGTATGTAATTGATATAAATATATGTTTGAGTCTGTGTTGTCTTGTTTATTTGAAAACTGTGTTAGGAAGGAGGAAAAACCTATGCTGAACTTGACCATAAAAATTGTCAACCTTCAATTTTTTTTTTGGTTTTGTGGTTGAACTGTAACCTTGGTAATTGTTATATTAAAGGGTTTTCATTGAACTGTACCATCTTTACTATCCTTTCTGACCATGAAAGAAATGCTGCTGCGTGTTTTTGTTGGTTTGTTTCAGAGCATTAAACAGTATGATGTTTGGAATGAAAGTGTCCAATTCCAATCCATTTCAATTTGCTGGTGCCTAAGATGTCAATTGTAGTTGATTTATTTCATTGTTCACCACTTGAAATTACTATATTCATGTTGTTTATATGTTAGGATCCCACTGTAAAACAGTATCATTGGCAACATCAGCAACTACTCACTCCAAAGGGTTTCATCTAAGCATGTCATAAATATAATTAGTACTCTAAAAGGTGCTCAGCCCTTTCTCAGTCCTATGATCTGCATACCTTCAATGACACTGCTGGGAGTATCATAACACCACAGTCAGGCAGCACAGCAGGACCTAAATGGGGAATAAATAAGATTTAAGGATTGTACTACAGCACTGCTTTTTTGGAAATCATATTTTTTTAATCCCATTTATATCCCACCCTTCTCCAAAGACTCAGGGCGGCTTACAATCTAAAGCACAAATCAATATGCTTAGCAAAATTGTGTCCTTTTGTAATGATGTAAGGATATATAGCATAACTCACTAACTATGGCATTGCATAAGACCTCCTTTATTTAAAATGAAACAAAGGCATCGTAATTAATATTTCTCTCATTAAAATATTCTCCAGGTTACCCTATTTTATTTCATTCCCTGTGCTAATTCTGTATGAGGTTTAAATTAATATGGAGGCAAGAGTTCTTCTAAGGAGGATCAAGCCAGGAAGCCAATCAAAGGCCCAGATGCTCCTCTTAGAAATACAGATTGGAGAGTTTTCCATCTGGGGTCCTCTGTTTGCCAATTTTGTCACATAAGTGGTCACAGCAGTTAGGTTCTCTGCTCCAGTTGAGAGAGCAAGGCACCAAAGGGAACTATTTTCTGCCCCACAATCAGTAGTAAAATGCTGTGCAGACTGAAATTGTAATTATATTGGTGGCAATGTGCTAATGAGCTTTGAAAAGATTTAGCTGAATAACAGAATCGGAGAAATTAAACATACTGTACAGAACCATTACACGAAATACTTAGCTTTACAAAATAATATTAATCAAGCATTAAGTGTTCATGAAACAACTCTATCTGTTCAAGCTGTACTGCACTGCTGACAGCATTGGGGAATTGTAGGCTGTGTAGATGGCCCAAGATCTTTTTTTTTTAAAAAAAAGTGCTTATGATTTCAAATATGATTTGAATCCTTCCTTTTTTCTACCTGGGTAAAGAAACAGTTTTGAGATGATCTCTCTCTCTCTCTCTCTCTCTCTCTCTCTCTCTCTCTCTCTCTCTCTCTCTCTCTCTCTCTCTCTCTCTCTCTCTCTCTCTCTCTCTCTCTCTCTCTCTCTAGCTCTCATCTATCTATCCATCCATTTTTTTAAGTGAAATCGTTTCAGGAGTATGTAGAATACTCAACTGAGAAATATTTCTGTTTATTGAAATTACATGGACTTGCTTTGAAGCTAGGCTTTCCTGGATGTTTCTCCTGGCAAATAATAATAATAATAATAATAATAATAATAATAATAATAATAATAATAATAATAATAATAATAATAACAACAACAACAACAACAACAACAACAACAACAATAATAATAATAATAATAATAATAATAATAATAATAATAATAATAACCATTTCAGACAAATGGCTGGCCAGTCTCTTCTTAAAAACTTCCAGTGTTGGAGCATTCACAGCTTCTGGAGGCAGGTTGTTCCACTGATTAATTGTTCTAACTGTCAGGAAGTTTCTCCTTAGTTCTAGGTTGCTTCTCTCCTTGATTAGTTTCCATCCATTACTTCTTGTCCTGCCTTTGGGCACTTTGGAGAATAGCTTGAGTCCCTCCTCTTTGTGGCATCCCCTGAGATATTGGAACACTGCTATCATGTCCCCCCTCATCCTTCTCTTCATTAAACTAGACATACCCAATCCCAGCAACCATTCCTTATATGTTTTAGTCTCCAGTCCCCTAATCATCCTTTTTGCTCTTCTCTGTACTCTTTCTAGAGTCTCAACATCTTTTTTACATCGTGGTGACCAAAACTGGATGCAGTATTCCAAGTGTGGCCTTACCAAGGCATTGTAAAGTGGTATTAATACTTCACGTGATCTTGATTCTATTCCTCTGTTAATGCAGCCTAGCACTGTGTTGGCTTTTTTGGCAGGTGCAGCACACTACTGGCTCATATTTAAGTGATTGTCCACTAGGACTCCGAGATCCCTCTCACGGTTACTACTATTGAGCGAGGTACTCCCTATACTATACCTGTACATTTGGTTTTTCTTGCCTAAATGTAGAACCTTAGTTTTTTCACCATTGAAGTTCATTTTGTTAGATAGTGCCCAGTGTTCAAGTCTGTCCAGATCCTCCTGTATCTTAAGCTGGTCTTCTGGAGTGTTGTCTATCCCTGCCAGCTTGGTGTCATCTGCAAATTTGATGAGTTCCCCAATTATCCCTTCGTCCAAATCGTTGATGAAGATGTTGAAGAGCACTGGGCACAGAATAGAGCACTGGGGCACCCCACTACATACTTCATTTTGAGATTGAGTTTAGACGTCACATGTGACAGAATCTGAGAACTTAGAGATATGAAACCCAATACTCAGCTCTAAATAGTAGATGAATACATGAGAAGACAAGTTGGAATTTTTAGATTTTAATGTTTGATAAAAAGAGCTATGGAACTATGCCATTCCAGATCATACACATATCCATCTGTCTGTATATTTCACTATTGATTATTTCTATCATGGGTTGCTGGGAACTTTGGTTGAACAAGGTCTAGAGAATCACAGATTCCATTATTAGTGTCAACTTATATAATTTTTTTTTTACCTTTCATGTTTTGGCTTACCAAGGTGGACTTAAGTGACTTGTTCTAAGCAAAGTTGAACTTTCTATTATTTCAACTCAGAGGAAGAAATCTGGAACATTCCCATAATCAAAAAGTCACAGGTCATATTGAGGGAAAAAAACTTATTGATGAAGAAGAGGAAATAAAATGTAATTCATAGGTCAAGAAAGGAAATTTTGGAAAACCTAATGATCCATTGATAAAATCAGATTTTAATTTTCATCCTTTTTGAATCATCACATATGAGCCCTTCATAAGTAATGCATAAAAATAATCTTTAGTGTGTTCATGTATGTATGTATGTATGTATGTATATGTTTGTCTCTTCAGTTAGTATGTGCCACTAATATATAAAATGAAAGCAAACCCCACTCCCTTCTAGCATTGATAATGTTACCTAGTTTGCTAATGAAATATCTGCAAAAAAATAACCAAGCTCAAAAGCATCAAGAAGCCCATAATCTCTTTAAATTATTAGTTTGTTCTATTTTCTTTTAAACTTGTTTTGTCTGTCTGCACATTCAGAGTAGAGCTGCTTTTTAGGAAAGAAATAACAGTATGTACATATTATCTTTCACATTAATATGCACTCCTGAAAATAAAATGGCTTTAAAAGAATCAAACACTTAATTTTAAATGTCATTGTCAGTAAAACATTTGGAACACAAAGCCTAGAGAAAGTAATTCCATTATGGGTAAAACATCATGCAATCTCAGATAATTCATGGTTTGTTTCAATTCTGGGCTTCTACCAATAGGAAACAACTACAGCTCCTAAAGCAACTGTGCTATTCTTTTTGAAGCTATTGTGGTTTCTATAGAAATTGCTGAGTTGTTTAACTTAGAATAGACTAGAATCATTGTCAGGGAGATAAATCAAAACCTCCCTATCGCCCTACCTAGGGCGATGAACCGTGGTTCATTTGATGCATGATGAACATCAGGTAAAAATAAAGAAACCCCGAAGCATATATTCTACTGTAAAAAAAACTTTAATCAGAAAATGAAAGAAAGACTCATAACTGACTACATGCTCTCTCTCACCAGACAGCGCAAAGAAAAGAGAAGTAATAAAAAGTAAACTTTTGTCTGGACATGCGCACATCATAGTAGATCCAGACATGAAACCAAAACATAGCTGGACTTGTGACAATCACCTTGGTTACAATGATAAGATTACAATGCAGCTGGCAGAAAAACAGAGTGAGACGTGCTGAGCTGACAAAACAGAAAAAATGCAGTGACAATCATATCTCAGATTGGCTTTAGGAAGGCAAGAATGTGATGCCTCTAACTATCAGCAGAATAAAATGCCCATATACAGTAAGTCAAAAGGGCAATAAGCCCTTTTGACTTACTGTATATCCATATTCTAGTTATTTCATTTAACTTCCTGTCATGTTTGTTCTTTCATATCTCTCTGTCCAGCTGATTCAAAAAGCTATATCTACATATTCTTTTTCTATGCTATGATAAGAACTTTGAAAAGGATGTTATTTTGTTTCTTAGTCTTCCTTGCATTCACTTTAGAAGTTATATATATCATTATTTCATTTGTTCATCCTTCTACAGGTAAGTGTTTATTTAAGCTCCATTCCTTTAGCTAAAGAACAAAGCTCAGTGCTTTGCATATAGATCTCAAGTTTAATTCTGGAATCTTCATTTTTCTATTTTTTAAAAGATAATATAAAACACAATGTGGAGAATGGAAAGGAAAACAATTAGCTAATGACTATTCCTTCAGGAACAAGTACTGTTATCATTTGAACATTTTTATATCTTTGTTATATCTAGAAAAAACAACAATAACTTGTTTTGTTTAAATCTAGAGCCACAAAGTTGACCCCTTATGTATCTTTAGTAACCCCTTAGTCTAATGTAGAAGCCTTCTGCAAAGACAGTTTCAGAGCTGTAGCAAAGATAATCAGGCCTAGTTTTTTCCTGAGGAGAAAGACACACAGGACAGGAAGGTGGTGGTGAAGAACAAGGTTGTTTGGACAGGTAGTCAAAAAGTCAAAATGGATCTTGGAACTGCACAACTGAAGCCCTGCCACATTTTTAGGCACATTGGTTGCCTCTAACTGAATTGTACTCTTTTGAGCAGAAACTCTTTACTGTACTTTGTAAAGTCACTGCTGTCTCAATAGTATTTCATTCAATTTATCAGTAGAAACATGTTATAACCTCCATGAAAAAAATTGCCCTATGCCCTCAGGGGCTGATTATGCCCTGTAATCATCTCCCTCTGGCTAGACTGCCTTTTACATATATTCTCTAATGTCCTTTGCTTAGTTTCTCCTTGCCTGGATGTCTCAACCATGGGACAACCATAACCTGAATGACTGAGAATCTCCATAGACTGCTTGCCTGAAGTTTGGAGGACAGAGGGGTTTCTTTGGAGAGTCCCACCTTGAATGCTGAAAGCCCTTCCCTTCCCAACCAATGCTTTTTCCACCCAAGAACAAGTATGTTAAACTAGTTACCATGGAGAAGAGAGAAACTCAACATATAGCTGCTGGTTTATTTCTTTGATTTATTTTTTAAGCTTGTCCTACAATTCTTGAATGTCTTGAGCCAATAGAGCAGACATGTCAAATTCATGATGTCACGTGACATCGTGCAATGTATCAGAGCTTTTTTGCCATTGCCAGCAATGGAGTGGGCATGGTTTCCTGATGACGCATCCGGCCCATGGGCCAGCAGTTTGACACCCCTGCAATAGAGGAATGTTGCACTAAGAAAGTGGCACTTGTGATAATCTCAAATGACCCAGCTGTCTTTCCACTCTGCCAGCGGTCAAAGAATATGTCCTCCTTGCAATCACTGAGGGCCAGTATTTAGTTGTATCTCAAGTTGTTCATTAGAGGAAATATAGAGCTAATTCCCATTTCTTTATCAAACCAGATGAAAGATACAATCCCCTTTAGAGCCTCATCTCTATTTCAACATTGTTTTCCTGTGCTATGTGGCATTTCAATATATTAGAAAAGTTAATTTGGCACTGATGGTGTGTAAAAGCTCAGCTGAGACTTGCAAACATATCTATGCCTTGGGGGCTATGTCATTTCATTTCATTTCATTTCATTTTATCTGAAAAGGGCAGAATTTTTATTAATTCTTCAAAATGATGAAGAAAGGTATTCAAGGACATGATTCCTGCATCTCTCACACATGAGAGAATTGCTGTCAATTTCCTCTGAGAAAGAGAAAGTCAAACTTTTATTAATCAAGGTTGGTAAATAATTCCCAAAATGAAAACTTGTTCCTTAAGAACATAATAATAGTCTTAACAGATCGGCAGATTGTCTATGAAATCCAATCTTCAGCAGTAGACACTGCTGTCTACAACAAATAAAGTTGGCAGGAAGGGAAAAGAATGAATTTCCATTTTTTCTTGATACAAGAAAACAGCTTGTCCAATTGTAAGTCATTGAAAGGAGGATTATGGCTAAGCCATTTTATATGGTTACTTTAATGCACAGTTCATGACACTAACTGATCATCTTAACCATTGCCTTGAGATCATTTAAAGCCGGAACATGTCTATCTCTCTTTTTAATAATAATGTTATTGAAGTTTAAAATTACAAAAATAAAAAACAAAAATAAAAAACTAATACTAAAAAACTAAAACTAATACATATGTATATGTATATACTGTATACACACACACACACACACACATATATATATATATATATATATATATATATATATATATATATACTGTATATATATATATATATATATATATACTGTATATATATATATATATATATATATATATATATATATATATATATATATATATATATATATATATATATATATATATATATATATATATATACACTGTATATATATATATATATATATATATATACATGGATCTTTGGTCGCGTAGATCAACTCCGTAGCCAAGACCCTCATCTCCAGAACCAAACACCTAGCCGACGAAGACCACCTGAAAACTGAATTACACACTCTCACAAACGTATTAATTTCCAACGGATTCCAAAGATACACAATTACCTACCTAATCCAAAGGGAGACACCCCCCAAGAACCAAGACACAGAACAGGACAACGTCATCGCCCTCCTCCCCTACATTAAAGGCACCACAGATAAAATCAGCAAAATTCTCCACAAACACAATATCAAGACAGCCTTCGGCACTGACCAAAAAATAGCCAACATCATAAGAAACCCCAAAGACAAGATCCAGCTTGAAAACCAAGGAGTCTATGAAATACCATGCAAAATCTGCCCAGCCACATACATTGGACAAACTAATAGGAGAATAAATGCACGCATCGTAGAACACAAGAACACAGTCAGAAAAGAAGAAAAAACTTCCTCCCTTTTCCAGCACCTTAAAGCAACAGGACATGAAATTGACTTTGAAGGAACGAAATTAATCTCCAAAACTGCACACTACAACAAGAGAATAATTATGGAAGCCATCAAAATAGAGAAACACCCCCTCAACATGAATAAACGTGATGATACCTCCCGCGTACCAGACATCTGGAAACTGGCCCTAGTCAACAAACGAGTCCCAGCCACGAAAACCGACACCAGACCCACAACAACACAGGACGCCACCACCATTCATCCTCACCAGACTCAAACCCAAACCCACCTCATAGACAAAATGCAACCACCATCCAGAAGCCAAAACAAAGCAGCATCTCTAGCTGCTGCACTACCCCCCTGACCCCCACACAAAGCAAACTGATACATGCCATGAACACAAGGCCAGACCACAAACTCGGAGCCAAACCAAAGCCCAGAACGTTACACCACAGCCTTCTGCTCAGGACATTACATCACAGAACTCAGGAGGTTACAATGCCAAAGCTCAGGATGTCACAACACAGCCAACACCCAGGATGTTGCAGCACAGAACTCAGGATATCACTAAACTAGAGCTCAGGATATCATCACACAGCCCATTATCCAGATCGTTACAACACAAAAGACTAATGGTCACACAGCCAACACCTCAGCCACACAGGATGTTACAAAACAGTCGACTAAACCACAAACAATAACCCCATCAACCAATCAACATGTAACAACACAGCCAACCAACCTGCTTACAGCAACAAAGCCAGCACCCCCCACACACACACACCAATATTTATAGAGATACGGCAGCTCCGATCACGCTTTGCTTGCACAAGCACGAAGCCGAAGACACCAGCCTGAAGATAACGAGTGGGACCTCATCGAAACGTTTCCAAGACACTATCAATCTTACATGGGAAAAGACCCGAATATGCCAAGACCTACATACCTATACCCGTGAAAATCTATGAATATATATATATATATGTAACAACAGCTACAGAGAAAGAAATTCCACAGTCATCAACACAAGTATAAACATCTTCAATAGTTTCTCTAATAAATTCAACAAAACTCTCTTCATTCAATATCTTGTTTATTGCAAATAATAAAACTACATCTTTCAATCTTAATCAGCAGGTCCATTAAGAGCTAGCAGAGATAACAATAATGGTGTCTCTGTGTGTTTGTGTGTGTGTGTTTGTGTGTGTGTGTGTGTGAACTTTAAGCATATAAATCAATTTACTAATTCTTTCATTGCGTCATACTTGTGCCAGAAGCACCAAGAAGCTTCCAGGCTGAAAGGATTAGCCAGTGAAATCACTGTCCAGTATTTCTCTTCATTTTCATTTCTTTACTGTCCCCACCTTTGCAGTAATAATTAAAACGTCATCCCTGATTTCCATTTCAAACAAATATCTGCATGATATGAAACTTAGGTTGGTTTTGTATCCTTCTGCCACATGCACATTACATCCAACATTAAACATATGTATAGAATAAAAAAAAACATAGTAGAATCCTGTGAGAAAAGTTCTAAGATGCTGTAATAGGACATTTGCTTCAAATAAATAAAGCAATCTGTTTTGATCAGAGTACACTTTTAATTGGATATAATTTTCACCATCTAGATATTAATTTAATGGTTTCAGTTGGTGAAATCATTGTTTATTGTTTAAGATAGTCTCTTTCTATAAAAAAAAACTTGAACTTGGAACTCTAAAAAAATGATAAAATGAAAATGCATCAGCTATTCACTAGTAAAGGGATCATATCTTCTGAACTCTGCTTTAATTAAAAGATATTTCATTGAAGTTAATATTTGAAGCTGCCTAATT
This sequence comes from Vipera berus, assembly GCF_964194415.1. Taxonomy (NCBI): domain Eukaryota; kingdom Metazoa; phylum Chordata; class Lepidosauria; order Squamata; family Viperidae; genus Vipera; species Vipera berus. The sequence continues at coordinate 82,758,112 of NC_138202.1, read as the reverse complement.
AACACTGTTGGAGTTTGATATTATTGTTATTTTTGTTACTAGAGTTCGATTGGAAAATACCCTTACTAATTTTTTTCTGTCATTTACTATCAGATTTTTGCATTGGGATGGAACAGTCTTAATGGCATTTATCTATAAATTCTAATATATATAAGCCCAATGGAAGAGGTGGGATGGGCTACAATTATCCAATCTTTTGTTGTTCTAATAAGATTGCTGCTTGGGGCTTCAACTTCTTTCAGGTTATTATGAATAAATGATATATAACTTGTTATATGTTTTAAATAATATGGATGGTATGTTAATACACTTCCCATGAAAGCAGAAGCTTGCTGTATTAACTAAAGTTTGAGCAAAAGCCAATCCTGCAGTCTAAATAACAGCATCAGTTTTTGAATATAGTTCAGATTCCTTCTTTCAGGTGATGTTAAATATAGGCTTTCTCATTCACAAGTCTTTGTTTCCAGATTAATTTGTGTCAGCACTCTGACTGCCTAAAAATGCATTTTTTTTATTTATTTTGAGCATTAATTTACTTTTAGTTGTGTATTTACTTTACGTTATGCATTACTCGTTCCTAGGGGGTAACAAGCTGAATGTAAAATAAACTAACATTCCCACAAAGATCTCAAATGTATATAAAGAAAGCCAAGGAAATATGAAACAAGTATGCAAAAGTCATGTGCCAGTAAATGGAAATTCAAGACCACCAAGGATGATTTGGCATAGGAATAGATTTTTCAGTGAAGATAGTACTATGTTGGATTTGTCTGCATGGCACAGATAGAGTAGAGGAATTGAAGACACAAGAAACAAGGCACTATCATTAATTTTGGCATAGGACATCGATAGATAGATAGATAGATAGATAGATAGATAGATAGATAGATAGATAGATAGATAGATAGATAGATAGATAGATAGATAGATAGATAGATAGATAGATAGGCAGGCAGGCAGGCAGGCAGGAAGGCAGGAAGGCAGGAAGGCAGGCAGGCAGACAGACAGACAGACAGACAGACAGACAGATAAGTGGTCCAGGGTGAGATGCTGTGCAATAACAGTAAAGAATATACTTTAATGTTGAAAATGATGCGACAGTTAAAAATACCTTTCAGTTGCTTGATATGCAATAGTCAAAACAACATCAGTGAATAATTATGTAGGAAAATTATTCTATTTTAGTAACACTAAACCAATCCATAGAAGTAGGGAGAAATTTGCATACTGCCCATTTTAGCATACTCCGTAGTTAAGGATTCAAACAAAGCATGAAAGATGGAGATTTAGGACAGACAAAGGGGGGGGGAAAAACCCGCGAAAACCTCAGAAAACATATGTATGTATGTATGTATGTATGTATGTATGTATGTATGTATATATGTACCATTCTTCTGGGAGAAGCATGTGGTTGTGGCAGAAGAAGGAAGATGAAGAAGGAAGCTGAAGCCACCAGCCTGAGGATGACGGATGGGATTTCGTCAAAACGTTGCTCCTACACCTTCAATTCTATGTGGGAAAAAACCCGAATGACCACAGATCCACATTCAAACACCCGCGAAAACCTCAGAAAACATATATATATATATATATTCACTATTATAAAATGTGAAGTTAGGGACACCTGACATCAAAAATGGTTGGACAAATGTGTGGAAGATAGGATTATCAACGGATACTAGGCATGGATGCAAAATCCTACCTTGGGCTTCAGAGGAAAAAGAAGCCTTGATAATAGGTAAAATCCTTGCAAAGTTACACTTATGGATCCTTTTTTTTGCCTATTAACAGGTTTTAACTTTATACTTCATTCTCATACACAAATCAACAGGACCCTGCTGTGTTTGGAAATGATCAGATTGTAACTATAACCCTTAGACAAAGCTGAAAGCCTACTACAGCTTTCAGAACAGTTTGCTTTAAGTCAGCAGACCCATGTTTTGTTTTAGCAATAAGAAATCAAAGAAGTCCACTTAGATACATCATCCCTATGCATGCTCCAGTTTTATCTTCAGGAAACTCAGTGACATTGTGAAAGCTATAAGGCAAAAGCACTGAAACAGAAAGGAGAAATGCTAAAGAACGAAAGAAGCCAACGGAAGAAGCCATTTGTACATCAGTAGTTTAATTCTCTAAATTCTCATCAGAACACTTGTTCTGAAGCGAAATGAAGTTTCATCTGTTCAGGATGAAAAAAGCTGGGCTCTCATTTTGCAGGAGCAAGTTTCTCCTGAGTTACCCGTTTAATTAGACAGAAGTAGAGTACATACAATCACAGCATTTGCACCTTTTGATTGGCACTCCGCAAGTGAGGATTTAGTCATGCACAGAGTAATAATGCGATTTCAGATTGAATTAAACAAGTTATAAGAAAAAGCTCCTGGGGGAATGTTTGTGCCCCATTATCCACTCTATACATTTATGACTTCATTGAGAGATGGATCTGCAAACAGGAGAAAATATGTTATATATACAAAGTATAATACATAGTAAGAACAATGTGTGAACCTGCCAAGTCTGCATTTTTAGTTCCAATATACAAACTGATGGCCTGTTATTCTTCTTGCTCTCATGCCTCTTTGACTATTGGGATATATTATTAAAATGTGCAAAAATGAGTCTCTGAGGAAGTAATACACACTAAAGTGGCCATATTTAAGTGGCAATAGTGGACAAATATGATAAGCATATTTTGTTGTTGTTGATGTTAGCTGCAAAGTCATGTCTGACCCATCGCCATCCCGTGGACAACATTCCTCCAGGCCTTCCTGTCCTCTACTGTCTTCTGGAGTCCATTTAAGCTCACGCCTACTGCTTCAGTGATTCCATCCAGCTACCTCATTCTCTGTCGTCCCTTTCTTCTATTGCCCTCAATCTTTCCCAGCATTAGGCTCTTCTCCAGTGAGTCCTTCCTTCTCATTAGATGGCCAAAGTATTTGAGTTTCAACTTCAGGATCTGGTCTTCTAAAGAGCAGTCAGGGTTGATCTCCTCTACGACTGACTGGTTTGATTGCCTTGCAGTCCAAGGGACTCACAGGAATTTTCTCCAACACCATAGTTCAAAGGCCTTAATTCTTTGGCGCTCAGCCTTTCTTATGGTCCAACTTTCACTACCATACATTGCAACTGGGAAAACCATAGACTTGACAATACACACTTTTGTTGACAGGGTGATGTCTCTGTTTTTTAGTGTGCTGTCTAGATTTGCCATGGCTTTCCTCCCAAGGAGCAAGCGTCTTTTAACTTCTTGGCTACAGTCCCCATCTGCAGTTATCTTGGAGCCCAGGAAAATAAAATCTGTCACCTCCATTTCTTCCCCATCTACTGTATTTGCCAGGAATTGAAAGGGCAGGATGCCATGATCTTGGTTTTCTTAATGTTAAGTTTCAACCCAAGTTTTGCACTTTCCTTCTTCAACCACAACAAGAGGCTCTTTAGTTCCTCTTCACTTTCTGCCATTAGAGTGGTATCATCTGCATATCTTAGGCTGTTGATATTTCTCCCAGCAATCTTAATTCCAACTTTTGATTCATCTAGCCCTGTCTTTCTCATGATGTGCTCTGCATATAAGTTAAATAGGCAGAGCGAGAGTATACAGCCTTGGTGGACTCCTTTTCCAATTTTGAACCAATCAGTGGTTCCGTGTCCAGTTCTCACTGTTGCTTCTTGGCCCACATATAGGTTTCTCAAGAGACAAGTAAGATGGTCTGGTACTCCCATCTCTTTAAGAACTTGCCACAGTTTGTTGTGATCCACACAATCAAAGGCTTTAGCATAGTCAATGAAGCAGAAGTAGATGTTTTTCTGGAAATCCCCAGCTTTCTCCATGATCCAGCGTATGTTGGCAATTTGATCTCCAGTTCCTCTGCCCCTTCGAAATCCTTCCTCTACTTCTGGTAGTTCTCAATCCACATACTGCTGGAGTCTAGCTTGTAGGATTTTAAGCGTAACTTTACTAGCATGAGAAATGAGTGCAATGGTGCAATAATTTGAACATTCTTTGGCACTGCCTTTCTTTGGAATTGGAATGTAAACTGATCTTTTCCAATCCTGTGGCCACTGTTGAGTTTTCCAAATTTGCTGGCAAATTGAGTGTAGCACTTCTACTGCATCATCTTTTAAGATTTTGAATAGCTCAGCTGGAATACTGTCACCTCCACTAGCTTTGTTGTTGCTTAGTTTTTCTAAGGCCCACTTCACTTCACATTCTAGGATGTCTGGCTCGAGGTCTGTGACCACCTCATCGTGGTTATCAGGGATGTTAAGCTAGTTCTTGTATAGTTCTCCTGTGTAATTTTGCCACCTCTTCTTAATCTCTTCTGCCTCTGTTAGGTCCCTGCCATTTTGGTCCTTTATCATGCCCATTTTTGCATAAAACGTTCCCTTCATCTCTCCAATTTTATTGAATAGATCTCTAGTCCTCCCTATTCTATTGTTTTCTTTTATTTCTTTGCACTGTTCATTTAAGAAGGCATTCTTATCTCTTCTAGCTATTCTCTGGAATTCTGCATTCAATTGGGCGTATCTTTCTTTTTCTCCCTTGCTTTTCACTTCCCTCCTTTCCTCAGCTATTTGCAAAGCTTCCTCAGCCAGCCATTTTGCTTTCTTGCATTTCTTTTTCTTTGGGATGGTTTTAGTTGCTACCTCTTGTACAATGTTGCAAACCTCCGTCCATAGTTCTTCAGACACTCTGTCTATCAGATCTAATTCCTTAAATCTATTTTTCACTTCTACTGTATATTCAACAGGGATATTATTTAATTCATAGCTGAGTGTCCTAGTGTTTTTCCCTACTTTCTTCAGTTTAAGCCTAAACTTTGCAATGAGAAGGTCATGGTCTGAGCCACAGTTCAGCCCCTGGTCTTGTTTTTACTGACTGTATAGAGCTTCTCCATCTTTTGTTGCAGAGCACATAGTCAATCTGATTTCTGTGTTGACCGTCTGGTGATGTCCATGTGTAGAGCCGTCTCTTGGGTTGTTGGAAAAGAGTGTTTGCTATGACCATCGTATTCTCTTGACAAAATTCTATCAGCCTGTGCCCTGCTTAATTTTGTACTCCAAGGCCAAACTTGCCTGTTATTCCAGTTATCTTTTGGCTTCCTACTTTAGCATTCCAATCCCCCATGAAGATAAGGACATCATTTTTTGGTGTTAGTTCTATAAGGTGCTGTAGGGCTTCATAGAACCGGTCAATTTCATCGTCTTCAGCACTGGTGGTTGGGGCATAGACTTGGACTACTGTGATATTGAATGGTTTGCCTTGGATTCGAACGGAGATCATTCTGTCATTTTGGGGATTGTATCCCAGTATTGCTTTTCCTACTCTTTTATTGACTATGAAGGCTACTCCATTTCTTCTGAGGGATTCTTGCCCCCAGTAGTATACCTGATGATCATCTAAATTAAATTCACCCATTCCTGTCCATTTTAGTTTGCTGATGTCGATGTTCAGTCTTGTCATCTCTTGTTTGACCACGTCCAGCTTTCCTTGATTTATGGTTCTTACATTCCAGGTTCCTATAGAAAAAAAAATCTTTACAGCATCGGACTTTCCTTTCACCACCAGATACATCCACAGCTGAGCATCCTCTTGGCTTTGGCCCAGTCGCTTCATTCTTTCTGGCGCTACTAGTACTAGCCCTCTGCTCTTCCCCAGTAGCATATTGGACACCTTCTGACCTGAGGGGCTCATCTTCCAGCGTCAAATTGTTTTGCCTTTTGGTACTGTCCATATGGTTTTCATGGCAAAGATACTGGAGTGGGTTGCCATTTCCTTTTCCACTGGATCACATTTTGTCAGAATTCTCTGCTATGACCTGTCCATCTTGGGTGGCCCTGCATGACATAGCTCATAGTTTCATTGAATTATGCAAGCCACTTCACCACGACAAGGCAGTAACCCATGGAGGGGCATAGTTATATCTATATAGATTTTAGAAAAAAAAATACATGTGTACCAAATATCATATGAACAGTGGTTGCTGTAATTATTATTAATAGTAATAGTAATAATAATATTTCCATTTGTTATAATCACCCTACTCCAAAGGACTCTGTGCAGCTTATAACATTTAATATATAACTAAAAATAATTGACTTGTTTAATTAGAGAAAAGGCAATATCTGTATTTATTGCTGACTGAAAACTCCTTATCCACTTTTTGCATAAAACTGAAAAAATAAACTTACAATTTATGGTTTTGATGATTAGAGGATAGATTATAGAAAGAAGGCAATTCTCTAGAGTCACTCTATAGAAAAAAAGTAAATTTTTAATTATACATATACTTGTTATAAAGAAGATTGGAAGCACTTCTTTATGTCTTTCATTCCTATTTTTGTGTTTTTGTTTTCTTTCTTGCACTTCTACCTATAACTTTGATTTCTTTCTTTTTTTCTTCTTGCTCTATATTAATTTGTATTAGTTTTTACCTTTGTTTTTAAAAACTTTCAATAAAATTGAAATGATTATTTGAAGAACAGGACATTTATCTTCTCAGTCTCTGCTTCTCTAATGTATCTCCTTAGCCTGGTAGCCAGTGCTGTCAATCTTTGTTTTGCAATCTCTAGGACAGTGGTATCCAACTTTGGCAACTTTAAGACATGTGGACTTGAACTCCCAGAATTTCTCAACCAGCCATGCTGGTTGTGGAATTCTGGAAGTTGAAGTCCACAAATCTTAAAGTTACCAAGTTTGGGAATGCCTGTTCTAGAGCTTCAGATGGAGTCAGGCCTTTGTATTTTTTGTTTTTAGTACCTGAATCCTATGCAGAGAAAATCACATTGTTCCATCATCTACACAAAAACACCTATAACAATTCAAACAACAAACCCATAAAATTAACATACTAATCCCAGGTCTGAGAACAGGGCTTTCTAGAACTTAAAAGAGTTAGGACCATACATAATAGGAGTGTGTGTGTGTGTGTGTGTGTGTGGCAGGGGTAGATTGCTGTTCCAAGGGCAGAGGCTGTGACAGAGAAGGTAAACTAGCTTGATTCCATGAAATGATAATATTGAGGCAACTTGGAGTGCTCTTACTCTGCCTAAACATATCAGGTGGGTAGAAATGATTAGAGAAAGCCAGTCCTTCAGATAACCCTATTGTACATCATAAAGATCCTTATAAATAAAGACCAGCATCTGGAATTGCACAAGGAAGCCAACAGTGAGGCAATCCAGCTCATGTAGCAATAATGATATATGGGTGTAATGAAAAATACTCAAAAATGCCTCTCACTTCTGCATGTAACATTGACTATGGGTGTCAAACATATACCAGGAGCATGACAACCCATTGATATTAATGCCATGTTAATTAATGGTAATAACAATGCCCTATCCCTTTAGGACAGAAAGGGCACCAAACAGCCAATCAAGGCAAAACAGAATGAGTGATCAGCTTGAATAAGTGCTGAAGCCGGAATGGATCAAAGAAGGTAACAATATGCATAACATACCACTAATGATCTGTCATGAAGAATTGGTTAATTGGTTCCTTTGGAAATTTTTTTCAAAGAAGTCAATCAATTATTATCTATCATTTATTATCATCTACTCAGGGCTTTGTTTCTCATAGAACGCTCAGAACCGAGTTCCGGCACCTTTTTTGGATGGAACCTTGTAGGATAGGCAAGGCGGGTTGTATGACATGTGTGAGTTCCGGCACCTTTTTCTTTTACAAAAAAGCACTGCATCTACTATATATTATCTATTATTGTCTATTCTTTGTTGTCTCTGTCTCTCCTTCCTTCTCTCTCTACCTCTCTCAATTTTAAAGGTGAAAGGAGAAAAGAGCTTCAAAAAGATTCTCATGGGTGGAAGATGATATTCTGGCTTGCAAAACGTCTTAAAGGTATGTACACTTTTGTACTTCATTGTACAATCATCTCTCTAACAGTCTGTAACCTCTCAGGCTTTTACTCTCTAGTTAAATCCTAAGCAAACTCAGAAATTCTATTTTTCAAAATTAAATGGGTATTTGGTCCTTTACAACTTTATACACACACACACACACACACACACACACACACGAGCACACATAGAGATACATACATATATACATACATATTCCTGTAAAAATTTGAAGAAACCATTCACCTATTCTCTCTACTCACAAAATATATAGAGAATATCAAATGACTTGTGTAGTTAAACACTAGTGTGTCTCCCATATTCCATTTAGAGAATTTTGTCATAGAGTACAAGTTGCTGATCTATCTCTGCTGACCCACCCAGTTTTAATATTCTGTGCTCCAATGATTAGAAGGAAGTTACTACTTGTCTTCCCAACTTCCTTTGAAGAGACACTTTGATCAAAGCTCCAATGAAGCAAAACATTATTTCCAATATTCTGCATGCCCTTTATACCTCAATCTTATTTCTACTACCAAAAAATGATGTTCTTATCATCATGGGGGATTGGAATGCTAAAGTAGGAAGCCAAAAGATAACTGGAATAACAGGCAAGTTTGGCCTTGGAGTGCAAAATGAAGCAGGGCACAGGCTGATAGAATTCTGTCAAGAGAATGCGATGGTCATAGCAAACACTCTTTTCCAACAACCCAAGAGACGGCTCTACACATGGACATCACCAGATGGTCAACACAGAAATCAGATTGACTATATGCTCTGCAGCCAAAGATGGAGAAGCTCTATACAGTCAGTAAAAACAAGACCAGGAGCTGACTGTGGCTCAGACCATGAGCTTCTCCTTGCAAAGTTTAGGCTTAAACTGAAGAAAGTAGGGAAAAGCACTAGGCCAGTCAGGTATGAATTAAATCATATCCCTGTTGAATATACAGTAGAGGTGACAAATAGATTTAAGGAATTAGATCTGATAGACAGAGTGCCTGAAGAACTATGGACAGAGGTTCGCGACATTGTACAAGAGGTAGCAACCAAAACCATCCCAAAGAAAAAGAAATGCAAGAAAGCAAAATGGCTGTCTGAGGAAGCTTTGCAAATAGCTGAGGAAAGGAGGGAAGCGAAAGGCAAGGGAGAAAAAGAAAGATACGCCCAATTGAATGCAGAATTCCAGAGAATAGCTAGAAGAGATAAGAATGCCTTCTTAAATGAACAGTGCAAAGAAATAGAAGAAAACAATAGAATAGGGAGGACCAGAGATCTTTTCAAGAAAATTGGAGAAATGAAGGGAACGTTTAATGCAAAAATGGGCATGATAAAGGACCAAAATGGCAGGGACCTAACAGAGGCAGAAGAGATTAAGAAGAGGTGGCAAAATTACACAGAAGAACTATACAAGAAGGAGCTTAACATCCCTGATAATCACAATGAGGTGGTCACTGACCTCGAACCAGACATCCTAGAATGTGAAGTGAAGTGGGCCTTAGAAAAACTGAGCAACAACAAAGCTAGTGGAAGTGACAGTATTCCAGCTGAGCTATTCAAAATCTTAAAAGACAATGCAGTAAAAGTGCTACACTCAATTTGCCAGCAAATTTGGAAAACTCAACAGTGGCCACAGGATTGGAAAAGATCAGTTTACATTCCAATTCCAAAGAAAGGCAGTGCCAAAGAATGTTCAAACTATCGCACCATTGCACTCATTTCTCATGCTAGTAAAGTCATGCTTAAAATCCTACAAGCTAGACTTCAGCAGTATGTGGATCGAGAACTACCAGAAGTACAGGCAGGATTTCGAAGAGGCAGAGGAACTAGAGATCAAATTGCCAACATACGCTGGATCATGGAGAAAGCTAGGGAGTTCCAGAAAAACATCTACTTCTGCTTCATTGACTATGCTAAAGCCTTTGATTGTGTGGATCACAACAAACTGTGGCAAGTTCTTAAAGAGATGGGAGTACCAGACCATCTTATTTGTCTCTTGAGAAACCTATATGCGGGTCAAGAAGCAACAGTGAGAACTGGACACGGAACCACTGATTGGTTCAAAATTGGGAAAGGAGTCCGGCAAGGCTGTATACTGTCGCCCTGCCTATTTAACTTATATGCAGAGCACATCATGAGAAAGGCAGGGCTAGATGAATCAAAAGTTGGAATTAAGATTGCCGGAAGAAATATCAACAACCTAAGATACGCAGATGATACCACTCTAATGGCAGAAAGTGAAGAAGAACTAAAGAGCCTCTTGTTGCAGGTGAAGAAGGAGAGTGCAAAACTTGGGTTGAAACTTAACATTAAGAAAACCAAGATCATGGCATCTGGCCCTCTCAATTCCTGGCAAATAGATGGGGAAGAAATGGAGGTAGTGACAGATTTTATTTTCCTGGGCTCCAAGATCACTGCAGACGGGGACTGTAGCCAAGAAATTAAAAGACGCTTGCTCCTGGGGAGGAAAGCCATGGCAAATCTAGACAGCACACTAAAAAGCAGAGACATCACCCTGTCAACAAAAGTGCGTATAGTCAAGGCTATGGTCTTCCCAGTTGCAATGTATGGCAGTGAAAGTTGGACCATAAGAAAGGCTGAGCGCCAAAGAATTGAGGCCTTTGAACTGTGGTGCTGGAGAAGACTCCTGCGAGTCCCTTGGACTGCAAGGCGATCAAACCGGTCAGTCCTAGAGGAGATCAATCCTGACTGCTCTTTAGAAGGCCAGATTCTGAAGCTAAAACTCAAGTACTTTGGCCACCTAATGAGAAGGAAGGACTCACTGGAGAAGAGCCTAATGCTGGGAAAGATCGAGGGCAATAGAAGAAGGAGACGACAGAGAATGAGGTGGCTGGATGGAGTCACTGAAGCAGTAGGCGTGAGCTTAAATGGACTCCAGAAGATGGTAGAGGACAGGAAGGCCTGGAGGAATGTTGTCCATAGGGTCGCGATGGGTCGGACACGACTTCGCAGCTAACAACAACAACAATTTCTACTGTGCAGCTTATATGGAAAACACTCAGTCCTTCATATATATCACAAACAATTTGAAACATATGTAACAATTCCTTTGTGCTGATTTTGCCGATAAGCTACTAAAGTTTTCTTATGGGGGTATTTAATCACTGGAGATCACAGGGAAATACAGAAAATCTTTGATGTGATCTTACATAAGTGTCCATCTATCTTCTATTTACCTTTATCTCTTTGCATTTCACATATGCACTTCAATATTTCAGTTGGAGAAGAATAGACAATGAAAGAGGCATAAAATTATGCTTACATATTGCAGTCTACACAGTAAGTTTGTATACACAAAATTCACTGGGACTCATATGGGAAATGTAATAAAAAAATTCTGTATGAATCCATAATCGTGGTGTACATATTACATTCTTCTTGAGTCTTTTGAAGAAATAGATTTGCTGAGAAAGAACTGGAGATGGCTCTGAATTCTTTGAATAATTCATGAAAAAGCCAAGGAGAAAGCTTCAAAACATGGGTTGCAATTATCATTATCTTCAAGATCCTCTTTAGGTATGGACTGTATAGGTCAGGAATCAACAATCACTGACTTAAGCCCACATTAAGCTTTTCATAGCATGAAGAGGACTACACTCACAAGTGGGCAGAGCCAGCACCCCAAATGTGCCTAATTTATTTGAGGGGCATTTAATGGTTGAAATTGGTGCTTTGTGTTTCTGCAATCCTATGAAACCTTTTACGTTTTGGGGACTCAGTCAGAAGTCCTCAAAAGGATGTTAGCATCCCTTATAACTTTATGTTCACAGAATGTTCTCCATTTCTGTTGTAGATGATTGAAACAAATTGTTCTATGGGAAAAAAACATAGTTTAAGATCCTCAGTTTACAAACATCCATTTTTTGTTGCTTTGTACCAAAATATGATCACATAAATAATGGAGGAACAATCATCTTTCTCTTTCCAGACAAGAAATGTACATAATATTGTTTGATTATGGATAATCAACCTGAGTTTTGCTTGGTCTTTTTAATATCCCATATGCTATTTACCAGTATTTCTTATTTCTTTCTATAAACCACTATGCCCACAGCCCAGAATCTACCCTTCATGAAATGCTAACATTTTTATTAGGAGCATTTAAAATGTTCCACAGTTGCTGGACTATTTCTCTTGATTAGCCAGCAGCTGTTAGATGTTTTTTAATAATTTTCATTGGGTCTGCTAAAATGCTGGAGCTAATTACTTATAATTTCACATCAATTTACTAATTTGAAAGCCAACAGGATGTCCCCTGCCATAAATGTGCCAGGATTTGCTTTTAATGGCCTCAACCCAGCTGGCTCTTTTTGGGTCCAATCATGCCTCATCCAAGCTTCAAATTTTTATTTGTATAGGTACTCATCAAAATTGAACACTGTTGATAACTAGAACATTTTTCAGGAAGGTAAAAAGCATTTTTATCAAGCACAGGTTGTCCTATAGTTTCTTTTCCTTAAAAGTGAGCATGAAAAATAGGATAGATCCAAGCAATGTTTAGTATATAAAGCCATACTTAGGACATCTATAAAACTTAATTCTGGAAAAACAGGAAATTGTTGTGATTCATTTGCATTCCTCACTGCACTGTATTAATATCAGAGACAGTTTGGATTAAATTTGAATTACAAGAGCACAATATGCTACTTATTTTCAAGCCAAAGACTTCCAAAAAAGTTGGCCAAGATAAAAAATGAATATGTTTAGTTTTAATAGTGAAATCATGTTATTCCACTTTTTATACAGTTCTCCTACCATCCTCTTAAAAAGTTATAATTTAGCAAAGCAATTTGTAGAAGGGGTTTAGGAACCATACAAGCTTTTGATGGGCCATTTCCCACCCCCACTCCCAGAACTATAGGTTCTGTCTCTGTAGATCAGTGTTTCTCAACCTCAGCAACTTTAAGATATGTGGAGTTCAACTTCCAGAATTCCCCAGCCACCATGGTATGTTTTGGGAATTGATGTCAACTCATCTTAAAGGCTGAGAAAGACTGCTCTAAATTAAAGATTTACTTTGCCATGAAACATGGTGTTTGCAATATCAAGTGCCTCAGAACTGAACTCAACAACTTGAGAAATAGTTCCTGTTATCATTTGGAAATTAGTCCAGAAAATTCTTAGTTTAGGCAGACTACTGTAATGCTCTCTACATGGGGCTGCCCTTGAGGACCACTCGGAGGCTTCAACTGGTGCAGAATGCAGCCGCACAAGTTGTGATGGGGGCTCCCCGATACTCCCACGTAACACCTCTGCTCCGCGAGCTGCATTGGCTTCCGGTTGCCCTCTGGGTGAGATTCAAGGTGCTGGTGATGACCTATAAAGCCCTAAATGGCTTGGGTCCGGGATATTTGAGGGAACACCTGCTGCCGGTATCAAGCTCCCTTCGGCCTGTGTGCTCCCACAGGGAGGGCCTTCTCAGGGTGCCGTCGGCAAAGGATTGCCGGAGGGCGACACCCAGGGGGAGGGCCTTCTCTGTGGGTGTGCCTGCCCTTTGGAACCAGTTACCCATAGAGCCCAGGACTGCCCCAGATTTTTGCTCGTTCTGCCAGGACCTGAAGACCTGGCTCTTTGAGCTTTCCGGCCAGGACTGAGAACTTTTAATTTTTAATTTATTGTAATTAGGGTTTTTAATTAGAGTTAAGGGTTTTAGATTTAATCAAGGATAATTTAATTTATTTTAATTTGTTATTAACTTTTGTATTGTTATATTGTCTTAATTACCTTGTGAACCGCCCTGGGTCCTATGGGAGAAGGGCGGTATATAAGTCTAAATAATAAATAAATAAATAAATAATAAAATCCGGTGACATTAGAATTCCAATCTATTTCTATCATCTGATGTAAGGTTTTGATACTGAATCAAGCCTACGGGGTTACTTTCTATTCTCCTGCACTACTGAAGTTGACTTTTAAACTTCTAGCTACTTGAATGCTATGCATTTTATCTGCCTTTCCTGGATGCCTGACATATATGTGCAGGTATTCAACTGAAACCTACATTAGCTGCTTCCTCAACTGCACTTATTTTTTAAAAAATATGATTGGCAAATATATTACTACAAACGTCTCTGATATGTTCACTGTATTTCTTATAAATAATGTGAAGGACATGGTGCACCCTAACAGTGGATTTGAAGTGGTCTTTTAATCCAGATATGAGAGGGCAAAAAACAAACACATACTTGCCATCTGTCTTTCCTGATACTACAGAAGAAGAGTAATTACTAAGTCTTTCCTTTCTCCTTATTACTGTGAACTGGTTATTACTGGTTGAAAGGTTAAAAAGAATAAGCTTTAACTGACTTTTCTAGAACATTAATTTTTTCTAGAGATTTTTCATTATGTCACAAACCAGAAATGGTTTCAGTAAAAACATTTTCTATGCTCTCACTCTAATATAATAAATAGAAAGTTCAATGAGACAAGACAAGATCTTTCATTTAATCTATGTAAAAAAGTGATGGAAAAGTCACTGGATAACAGACAATTGACCACAACCCAGTGATGGATTAAAATATGTGAACAACCAGTTCTCTGTGTGGATACCGCTTCCTGGGCCTGGACAACAAAAAATTAGCTACCAATTTTGCTGAAGTGGTGCAAACTGGCTGAATCCCACCACTCCCACAACCTACTTAGCATCTATCAGTAGAATCCAGTTAACATTTGTTAAAAATTCAGGAAAATAAATAATTTTGTGTCCAAATAAATTTCAGTGTTTCCATTGTAGGAAGTCAGCCCTCCCCCAGAGAAAGAAATATTTTGGGGATATTAAAAAGGCAGAATATTATATTTCCCCAAAGGATCTTAAAAGCAGAAAAGCAAGCCCAATATTTCTTAATAGCCTCAAGCAGAAACTAGGCAGAGGACAGGTCTGTAGAAATGCAGATTTGATAATCTCATTCAGAAGGTCTGAGGCCCCATTCATGAACAAATACTGCCTGCAGAAATCCATTCAAGACAGGATATTTTTAAATCCCTTGCAGCAAAACTGATAGACAATAGCAGAGTGATGGAATTAGAACCAACAACCCCTCACCCAAAAAATCCAACACAGGTTAAGGTTTAAGGTTAAGGTTTATTAAATTTATATGCCGCCCTTCTCCCTGAGGACTCAGGGCGGCTCACAACAATTAAAAGTTAAAAGATATAGATACAAAAATTAAAAGAGGATTAAACAATATAAGAAATAAGAACAATTTAAACCAATAAAAAACCAAATTTAAAAACCATGATCAGTCCAGGCCCGCTTGTTGGAATAAGCAGGTTTTTAGGTCACGGCGAAAGGACCGAAGGTCAGGGGCCATCCGCAGCTCCGGGGGCAGTTCGTTCCAGAGGGTCGGTGCACCCACAGAGAAGGCTCTCCCCCTGGGGGTCGCCAGCCGGTATTGCCTGGCCAACGGCACCCTGAGGAGGCCGACTCTGTGGGAGTGAACCGGGTGATGGGAGGTTGACATTGGCAGCAGGTGGTCTCGCAAGTACCCTGGGCCTAAGCCATGTAGGGCTTTAAAGGTGATTATCAGCACCTTGAATCGCACCCGGAGGGCAACCGGAAGCCAATGCAGCTCGCGCAGGAGTGGTATAACACGGGAGTATCGAGATACTCCCTTAAGCATCTGCGCGGCTGCATTTTGCACCAGCTGAAGCCTCCGGGTGCACTTCAAGGGCAGCCCCATGAAGAGAGCATTGCAGTAATCAAGGCGAGAGGTGATAAGGGCATGGGTGACCGTGCATAGGGCATCTCGGTCCAAAAAGGGGCACAACTGACGTACCAGGCGAACCTGTGCAAAAGTGCCCGTGGTCACAGCAGTTACATGATCTTCCAAATTAAGCTGTGAATCCAGGAGGACACCCAGGTTGCGGGCCCTTTCTGAGGGGGGCAATAACTCCCCCCCTTAAGAAGAGATGGAACCTGCTGGACAGTACGAGATGCCAATATCCACAGCCACTCAGTCTTGGAGGGGTTCAGCCTGAGCCTGTTCCTTCCCATCCAGACCCGCACCACGTCCAGGCACCAGGACATCACGTCAAGGGCATCACTGGGTTGGCTCGGGGTGGAGATAAACAACTGGGTATCATCAGCATATTGGTGATACCTCACCCCAAAGCCAAGGATGATCTCACCCAGCGGCTTCATATAGATGTTGAACAGGAGGGGGGAGAGAACCGACCCCTAAGGTACCCCACAAGAAAGGGGCCTTGGGGTAGATCTCTGCCCCCCTGCCACTACAAACTGTGAATGGCCCAAGAGGTAGGAGGAGAACCACCATAAAACAGTGCCTCCCACTCCCAACCCCTTGAGCCATCGCAGCAGGATAACATGGTCGATGGTATCAAAAGCCGCTGAGAGATCAAGTAGGACCAGGACAGAGGAGCAACCCCTGTCCCGGGCCCACCAGAGATCATCTACCAGTGTGACCAATGCCATTTCCATGCTGTAACCAGGTCTGAAACTGGACTGGTATGGGTCCAGATAGTCCACTTCATCCAGGAATTGCAGAAGCTGACGCACCACAACACTCTCGACAACCTTCGCTACAAAGCGAAGGTTGGAGACAGGATGATAGTTATTCAATGAGGCCGGGTCCAGAGGAGGCTTCTTGAGGAGGGGCCTTACCACCGCTTCTTTTAAGGCGGAGGGAAAGACACCCTCTGTCAATGAAGCATTGACAACTGCCTGGAGCCAGTCCCCTGTCACCTCCCCGGTGGCCGAAACCACTTAGGAGGGACATGGGTCCAATAAATAAGTCGCAGTGCTCAGCCTATGCATAATCCTGTCCACATCATCCAAAGTCACAGGGTCAAACTCACCCCAAATAGTATGACCAAGACCTGCCCTCTCCACTGCGTCGGATTCTGCCCAGTCGGAGTACAACCAGTCCAGATCTGAGCGATTTTGTCCTACAGATACTGAACAAATTATTCAGCCCTACCCTGCAAGGGGTCATCCCTCGGTCGCTGGTTAAGCAGTGAGCGGGTCATTCTAAACAGGGTGGCTGGACGATTATCTGTGGATGCAATGAGAGCAGAAAAGTAAACACGATTTGCCACTTCCATCGCCACTAGGTAAGACTTAAGACAAGTTCTTAGCTGTGTTTGGTCAGATTCGGATCTGCTGGACCTCCAATAGCTCTCTAGGCATCTTTTCCGGTGCTTCATCTCTCGGAGTCCGTCGGTATACCAGGGGGCCACCTGGGATCTGCGCTGGGTCAGAGGCTGCAAAGGCACAACTTGATCCAAGGCCCTAGCAGCAGCCCTCTCCCAGGCTACCACTAGGGCCTCGGCAGAGTCATGGGCAAGGGAAGCAGGAAATGTCCCAAGCTCTGTCTGGAACCTCTCAGGGTCCATCAAGCACCTGGGGTGGAACCACCTGGTCAGTTCCACCTCGCAGCGGCGGGGGGGTGGCATACTGAAAGTCTAGCCGGAGAAGGAAATGATCGGACCATGACAGGGGATGGATAGTTAAATCCCCCCTACCCAGATCATTAATCCACTGCCCAGAGATAAAAACCAGGTCAAGTGTGTGCCCTCCATTATGGGTCAGGTCCTGAATTATTTGAGTCAGGTCCATGGCTGTCATGGAAGCCATGAACTCCCGAGCCAACTCAGGTGCCTCACCCATGGAAGGCAGATTGAAATCCCCCAGAACTATAAGCCTGGGGAACTCAATCACCAACCTGGGCAAGATGTAGAGGAGCTTGGGCAGGGCCGATGACACGCAGCTGGGAGACAGTTACGTAATTAATAGGCACAACTGAACTCTAGGACCCAACTTCAAAAGGAGAGACTCACACCCACCTATCTGAGGGACAGTGGCCACTTGTGGACAAAGACTCTCCCTAATAATAACTGCCACCCTCCCACCCCTGCCCTGGGCCCCCGGCTGGTGAACCACCCAGAAGCCCATTGGACATAGTTCTGAGAGGGGGACACCCCCCTCTTGGCCCAACCAGGTTTCCATGATGCAGGCCAGGTCTGCCTTCTCCTCCTCAATAAGATCGTGTATGAGGGGAGCCTTGTTCACCACAGACCTGGCATTGAAATAAACCAACCTGAGCCTAGGGTCCTGCAATCCTATGCCCCCGGGGGAGCAAGAAGAGCCATGAGGGTGGGAACAGGCAACTGCTTGAAGACAGCGGTGGCCCGTTCCCCAGTTGTGATAAAGCCCTCTGCTCCCACACTCTCTGCCCCTCCCAATCACCATTGGGATGGGAAGACCCTCTTCACTCGGAGCTGAGTCCCCCCCAAACCCCTACTCCTGCCCCGCGGCCATCTGATGGTCTGGACTTCTGTCTGGATTGAACTCCCCCAAGTTCATTCTGGATCCTTTGGGCCTCCCCCCTCCCAGATCTCCTTAAACTTTTGTTTAAAAATCTCAATAAAAAACCCCTCAAACTCCTCTTTGCAGCATGCCATCTCTCAGGGTCCCATAACCCATCATCAAGAAAGATCTTCTTTAAAACAGATGGACGCTCCTGTGAGAGGGGGGAATCTCACAGTGAGTAAAGTTCTCCAGAGGTATATGATGGCATATAAAGTGAAACGGTAACAGTGACATCAGGCAATGGAGGGTGGCAGTAGATGGAATCGATGATAAGTTCAGTTGGCCAGTGGCAGGTCCCAAAGCTACAATCATGATGATAATGAAATAATCAACGGTGGCAACACAAAAGTCATAATGAAATAAAGATGACAAGTCCAGAAGGGGGGGACAGCCCAATGACAATGCCAACGGACCCAAGCCAACAGGTTCAAGCATGACGACAGGGACAGCTGCGACCTCCGCGGTGGCAAGAAGAAGGAACAGCAGCAGCGGCAGACCCCACAGCCACCACAGCACCACCAGGTCCACCGCGCTCACAGAGCCAAACTTGCTGAGTGGCAGAGGGGGTGGAAACACGACATCGAAGCCCTCTTCCCCACAGCCATAACCCGGGGCTCACAATAGAGCAAACAAGCATGAGCAGAGCCCAGATTCCGGCTCAAATTCACTCGGTCCAGCTCCACTCTGCTCGGCACAAGGAAGCCACCAGCATCCTCTCACCGAAGTGTTAAATGGTCGGCTTCTCCTCCTCCTTACAGGTAGTAAGCCATCAGCCATAGCCACAGAGAAGCAGGACATGATATTTAGGACATAATAGGATTAACCCACCACCATAAGAATACCAAAAGGACATGCTCAAAAGCTCAGGTCAAAGTTCATGCCACAGGAACAACTCCAAACACAAAAGCCCAAGAAGGTTTAAAAACCGACCACTCCCAGCTACATGTGGTCAGTTTTCCCAGAGCCATGCTTCTGCCTGGCTCTGTTCTTCAATAAACTACAACCTTCTTTCTAAAACAGTCTCCATTTTGTTTATTCCCGGTTTGGACTGAACCCTGATGTAGAATATTTTTGTTTCAACACCATGCTTGAAAGATGAAATATTAATGAAAAAAAGATTATTTTATTAGTGGTTTCTCAAACAGATGACTATTACTTATTCAGTATTTAAATTTCCTAAAGGTCCGATCTAACTATTTTTCTTGAAGGAACAGATACTTTTAAAAGAATGTCTCTGCAGAACATGTTATTTCTATCATCATCAAAATATAGAAGTGTGGTAGCGAAATCATATCATAGAATCATAACAGAATGCTTAGGTCATTGACCCCAACTTTTTTGGGGGGGGTCCAGGAATCCAAATTAAATATCCTTAACTAATAGATGACTAACTTGTGCTTCAAAACATTCAATAAAAGAGAGTCTTCTGTTTCTCTGGGTAATTGGTTGAACTGTTCAACTGCTCTTAGTATTAGAATTTTTATTCTCTAACATTCATTAAGAATCTGTCTTCTTATAACTTAAATCCATTATTCTCTGTGCCAGACTTTAAGAAGTTGTACCTTCTTCTGTGGGATATCGTTTAAATATCCTACTGAATATCTACTTTAAAAGATATCCTATTTCAGAAGTGCTATTATATTCTTCATCCGCACCTTATACAAATCCAGACTTCCCATTTCAAGGTTGAACATACAAACACAATCTCTCCTTGTAATACTTTGCTTTAAATTCCCTAATAATTCTCACTGTTGTTTGGCGCACTTATTCCAGTTTTCTAAATCCTTCTTAAAGGGATCTTCCCCAAACTGGACAATTCATGAGTTTGGATCTTGTAGAAGACACTTTCCCATCCCAAAAACGAATAGTTTACATCATGCAAGTATAAAAAAGGCACAAAAATTTAATCTTTATTTCACTATAACTAGGGCTTGCATTAGAAACATAGCAGTTGCTGATTTTTTTATAAAAGTTTTGTCAAGCCTTTATACACCTATCTATAGTTAACTTATGTTAGTTTTTTAAAAAGAAAAGAAATTATGGATTTGAGCCAAGCACACATGCATAAATAAAACAACTTAGTATTTTCTTCTATATAACCTTCTCTGTTCCGTGTACTATATTTGTCCATTTGTTAATTTTTAAAAAAGGAATGATCAATAAATCTATTGAGGACATTCTAAATCGTTAGCAAAACAAAATCAGAGCAAAGAAACCCCCCCCACACACACCTCATAATTTATAGAGCAATCCATGTTAATGGGATACTCCAGTATACTAAAAGTGCTGCCAATTCTTCAGATAATAATATGCAAATGAAGAAGTAGAAATATTTGTCTATTCTGTCCCCCCTCCCATAATTTTATTCTATTTCCTTACCACTCTTTTGAAAGCAAAATAATGCAATCAACACAAAATCACTTTCAAGTTGCCCCATAGTTCTGTGATGTTTAGAGTCTTTAATAAGTACTGAGGGGAACTCCTAAGGTCCTTCACTTCCAGTATGACATCTTCAAACTTCTTGAGGTGCAGAGAGGGGGAATTTATAATGTGAGTGAAAGAGCAGGGATAAAATATTATAATGTTTATGAAGAATTGATGATGATGGCAATGATACTCTTTTTGATCCTTATTACATTTAAGATCAGATGCACAAAATCTCTGAGGAAGGTCTGAAAGCCATTGCAAAAAGTATTGCCTGTTGGATGTAAACGAAATTCTGTTGGCTGTATTTTAATCAGTATAGGCTCCTGTAAGAGGGAGGGAGGGAGGGAGGAAGGAAGGAAGTCTTGTGTGGTGTTTTATAGACTCCAACATTCTGGAGCAGATTTTGTGTCAATCATAAGAAATGGAATAAATTGCACAGCAGTTCTTTCTTCCCAATACACTGAAGGAAGACTGCTGAATCTGAGATCTTTCTGTGAATTAGAGGCAGATAATTCTGTGTGAATGGAAAAGGGAAACACTAAAAAGAAAAGGTATGACCAAGATGAGAAAGATAAGAAGATTGCTGCTACTATTAAGAATGATGAACTGCTGTTCATCAAAAGTCCTTAAGCAATTGCTTAAGTATAGCTTTAAAAATTATAGTACACTTTTTTCCCCCATTGAGACCATACAGGATTATTATAGGCAAAGATGAGTATAGGTGGGAAGGAGCAGCATAATTTCCATTACAGTCCAAACAAATAATCTATTTCAGCATTATTTCAGTATTATTTAACAGTAATATGCCTCCTACCTATGAAGCTAAAATGTCCAAATCCAAAAAAAGAAAAAGAAAAACCACAATGTACAGTCAAATAATTCAATTAGCTGGGCTAGCCATCCATCACTGGAGTTCTGTGATTAAAATGTCCCCAGTTATCAACTCTATCATCCATTAGTCAAAGGTAAGATCCATTTCAGCAGAACATTATCATCAAAATGAGGTGCTGCAAATTTGATTAATCAGGTCCTAATTACCTACGACTGACACAGAACATTTTAATACATTGCATGAATGTGTTAGAGGATAGAAATAATAAAAAGCAAGCAAGCATATACACTATTCTTCAGATTTCAATACTGACATTTTTATTTTTTAGTGTGTTGTTTAAATGAGATGTTATTAACCTTTTCTTAGCATTTTATCTAAAAATTGCCCGTTCCTACCTTTCTAAAATCTTTATCCCCAAAATACTTTCTTCATTTGACCACAAGAAGTTTGTCAGATGAGGTGATTCTACAAATAAAACTCAGATGTAATTAATGTTACGTGTTCATCAGTTAAAGAGTTAAAATACATAAAAAGAAGGGCAATTGGATGAGTTATACTCACAAAAAAATAAACCGGTACCGTAATTGTGATGTCCAATTAAACATATGGAAAAGAGCACTTTATATCTTGAGCAATCACAGATTAGAAATGTAAAGGAAATGTGTCTTTCTAAAATGACCGGATATAAAAGGATACTTTTTTCCCTCTTAATTCAATTAGCACAAGATATTAATATTTTTTCACTGAGTAACACTATTTTCTTATTTTATTTTTATTTTTATTTTTATTCCATTTATATCCCGCCCTTCTCCGAAGACTCAGGGCGGCTTACAAGCTTAGCAGTAGCCTTCATTCTATGTATATGCCTGCTTATTAGGGCTTTCATACACCCCCCAAGCGGCATTATTACAAAGTCAGCTTAATTGCCCCCAACAATCTGGGTCCTCATTTTACCTACCTCCGAAGGATGGAAGGCTGAATCAATCTTGAGCCTGGTGGGATGCGAACCTGCACTAATTGCAGGCAGCTGGTGTTACTTAAGGAGGCATTAGCCCACTGCTCCACCAAGGCTCTACTATCTTCCCTCTACTATTTTGGCATATTTGCTTCTTCTGTTTTCTAACAGTGCCTTTCTTTCATATTAGAGTCATAATGAATTCAGTTGATCAAGGACTTTCAAAAGGATAAGAATAGGTGAAAAGAATAAGATGAAATAATATATTGCAAAACTATAGGTAGTAGTACAGGTAGATTTTGATTTGACCACTGTTGGGACTGGAATTTTGTTCTTAAGTTATCCCAGTCATGGATCAATGCATGACTGTGAGTGACTGATTTTACAATCATTATTATGACAATTATTAAGCAAATTACATGGTCATCAAGCAAATCTATTCTCCTGGTTAAAACATTGCAAATTATAGTTATATGATCACAGGACACTGCAAATGGGCATAAATGAAAGCCAGTTGCCAAGTGTCCAAAATACAGTCATTGTCAAGGATGAAACTTTGGCAGCTACATGCCTCTGTGTTTCATCTTGCCTTTAGATTAAGGTATGGAGAGAGAGATGTTATTTTCAAGTGGGTTAAATGGAGAAACAAAACCTCTTCAATTCAGCTGAAGGCTGCAGGAGCCTGAAGCCTTGTCAAGGAGACCAGAACAGGTATGAATTTGAAGCAGACAGTTCCCACAACAAAGTGACCTTGTTGATATGAATTATGTAAGACTTTGGGGGTTTAGCTGGGAAAATTAGTGATTAATGTCCCGAAGCAACAGATGGAAACTAATCAAGGAGAGAAGCAACCTAGAACTAAGGAGAAACTAACCAGTGGAACAACCTGCCTCCAGAAGCTGTGAATGCTCCAACACTGGAAGTTTTTAAGAAGAGACTGGACAGCCATTTGTCTGAAATGGTATAGGGTTTCCTGCCTGAGCAGGGGGTTGGACTAGATGACCCCCAAGATCCCTTCCAACTTTACTATTATTATGATTATGATTATGATTAAGTCTATGAACTGGTGTTGGGACCTCAGAGTTAGTTTTGCTTCAACAAAACCGTGCAGTGTATTCAATAAACAGTAAGATTTTTGGAAACAGAATGAACCTGGAGTTTTATTTGGATTCTCTGGCTGGATGTTGATAGTCATGTGATTGAGGGGGGGGCAGCATGATATTTTACAGAGACCAAAAGTTTTTTGTGGGCTGTAAAGCATGCTTTCTGAGGTTGCCATAGCTTTAGTTGTTAAACAAGCATTAGTTAGTTGAGGACTATTTGTATTTGGTCAGATTTGTCAGTATGTCTATGTCATTGAAAGTAAAGTTAATTGAAAATAAAAACATTCTTTTCTGAAGCATCCATCTACATGCGATTCCAGACAATTAGATGAGCATCATTTTACAATAAAATAACAAATAAAATTTACCTCTGTGTCGACATCAGGTGGATGGGTGAAGAACAATTAGGCAAGAATGGGAATGTAAAACAAATGACTTTTAAAAAATATATTGTTAAGAGCAACTGATAGAGGGTGTTTATTTTGCCAGTGCGGCAAGTGTTAAATGGAAGAATTTTTTCAGTTCTACCTTTTTTTTTAATTATTAGCAGAAAAAAAACATTTTGTTTTGTGCATGTTGGCAGATGCAGTGCTTTTCATCCATGAAAGGCAATTTAACCCACTGAAATTTTCTCTGACACATCTGTTAAAGTTATAGAAACATTTGCTATCTTTGCATCTGTCAATCAAAGGCCTGTATTCAAGGTATGTGAAATGTTTGAAATTTCATCTCTGAAATAATAACATTGTATACTCTTTCTCATTCTAGGAGTTCAAGGTGACTTACATGGAGATCTCCCTTCAATTTAACACCATAACAATAATCTGTCAAGAACGATGATGTATTTTAAATTATCTGTTCTGCCACTTCTCATTTACTGACTATCACAGTTAATGACCAAATGATAATTTTAAAAAAAATCATTTTCTGACCAAATGTCTTGCATCTAACAATAAAAACCTTCAGAAACTGAGTAACGTCTGCTCACTTTCAGACAGCCATCTGAGGAAACTGGAAGAGTTTAATCAACTAGTTAAGGCCATGATTTTTAGAGTAGCTCAACAAGTGAATTCTCTCTCTCTGTCTCTCTCTCTCTCTCTGTCACATTCTAGATGAGGAGAGGTTTTAGACCAGGGGTGTCAAACTGCCAGCCCACAGGCCGGATGTGTCACATGGAAACCGCACTCACCCCATTGCCAGCAATGGAGAAAAAGCTCCGATACGTTGCGCAACATCACGTGACATCGCAAGTTTAACATGTCTGTTTTAGACATTCACTTTTAGTTGTTTTTCATTAGAAAATAAGTAACTAACTGCCTGTGACTACTTTCCACTTTATTTTCTGTAATATAGTTGATAACATATTTAATCATGAAAAACTGGACTTCAAAGTATCAGCCTACATACAGTAGATCCACAGTATGTAGTATAACATTAATGTAGTGCTAGAAGCACTTATGAGTACCGGTAAGTTGTTCCCAAATATTAGGCCTGATCAAGATATATAAACTTTTATAAAACATATTTTTTCTTGAGCATCAAAGTTTATAGGGGCTTGTTGTGTGCTGGTGATTATGTTTTCTCTTTTCGGTGAAAGTTACATTCTTCTGTGTCATTCTCATTGTGGTAGATCAGATTTTATCCAACTTCATAACTGCTTACTTACACTGAAGCAAATACATAGATCCTACTTTTAGATCCTACTAGTAATACATTATTATTAAAAAAAAGATCCCTGTGATTTAAAAACATTCCAGATGAATCTCAATGCCAAAGATACAGGACTGATTTGTCAATGCTATGTGCACAAATACTTTTTTTAATTTCCCAGTCCATCCAGGAACTTTCTATTGTTCTATTGTTCCAGGAAGCTTTTAGGTTTTGTTTTTTGTTTTTTTTTTGAGATCAGCCAAATTCAAGAAAGTGCAACCATGTGCTAATTAAATACTTTTCTCAGCTTAATACCTGAAGAGTTCTTGAATAGGTAAATATTATTTAATTTCTAAGCAGAATTCTATATATTGGGATTTAAAGGTAGGAGAATTGAAATAGAAGAAAAAGCTAGCAAGTTAGTTTGATATACATATTTTCTTTCACTCTTCCGGGGATTGATTGAGGCTAATAATAATAATGAAAGAGAAAGAGAGGGAAGGAGGGAGATGGAGGAAGGAAAGGAGAGTGTGGGTCTATAATCAAGTACTCGTTCAGCTTAAAACTAAAACACTATCATCGTGTTGCATGAAATTAATTTGCAATTATATATTTATTATATGTATTTGTATAATTTAATATGATTTATGATAGCACCAATTGTTATTTTAATGCAAAACCTATAGGATTGGAATAAGGAGAGCATTCTATTATAGCTGAGATAATAAAAACACTCTGTCACAGAAAGTTCCACATTGACCAGTTACATCTCTTTCCCCTTCCCAAAAAATGTTATCTCCAAATGTAAAACATTTAATCAGATGCCTGCCTAATATACAACCCTCCTCCAATTTTAAATTTATTTTTTACTGTCCATGAGTATTATATTATGTCCTGATAAATTAAAGTGAACTAATATGTCCAATGACATAAACATTCCATGGTTTAAGGACATTTTACACCATATTCCAATACTGGGCTGGCACATCTATGTATTCACAGTCTTCCTCAGTCTGTATATTGTATTGTTTCATTGCTTCATGAGAAAAAGGAAGCTTGAACCTCTAACGAGATTAAATGGTTTTCAAAGGAAGTGAAAATCAAATAATACTCCATCTTGATTGACATGAAGAAACACATTAGATTGATATATATTCTTTTCTCTCCTTTCTGGGAAGAATGTCCTATAAGTTATTGTATACATAAGGACCTCTATCTTCTTTCTTCTCTGGGGTAGCATGCCATGTTAATCACATACTTTTCCATTTCTGTTAGAACAATATTTGTTTCTCCTTCACTTCAACAGCTGATTATTATATCTACAATCTATCTACATAAGTGTTAGGAGTTCCAAATGAGTGTCTTTTCTCTACACTTATCATCTTTCACCCCCTTTCTCCTTTCATTTTGGCAGTGAGTGGTGATGCTTTTGATTAGAACAATCTGGCATGTCAAATTATACCTTAAAGCGAGGATTGAGCAAATAATTAAAGAAAGACATAAAAACATTTCAACACTGATAATGATTCTGGCAGGAAATGATGGGCAGCATCTGGTTTCTAATCAAAGGCCTGAATCAAAATCTCTGGAGGATGATTGAAAAATGGATAAAGCAGGCTTCTTACTTTATTGTGTCACATTAGCTAAAGTAAGCACACTGCCTACTCTAACCAGACAAAATAAAAACTGCATTTTCTACTTTTTATATTGAAATTATGTATTGAGTTGAAATATGATTATACAAGTTATCTGAGGAGATAGTGTTCCTATAAAGTACAGAATAATTAACACACCTCAGATTGAACAACAGAATAACTGTTGGAAGGGACCTTGGGATTCTTCTAGTCCAACCTCCTGCTCAAACAGGAAACCCTAATACCTAATTTCAGCTACATGGTTGTTCAAACTCTTCTTAAAAACCTCTACAGCTTCTGGAATCAAGTCATTCCACTGATTAATTGTTCTGTCAGGAAATTTCTCCTTAGTTCTAGGTTGGTTCTCTCCTTGATTAGGAATACACCAAAGTGAATAATACTAATTAAAATACTTAAATGTGTTAACAATGTACCGGGGGGAGATTAAGTGTTTTCCAGTGAGATTCATCTATCAGGGCCACCTGGTCTACCTCCCCTCTCCATATTTGCCCTGATAGATGGTCTCACTGGAAAACACTTAATCTCCTCCCTGGTACAGCCAACAAAGTGAGGACAGCCCATGGCCTAGAGGTTAATACATCTGCCTAACATGAAAGTGGCCTGGGTTTGAATTTCAGAAAGTTATGGCTAGCTGATCAGAGCTAAATAGCTCAAAATAGCTATACTAGTCTCCTCTTAATTCTTTGTCAGTAAATTTAAATTTAACATATGGCTATAGAGAGCCCTGTAGTTTTTCAAGGTTCTCATAGTGAAGGTTCATGAATGCTTGCCTGCCCTAATATTCTTGAAGTATATTAGAACAGTAGCAAAGTGTGATTTTCATTGGGGGAAAAAATAGCAGGATCTTGATATTTACCCATTTGTCGGGTCACACTAGAATAACTGTTTTTACAAGTAGGATATATAACTAAAAGCTCCAAAGATGCATAGTTCATCTTTTCAGTCTGCACAATACTCATAAGATTGGAAAGGCATATAAGGGAATGCTGAACTGTAAAGTTACTCAAGAATCATTTGAAATTCATCTGACTCCAAGTCCAAGATGTTATTGAACACCTCTTCTCTGAACTCCCAAAATATTTGCTATTTAATTTATGCACAAAGGGTCTGGACTTAGAAAGGGCAAATTGGAATGGTTTGGAGAGAATGGGGAGAAAAGACTACATAAACAGAGAAGAAGATTCTATTAGCAGCTATAGAAACTGAGATCTTCTGATGCATTGGGCTCCAATTCTGCTATTAGGGCTGTTCAGAGAAGTGTCCTGCTTTGGTGAAATTTCAAATGAAGGTCCCTTTTGAAGCATTACAGAGCAAAACAATCTTGTTATTATACCTTACATTGCTTTAGAACCTTTCTCAGAGTTTTCCACACAGAGTTTGTACTGTGACAGAAGTCTGAAAGGAGACTTTTACCTGTACATTCAGACTGATCAGCTTTGATATTGCTGTGATAGCACCACTGCTCTAGCTGAAGATGTCCAGCCTGAACTATCAATAGACTATTCACCAAATATCTCGGCCACTGATACAAAGAAGATGCCATTTGCCTCCTCCAAACCATGCATCATCTTTAGCACATCTGTAGATTAGATGTATGTGGTTCATAATGTTGGCAGGAAACATTTCCCAATTCATTTCATAGAGGCAAATCCATATCACATTATATAGGCCTAAGTACTAATTGCAATTTCTTTCTTATAGAATGCATTTTCCTTTTTTAAAAAAAAAACCCCACAGTACTGTTAATATAAGGGATGCGGTGGCTCAGTGGGTTAGGATGCTGAGCTTGTCGATCAGAAGGTTGGCAGTTTGGCGGGTCGAATCCTGAGTGCCGCATAACAGAGTGAGTGCCTGTTACTCGTCCCAGCTTCTGCCAACCTAGCAGTTTGAAAGCACATAAAATGCAAGTAGAAAAATAGGGACCACTCCAGTGGGAAGGTAAGAGCGTTCCATGCGCCTTTGGCATCTAGTCATGCCGGCCACATGACCACAGAGACGTCCTCGGACAAACGCTGGCTCTTCGGCTTTGAAACGGGGAAGAGCTCCGGTCCGTAGAGTTGGAAACGACTAGCACGCATTTGCGAGGGAAACTTTACTTTTACCTTTACTGTCAACATGTGTATATTTCAGTTCCTGTTTCCTGATTGGATTCTTGACAGTTCTGATACAGCCATATAATGAATAGATCATGCAACCCTCTAGAAACAGCAAACACAGATGCCTTTTAAAGATCACCACTGTGAGCAGAATGTACATTAAATTTAGAATGAATATTTGACCTGAGAAAAATAAGGAATTCATTCTAGGAAATAAACATTTGATATTTTATATAGATTTTTTTTTAAAAAAAGTGTACTAATTTCAAATGTAATTCATAATCTCCCTTACAATCAAGTTTTAAGTGAAGTAGGTCTAAAGAAGTTTCTTACAGCAAGAAAGAAAACTTTTCCCTTCCCTGCTCTTCTAATTCCGGTCCTATAAAATAAAACCTTTTTCTGAATAGTTATCAGTTGAACAGTCCTGTCTGAAAATGACAAGTATAAAACATCATCCATAATCTGAAAGTAACAGATGAGGTTATCTGCAAAGAAGTTTCTGACAGAAGGTACATGCCAAATCTTTCAATCAGCAAAAGAAATTAAAATACAGTATATTATGGTTCCAGTGACATCTTTTCACATCACTTCTATCACATCGCCTTCTGTCATCCTGAAACAACCAGAGGAAAGTTAACTGCACAAAGTGGCACCAGTCTTTTGTGTTCTTAACACACTCGATTGAAATTTCTGACAATTTCAATATACAATTTCCTTTTGTAGGAGCTTGGCTAAATGTGTAGGGTAAGAAGTACACCCAAACCAATTTTTGGCCAACAGAAAAGCAGATTTAATTGAAAGATAATATTAGAAAGAACAATGTCCCCTCCCTGATACCAATTAAAGAAGATGACATAATTGGTGGCAAAGTCATGCCAGAGTGATAATAATGACACTCCCAGAGGTGCTTTTTTAGGAGGCATCTGGACTTTCTTTTTTTTTCTTTGAAGACATTTATCTTCTTCATCCAAGAAGCTTCTTCAGCTCTGACTAGAATGGAAGGATCCCACCATCCAGTCAGAGTTGAAGAAACTTCTTGGATAAGAAGCAAAATGTCTTCAAAAAAACCAAGAAAGTCCAGTCGCCTCCTGAAAAAGCACCTTTGGAACAATCATGATCTGGATGACTAAGAATCTCCACAGACTAATAATAACACTGTTTGGCACATAGTTAATGATGTCATCAGATGCAGATAATGACATCTCTAACAGGTTGCTATGTCAGTGTCTCTCTGCTGGCCTAAAGTACAGGAACTATGAAAGCATTTTCCTGTTCTTTGCTACTTTTTTCATAATTTCATTGATCTGGCCAACCTCACAAACCAGATGCAGCTTTTTCTGCATCCACCAATTCATAAACCAGAGAGGAGAAATATCTTCCTCTGTTGAAGTAGAAAGCAAGAAATAGAATGACCAGAGAGGACTGTAAATCATTTGAAGGTAAGAAAAAAAATGCCCTATCTTTTCAAGGTGGCAGCGACATATCACGTCACCTAAAATGATCATTTCTTTCTGTGTTCCATCTATACCCCAACAGAGCAGAATTAAGGAAATGAGATTACACTTCGCTAAGTATTGGCCTGTGGCCTAAATATTTGGTCAATTTGGATATTATAATAATAAATGCACAATGTCTTCTTCTTGCCAATTGGTCCTTTAATCTGCCCTGTTAAGTCAGTATCCACTAGCCGTATTACGTCATTATGTTCTAACCCTGTATTTCATTAATGGAATTAATTGGAATTACTGGATAAATCAGCCAGTAGAAAAATGATCTTGCTCTGACCTGTATCTTAGACTGCTTAATATTCTTTTCATGTTTAGGCTGTTGTCTGATCATTAATCATGTTTAGTTGTACCTGCAATTATTTTTTTCATATCCTTAATATGCCAATTTTATTACAGTACCTACTCTCAGGAGGTTTATAACAGTGATTAAAGCTCTCTTAATTGTTGCATGCTTTTCTAGCTTGCTTCAAAGTCATTGTGATCAAAGACTGGGTGGAAGTTGGATAAATGGCAAAGTGAATAACAAGTATAGAATGTTTTTATTTATATTTATAAACATTTCTGAAGTATCACATTTTCCAAGACTGTGAAATAAATGCCATTTATGTTCAATTCCTTTCAGTCTAAATGATACCCAATCCATCATGTACATTTAGATAAATGTTTAATGTGAGTGGATGAGTGGCAGACAATAGTTCTCAGAACATGCTGTGCTATTCCCAAGTGTGTAGTATTCTCTAATACAATACCTTTTAAAAAAAAATCTTTACAAGCAGTAGGTAATTTTAAGATATGCAAACTGATTAATTTGAAAAAAACCACAGATTACAGATGGAAGTAAATCAAACTTTATCAACAAAGAATGATTTGTGATAAATGGATGCTAAAAGCTACATCAATAACAGTTGGATCTTCTACCTTTTCAACAATACAAATGAAAATGAAAATAGTGAGAAAATTAGAAAAGGGAAAAAGGGTAAGAAAAGTGTAGGCTAAAAGGGAAAAACATTCTTGTTTTCTGTATTGTACCAGTGCTTATTATCTGAATGTTCATTATATCTGTATATTCCTATAGTTGCTAAAAATATTTCAAATACTCTCTACTGGTAGCTCAAATCAACCCCCTCCCAACCCTCCCATCACACCAAAATTAAGAAGTTTGTCATACAGTTTGCCTGTTCCCTTAGGTTCATTTAGTCTTCTGTCTTTAGCATTGAACAGATTTAATTTCCAGTCCACTCAGCTTCTTAATATAATATTGCAAAGATAGTAGTGGAACATTGGCATTCTGTCCTTTTACTCAGGCAATAAGGTTAGGCCCTGCTCTGTTCATATTATTTCTATACTCTCTAAGTACTGAGAATAGTAAAAATCAATAATATTTCCTCTGTAGAGAAATTATGGTTATTCTGTGAAATATATTCTTAAAACTCAAATATCTAACTTGAAACTATCATCTCTCTCTCTCTCTCTCTCTCTCTCTCTCTCTCTCTCTCTCTCTCTCTCTCTCTCTCTCTCTCTCTCTCTCTCCCTCCCTCCCTCCCTCCCTCTCCCTCTCCCTCTCTCTCTCCCTCTCCCTCTCCCTCTCCCTCTCCCTCTCTCTCCCTCTCTCTCTCATCATCCTATCAATCCATCCATCTATTCATCTTCTGGCATTTATCTGTTTCTGATCTTAGCCAAAATATTTGCTCAAATTGACTCTTCAGTTATGACATACAAAGTGGTATCAAGATGACTTTTTCAGGAAAGTGCATAGAATCTAGTGTTTATCAGTGTATCTCCTTTTTATCTGAACCTTGATGTTCTTAACCATGAAAGGAAATCATAGGGTTTTTTTTTCCCCAAAGGGGTTGTTAGTGACTGCTGATCTAAACAGACCAATTGCTTTGATACAACTTTCCATCCCAAATAAAACGCCCCACATAATGTCTTAATGTCGACAAATACGTTTTCCTTTCCTTTGGTAATGAATATGAGTGCTAATTGTTCCTAATTTAGTTTTGATGGGTTCATATCTAATTAGCACTTAAAGGTTTTTTTAACCAAGTTAAAGAGATGTTCTAATGAAGAAGAGTAATTACCTTTTTCATACTTGCACAAAAGATGCTTAATGATAAGAAAAATTCCATATTTTGCTTGTTCTAACAAGTGCTATGATTTCTCAGCTATCATTTCCTCCATTCAAAAACCTTCAGCCTTTGATTTTTAACATATTTCTATTCTTCAGAGCTGTACATTGATTGCTTTGCTAACTAATTAATTTCAATAATTATAAGACTTTCCTAAAATAGTCAAGATTGGTGAAAGGGTAATCACTGTTGAAAGGAAAGAAATTCTGTTTACCATACAGTTTAAAACTGGATGATTTGGTAAAAGCTACTGCTCAGAGGAAGCCATATTATATAATATCTGCTTCATGCTTCAGAGGTGTTAGTGAAATGTGATCATTCTGATTTTTTATTCAAAACATTAATGATACATGTGATTATGATAAAGAGCTATAGCCATGGTAAATATGGTGCGTATTATAGATTATTTCCACATATATAGTGGATATAGAAAGTCTACACACCCCTGTTAGATAAATCAGTTTTGATTTTTTTGTGAATTTAGCATACAGTATAAATTGTACAATTCAATTTAAAAACAAATCTGAATCTGAAGGGGAAAAATAACAATAAAACACACATCTTCCTTGCAAAAGTGCTCCAGATTGTTAGATTATGAGGACATGTCCTATGCACATCTTTCTTCAGGTCACCTCACAGATTTTCAGTTGGATTCAGGTCTGGGCTCTGGCTGGGACATTCCAAAATTTTGGTATTCTATTGTTGATTTGGAGGTCTGCTTTGGGTTGTTGTCATGCTGAAAAGTGAAATTCCTATTTATATTCAGCATTTTAGCAGAGGCCTGAAGGTTTTGTGCCAAACTTGACTGATATTTAGAACTGTTCATAATTCCCTCCACCTTGACTAAAGCCCGAGTCCCACCTGAACAAAAACAGCCTCAGAGCATAACACTGCCACCACCATGCTTCACTGCATGTATGGTGTACTTTTGGCGATGTGCAGTATTATTTTTGCACCAAACTGTGTTGGAATTATGTCCCTTGATCTCACCAGACCATAAAACATTTTCCCACAAGCTTTTCTCAGACTTGATGTAGGTCTTTGCAAAATGTAGCCCGGCTTGGATCTTTTTCTTTGTAAGAAAAAGCTTCTGTCTTGCCACCTCACCCACAGTCCAGACATATGAAGAAAACAAGAGATTGTTATCACATGTAGTACATAATCAGTACTTGCAAGAAAACCCTGCAACTGCTTTGATATTGCTGTATGCCTCTTGACAGCCTCTTGGATTAGTTTTCTTCTTGTTTTTCCCATCCATTTTGGAAGGACATCCAGTTCCTTGCAATGTCACTATGGTGACATTTCCCCCCCACACACACACACTTGTGGATGACTTTCTTCACTGTGTTCCATGGTATATCCAATGCATTGGATTTTTTATTTATTTATTTTTGTACCCTTCTCCTGGCTGACACCTTCCAACAATGAGATCCCTTTGATGCTTTGTAACAGGCATGTCAAACCTGTGAAGTCACGTGATGTTGCATGATGTATCACAACTTTTCCCCTATTGTTGTCAATGGGGTGGGTGCAGTTGCGGCATGACGCAACTGGCGCGTGGCCCTGATGCTTGACATGCCTACTTTATAAGGTCTCTGCAGACCATGGCTTTTCTTGTAAGAGACAGTTGTATAAATGTCAGAAAAATCCTACTAGAACAATTGAATTTTATACGGGCTTGATCAGAATCACTTTAATTGATAGCAGGAATATACTACTATTTATCATCAGTCTGAATGTGATTGATTAATTCTGAACACAGCCACATCCCTATTTATAAAAAGGTGTGCAGACTTATGCAGCCACATTATTCTAGTTTTTTTTTTATTGTTATGTCATTGTTTTGCTTGGGTTATTGGTATATATGGTTTCTTTTGATTTTATTTTCTTCTATGCTACCCACCTTGTGTTGTGTGAGTTGGATGACTATATAAAGATTCTAAACAACTTTAAATTTGTTTCCCTTAATTTGGAACAATGTCATCAGGACAATTGATTGTCCTGTCCTTCTCCAGAGTTATCAGTTTAACTTTCACACCCCTCCATGTTTACAAAGAGATACACTTTTGTGATGCATATCAAACTTTTATTTGCAATTTTTGCATTCCATTTCAACTGTTATATATTCTTTATGTCTGATTTTCTCTTTTTTGATGTTAGAATTATTAAAAAAATAATATTATGTGTGTGTGCAGAGGGGATGGTTTGCAAACTTGGATGTGGACAACCTATTACAAATATTACAAAAAAATATTTGTTCCCAATTTTCTAATATGCTGCATGCCAACTGCACTTTTGAATATCTCATATAAATGTCAACCAGGGATCAGGTGAATCTATAGAAATCTGTCCATTCAGTAAGATATTTAATGGCTTTTTTACTAGGTTCCAGTATATGCATGAATGACAACAAAAGGGAAAAAGTACTTGGTCAAGAATACTTAATGATACTGTGGTATTTCACATCTTTTTTTCATCCTCAGACATTTTCTATTTTACAAGAACTAGACATAAGAAATAAAAATAGTCCTGCTTCAGCATTGGCAGTACTCCCAAGAGTTGTTCCTGATAAGCACATTCCCTGCCATTGTTCAAATGATGTTAGCCTCCTGCAGATAACTGCAGTTTCAGCGTGAATACTTGCTGGACAAAAGCCAACATGCACAGAATTAGGTTTTGGAGGCCAATACAAAAATATGTACCAAGTCTATTATCCTATAAAAAATTGTGATGACATGATTTGAATGATGTTGGTGGGATTGGGACTTACTAAGAATATTTATAACAGCTAATATAACTAATGTATATTTTACAATTTTGGGAAACTGTACGAGTGGTACCTTTAATGTTAAGAACTTCTATCCTAAAGCATCCCAACTTATTTTCAATAACCACAGTGTCTTGGTATTTATTTTGAATAGTGGCTTTCCCCTTTTCTGTTCATTTTTACTAGATAAATGTCAACAGTTCTACCAACACAACAGTTAGCATGTGTATCTAATTTATTCTTAACCAGTTCATCAGCTGTAAGTTTACTCTGAAACCAGATGGCTTTAAATTTCTAAGATATCTGGCAGAGGTTTTTTAGGAGAAAAAAAATCCTCCTTATAAATTCTGTCCTTGGTCCAGGTTTGCTAATAGGCATTCAATATGTGTTCTGATTCAAGGTGAATTAAATTACTCTGAAAAATGAAAAATGGGGAAAGCTTTTGGCAGCTTGATTCACTGGCAAGGACAGGGGATTGGGAATCAGGAGTCCTGCTTCACAGGATAAAATTAGGAAAATCACTTTGCACACATCTGTCCTTGCAACTGGAGGACACCAGTAAAACATTGAAAGTTTTCCGTTTCTTTCTTTTAATAGTCAGTCAAATTCAATCCATTGTCTGTGGCTTCATCAAATCGCTCATATGATCTAGAAAGGTGTCTACAATATCATATGATTGGATAAAAGAGGGAGACTGGTAGCTATGTTGTTGTTGTTGTTAGCTGCGAAGTCGTGTCCGACCCATCGCGACCCTATGGACAACATTCCTCCAGGCCTTCCTGTCCTCTGGTAGCAATATATTGCTTTAAAAGTGTGGTTGTTTAAGGGCATTTGTTTATCATAGTAAGTATATGTGTGTGTGTATGCATAAGTATGTATATGTATATGTATATGTATATGTATATGTATATGTATATGTATATGTATATGTATATGTATATGTATATGTATATGTATATGTATATGTATATGTATATGTATATGTATATGTATATGTATGGAAGAACTGAGGGAGCAACCTTTTTAATGACCTTAAATGCAAATATTATTAATAATCATCAACTGCCTTATTAAACTCAATTTGTTAAAAGATGGTCAGAAACATTTCCATGGATGGAATGGGGTTCTGGCATGTATCTCCCTTTATTTTTTTACATATTTTTTCCTATGGTCTTCAACATCCAAGTTTCGAATACTTGGATAGTTCAATCATTAGTAGATAGGCATGAGGGAATTGTTCATGTGTATGAACCCTCCCCCACTCATGCTAGCACTACTGTGCAGACACTAGCAGCCCCATTTGCGGGACACTAGCACTGCCACCAGCATCACACAGGTGTTAGCAGCCCACTTGCATATGTATGTGGGTGCTAGTGCCACTGCCATGTGCACACTCACTTGCATTGCTCCCCCATTTCCCTCCAGGCTGTCAACATGGAAAAGTTGGGGAGGTCTGATCTAGTCCAACCAACTTTATGTACAGTATTAGAGATTATACCATAAAAATACAGATGACAGAAGTCTATATATAAAAGTGCATAAATAGTTTTTATTTGTTTTCTGAGGTTATTATTATATATTTTATTATATACAGTATAATAATAAAATATTATATATAGAGATATAGATAGAAATAAATAATATGTTAGATGTGGTATAATACGTGTTTAAACATACAGCTTTCTCTGATCCACACTTATTGCCAATAAATTACTCTTTTCATAATTTAGTCAAAATATATTTAAATTGCAATTAACAATTCATTTGTCAATCATATTTTAATCATATTTGCATATGCATAGATTTTCATACTTACAATTATCTCATACTTTAGCAAACTTTTTAATGTGTTTTAAATTCCTCACCTGAAACCACATAAGCACTGTGTAAGTATAGTGATTTTTCAAACAAACAAACAAACAAACCAAAGACTATGATTCTATAACATTTTATTTGATTTTACTTTTCAATACTTTCTTCATAGGCAACATCTATTTATAGATATTAAATCTCTTTGCAAATTAAATATGCTATGGATTACATCACAGATATGCCTCACTATCAATTAATAACATGTGCTTGATGTACCTTCATTTTTGTGCTTTACAGGAAGGAATTGTCTTCATTGGCAATTATATAGGAAACAAAAAGGAATAAAACAGCAGAAGTGAATTTAACATAAGAATAAGATGTAAATGGAATTACTGTTGCAAGAAAATATTCCATTATTTTCATACTTCAATTATCTCTCATTAGTTTCTTATTAGAATAAAATGACTGCTTTGCCAGTAGTGGATCACATCAAGCTGAACTATTATTAATATTTTATCAGTCTAGGATGCATTAACAATAGAGGATTAGCTATGCATAGAATTCTTAAATTTCAGCAATGCTGTATTTTTCCCCCCCAAGGCCCCATTATATTAGCAGAATTAACCAAGATTTACAAATTGTACAGGTCTAAAAGCTGGCATTTTCCAAAGAAAAGAAAGTGGAACATTGAATGGAGTCCAGTGTTAGTCTATTATAGTTGGTTGCACAGTCAGCCAGATGTTCAGACTGGGTTTGGCATTTTGGTCCACCAATCAAGTCCTTCCCAAGCACCCTAGACAATAGAGGTTGTTTAATAATATTAAAAGTATCATCACTTTTGGCAATTCACTTATATTGATTTTATCAATGTTGATGATGTTCAAGCAGTGCTCCAGTTGCTTTAGGTTTGTACCCAAAACCTACACTATTTTTGTTTTCTCTTGCACAGTTGTTCTACTTTTATCTGTATGTTGTGATTTTTTTTCCAATTCTTTCTCTTCTAATCTATTATCCAAACTTTTTTGTCTTTCTTATCAATAATTGTTAGGTTTCAGGTGTTTTGTGGCAGCTGTTGGTCTGTTTGAATTCTAATGGCCCAGAGCATTTTAATTTCTTCATTTTCTATTACTTTATCTATTTTATGGTCCCACCAGTTCCTGCTTACAGGCAGATACTATTTCAGGCAAATAGTATTTCTTGTAGGTATTCCAATGCATACTTTATCATGCCATTGTTTGTAGTCAGTGCGTACAATCTTCTTGCAGCAGCTAACCAGGTGGTCCATTGTTTTTCCAGCTTCTATGCAAAGGTAGTATTTGATGTCTGTTGCTATTTTCTCAATTCTGACTTTGAATGTATTTGTTGTTAAAACTTGGTCTTGTGCAGCCAGAATTCATCTCTCTCTGTCTCTTTCTTCAACTTTCCTGGGTAAGACAGGAAAGGTCTGGATATTATCCACTTTGCCTGCTAGTTCTTTTCTGTCACGGCCGTATAATACTTTGTCTTGCTGTGTCTCTTTTCTATTCTTCATTTGGTCTTTTTTGTAGGCCAGTTTGGTCCCTCCTCAACTAGTAAGCTGACCTGGCATACTAGCTTCAGTATATTTTCTTCACTTTCCTTCATATATTCTTCCTATGCCTTTTACCTTCTTCAACTATCTGGTGTACTTACAACATTTCATACCCACCTATTTTCCTTATTGGTAGAGTCTGGTAACAGGGCTGCATGGATGAAGGTCATGATTCAATGTCATTATTTTATAAGTCTTCCTATCCAGAGCTTCTAATACTCTTTGTGACTAATCAATTATTTCAGCTATAACTGGAAATGCCCAGGTACCAGTATTAATTGCCTTGATGATATTTTTTTCCACTGAACTGGGGTATTAAGATTTTTATTCTCATGATGTATTTACTCCTAACCCTCCTTTTCATTTCAAAGTGCTAAATGTTGCCAGCTTGAAAGATGGCCAAGTATTTGTGGTACTCTTCTTTGTCCAGGCTTTCCCAAAGATGGGATAGGCAGATGTTACTATTTGATGGTGTTAAAGGTATCATCACAAGATACAAGCTGTTCCAAGTAAAACTGCATTTTGCAATTGATTGATAGTGATTTTGTTAATGCTGATTATAATTAGAATTATTATTATTCAGTGGTCAAATACTCTTTCAAAGGAGAAGTTATACATCCACATTTATAAGGAGCTTGTGTAAACCCAAGAAAATCTTTTAAAAGCGTTGGTCAAACATTACTTGTCTTGGGCAACAAAAGCCACACTGGCTACAGAGGGCACTTCCTAATGACTGAAAAGAAATGAAGTACCTACAGCAGCCTAAGTGGCCAGCAGGCAGATTCCATTCCTGATTATGTCAGCACCCACACTGTGCATGAAGTCTGCTAGATTGTACGTGTGTGTGTGTGTGTGTGAGAGAGAGAGAGAGAGAGAGAGAGAGAGAGAGAGAGAGAGAGAGAGAGAGAGAGAGAGAGAGAGAGAGAGAGAGAGAGAGAGAGAGAGAGAGAGAGAGAGAGAGAGAGAGAGAGAGAATGGTGTGTGGAGGGGTAACAGGGCCAAGAAAAGAGGGAAAATAAGTCTTTTAAGACTTTTAAGACTGGAACATCTTAATTTCACTCCAGTTGTGGGCTAAAGAAGAGAAGAAAATAAATACTTCACAAGGATCTGGCTTTTAAACAAACAAAAAAAAAACAAGCATGGTTAAAAGGGTATGTGTAATCTGCAGTTAGGAGACATAAGGACAAGTCCTTAGAAGCCTGTAAAACTCCATTATAGTGATGGAATTGGGCTCTTTGGGCAAAGAAACAAATAGCAGATCAATACTTACTTTTAATTAATACATGTTTGGATCATCTGTGCAAACATCTATCATACTGAATAGAAAGGGAGCCAGGGCATGAAAACTCATCCCTTATCCCTGCCCCTTCATGGAGGCAATCCTGCATATCAAAATGTATGTGCTTGCCAGCAATTGAAGCAACATGCTTAGCTTGTTGTTTAAATTAATTGCCTAAAAAGCATTACTGGTGGGAATAGTTAAACAATTGTTCCTCCTGAGCAGCAAATAAAGCATTGATGTAAGCCATCAATACGCTTTTCCCCATTTTCAGAATTTTATACTTCCTTTTCAGGATGAAACAAGAAATTGCATTAGCCATGACAAAAACTAAACTGATTTAGTTTAAATGTAATTACGGTAAGCTGAAATTGTATTGATTATATGAGATTAATTTGATTGCTCTCCAGATCATACGTTTTCCTGTTTCTCACATTAAAGAATAAACATTTGGGGCAAACTGTAATGGAACAACCTCTCTATGAGAGAGGGAGGAGGACATGGGTTATACACTTCAGCTTCAATAGGTTTTGCTATGTCATTTACACTAGTGTGTGTGTGTGTGTGTGTGTGTGTGTGCATGTGTGTGCTTCTATTTACTCTCTCTTGGGTCAGCTTGAAGCACAATACTTCATTCTTCTGCATGGTAGAGCCAGTTTTGGAAGTAACCAAGCAGATGGTTCATTTTTAAAAGACACCAGCATTACATTACAACTCCTTCACTTAAAACAATTAACATTAGGTCTAAAAAAAATCCACACATAATTTGTTACAAGGAAGAAATCTATTCTACCTAAATAAACCATCTTGAACATACAGTCATTCTCTGCATGTGAGATAAGTCGGGATAGAGATGAAGTTAAAAGGGTCTATCTTGGCTTGGTTAATAGACCTTTATAGACAATTGATTTTGTAGATGACAGGAAATAAGATCTACTTTTCTTTCTTTCTCTTCCTTCCTTCCTTCCTTCCTTTCTTTCTTTCTTTCTTTCTTTCTTTCTTTCTTTCTTTCTTTCTTTCTTTCTTTCTTTCTTTCTTTCATTTACTTACTTATTTATTTATTTATTTATTCTATTAGTAGGGACAAAGTATAAATGAATATAGGCTTTATATAGCTACAATATAAACTCCTCTTGCAGAAATGTGCTTAATGTATTTGTAACAATAATCTAAGAATATGAACCATCTTCTTCTATATCTATTTTCCTTTTGTTGCCAAGCAAATACAAAGCTGTTTATATTCTGAGTCTGGTTATATCATTCCTATTCCCAATCCC
Organism: Vipera berus; assembly: GCF_964194415.1. Classification (NCBI taxonomy): domain Eukaryota; kingdom Metazoa; phylum Chordata; class Lepidosauria; order Squamata; family Viperidae; genus Vipera; species Vipera berus. The sequence goes on along the minus strand of NC_138202.1, from coordinate 82,716,853 downwards.
AGAAATACAGTATCTAGTGCAAAAAGGAAAGTTTTCTACAGATGAAATATGTACCTTCCTCCAAATAGTAGTAGTAGATTTTCCTACCCTATTCTTTTGCATTTATAACAAGGTGATTTTCAAAGTGGAAAGATCTAAAAGCATCTCTCCCTTTTTCATTCCTTCCCCACTTCAAAGACAAATTTCCACGATAGAAGAGGGCAAAATTTCTTCAGTTGGAACCTTCAGGGTGCATAGACAATATTAACCTATATTAGACATCTGTGTGGCTAAATGCCAAGAAGTTCTCCAGGTGTACATGTGAAAGCTACCTTCAAAGAAGGGCCATGATTTACCACAATATTTCTTCAAGGAAAAGATTTGTATGTAGTCAAAAGTATTTTTTTCTCATGAATATCCATGAGAGATGCAAAAGCTTTGTCCATCTTTTCTCAAAATTAGAATATTGCTATGCTTCCATTATCATGTTTGAAAATTCGGTAGTAATGGACAGTCTATCTCTTAAAAATTGTCACTCTTTAAGACATTGTAACATCTTTTCCAGCAAGTCATTTTTCCCCAAGATGGATTTGTCAGTTAATTAAGGGCAATTTTTATTCTGTGATGTTGATGTGCAGTTCCAGCTTTTGGCCTGATTTTGTGGCTCCAGAATTCCCTAAGCTTCATTATTGAGCCATTAAATTCACTGAGTTTCTGGACCACTGACAGTACTAGACATTTGTGCTGCTTCAGTTATGACAATGATTTACAACTACTTGACCTTTTTAAGAGAGACAAAAACTTGGTTTCTGAAAGCTTGGCTGCTTGACTTCATTTCAAATTCCATTTCTTAACAGAATATGAAATTATCTTTGACACAGAGACTAATGACATTAGCATTGCTGAATTGGAAGCAGATGAAATCTAAGGCCTGGATAACAATAGTAATGATAATGGTGACATATGGCTGATATATTTGTTCCCAAGCAAGTGAAAAAGAATTGGAGAAATTCCTTCTAGATATATAGCAGAACAATGAAAGATACATATGAAACAAGTGCTATAAAAGCATTTTTTTCAGTGATGTGTTGAACCCAAAGTTGAACAAAATATTAGCAGAAATATTAAATAGTTTTGCTTTTTTTAATTAGATTATTTATGAAGACAATTTTTTAAGGATAGTAATAAATGCAGAAGATGAACTCCATTCTTAAGCTATCTTTACCATTCTATCTCTCCCCACACCCTCCAGACCATTTGGCTGATTTTCACCCTGCAAACTCAGAGAAATTCTAATTCACAGCGTCTTTCTATAACTGAGAGAATTTCACCAACAAAGAGTTGCCACTTCTCAAATAAGCAAAACACTACATAGTAAAAATCTGTTCTTATAAATATTTATGGATGGTAAACATGAAAGAAAGAAAAATTTAATAATATTTCTAAAGTACAGTAGTTGTTCATTTTTCTAAAAAAAAAATGAAAGAAATCTGTCACTTTTTTTTCCCTTTACACTTTTGATAGTAAGCAATTTGTTATCAAAATAACAAAGGCAGAAAATAACCATGGCAACTAAAAAATTAGAATGCCAAATGGGAATGTAACTGATCATGGATTACTTGGGTTTTATTTGTGGCCAGCACATAATAAGAATAGCCACCCTACTGTACAGAATTGTTGTTGTTGTTGTTGTTAGTTGCGAAGTCGTGTCCGACCCATCACGACCATATGGACAATGTTCCTCCAGGCTTTCCTGTCCTCTGCCATCTTCTGGACTCCATTTAAGCTCACGCCTACTGCTTCAGTGACTCCATCCAGCCACCTCATTCTCTGTCGTCCCCTTCTTCTATTGCCCTCAATCTTTCCCAGCATTAGGCTCTTCTCCAGTGAGTCCTTCCTCCTCATTAGGTGGCCAAAGTATTTGAGTTTTAGCTTCAGGATCTGGCCTTCTAAAGAGCAGTCAGGGTTGATCTCCTCTAGGACTGACCGGTTTGATCGCCTTGCAGTCCAAGGGACTCACAGGAGTCTTCTCCAGCACCAGAGTTCAAAGGCCTCAATTCTTTTGCGCTTAGCCTTTCTTATGGTCCAACTTTCACTGCCATACATTGCAACTGGGAAGACCATAGCCTTGACTATACGCACTTTTGTTGACAGGGTGATGTCTCTGCTTTTTAGTGTGTTGTCTAGATTTTCCATGGCTTTCCTCCCCAGGAGCAAGCGTCTTTTAATTTCTTGGCTACAGTCCCCATCTGCAGTGATCTTGGAGCCCAGGAAAATAAAATCTGTCACTACCTCCATTTATTCCCCATCTATTTGCCAGGAATTGAGAGGGCCGGATGCCATGATCTTGGTTTTCTTAATGTTTAGTTTCAACCCAACCTTTGCACTCTCCTTCTTCACTTGCAACAAGAGACTCTTCAGTTCCTCTTCACTTTCTGCCATTAGAGTGGTATCATCTGCATATCTTAGGTTGTTGATATTTCTTCCAGCAATCTTAATTCCAACTTTTGATTCATCTAGCCCTGCCTTTCTCATGATGTGCTCTGCATATAAGTTAAATAGGCAAGGCGACAGTATACAGCCTTGCCGGACTCCTTTCCCAATTTGGAACCAATCAGTGGTTCCATGTCTAGTTCTCACTGTTGCTTCTTGGCCCGCATATAGGTTTCTCAAGAGACAAATAAGATGTTCTGGTACTCCCATCTCTTTAAGAACTTGCCACAGTTTGTTATGATCCACACAATCAAAGGCTTTAGCATAGTCAATTAAGCAGAAGTACATGTTTTTCTGGAACTCTCTAGCTTTCTCCATGATCCAGCGTATGTTGGCTATTTGATCTCTAGTTCCTCTACCTCTTCGAAATCCTGCCTGTACTTCTGGTAGTTCTCGATCCACATACTGCTTGAGTCTAGCTTGTAGGATTTTAAGCATAACTTTACTAGCATGAGAAATGAGTGCAATGGTGCGATAGTTTGAACATTCTTTGGCACTGCCTTTCTTTGGAATTGGAATGTAAACTGATCTTTTCCAATCCTGTGGCCACTGTTGAGTTTTCCAAATTTGCTGGCAAATTGAGTGTAGCACTTTTACTGCATCGTCTTTTAAGATTTTGAATAGCTCAGCTGGAATACTGTCACCTCCACTAGCTTTGTTGTTGCTCAGCTTTTCTAAGGCCCACTTCACTTCACATTCTAGGATGTCTGGCTCGAGGTCAGTGACCACCTCATTGTGATTATCAGGGACGTTAAGCTCATTCTTGTATAGTTCTTCTGTGTAATTTTGCCACCTCTTCTTAATCTCTTCTGCCTCTGTTAGGTCCCTGCCATTTTGGTTCTTTATCATGCCCATTTTTGCATTGAACGTTCCCTTCATCTCTCCAATTTTCTTGAAAAGATCTCTGGTCCTCCCTATTCTATTGTTTTCTTCTATTTCTTTGCACTGTTCATTTAAGAAGGCATTCTTATCTCTTCTAGCTATTCTCTGGAATTCTGCATTCAATTGGGCGTATCTTTCTTTTTCTCCCTTGCCTTTCGCTTCCCTCATTTCCTCAGCTATTTGCAAAGGTTCCTCAGACAGCCATTTTGCTTTCTTGCATTTCTTTTTCTTTGGGATGGTTTTGGTTGCTACTTGTTGTACAATGTTGCGAACCTCTGTCCATAGTTCTTCAGGCACTCTGTCTATCAGATCTAATTCCTTAAATCTATTTGTCACCTCTACTGTATATTCAACAGGGATATGATTTAATTCATACCTGATTGGCCTGGTGCTTTTCCCTACTTTCTTCAGTTTAAGCCTAAACTTTGCAACAAGAAGCTCATGGTCTGAGCCACAGTCAGCTCCTGGTCTTGTTTTTACTGACTGTATAGAGCTTCTCCATCTTTGGCTGCAGAGCATATAGTCAATCTGATTTCTGTGTTGACCGTCTGGTGATGTCCATGTGTAGAGCCGTCTCTTGGGTTGTTGGAAAAGAGTGTTTGCTATGACCATCGTATTCTCTTGACAAAAGTCTATCAGCCTGTGCCCTGCTTCATTTTGTACTCCAAGGCCAAACTTGCCTGTTATTCCGGTTATCTTTTGGCTTCCTACTTTAGCATTCCAATCCCCCATGATGATAAGGACATCATTTTTTGGTGTTAGTTCTATAATGTGCTGTAGGGCTTCATAGAACCGGTCAATTTCATCTTCTTCAGCACCGGTGGTTGGGGCATAGACTTGGACTACTGTGATATTGAATGGTTTGCCTTGGATTCGAACTGAGATCATTCTGTCATTTTGAGGATTGTATCCCAGTATTGCTTTTCCTACTCTTTTATTGACTATGAAGGCTACTCCATTTCTTCTGAGGGATTCTTGCCCGCAGTAGTATACCTGATGGTCATCTGAATTAAATTCACTCATTCCTGTCCATTTTAGTTCGCTGATTCCTAAGATGTCGATGTTCAGTCTTGTCATCTCTTGTTTGACCATGTCCAGCTTGCCTTGATTCATGGATCTTACATTCCAGGTTCCTATGGAGAAAAAATCTTTACAGCATCGGACTTTCCTTTCACCACCAGACATATCCACAGCTGAGAGTCCTTTCGGCTTTGGCCCAGTCGCTTCATTCTTTCTGGCGCTACTAATACTAGTCCTCTGCTCTTCCCCAGTAGCATATTGGACACCTTCCGACCTGAGGGGCTCATCTTCCAGCGTCATATTGTTTTGCTTTTTGGTACTGTCCATAGGGTTTTCATGGCAAAGATACTGGAGTGGGTTGCCATTTCCTTCTCCAGTGGATCACGTTTTGTCAGAACTCTCTGCTATGACCTGTCCGTCTTGGGTGGCCTTGCACGGCATAGCTCATAGCTTCATTGAATTACGCAAGCCCCTTCGCCACAACAAGGCAGTAATCCATGAAGGGGACTGTACAGAATACATGTCCTCAAACACAGGCTTGTTAAAATTAGATTTTATCATGCATTAGTTTTTTTCACTTGTGCCATAGTAGCAAAGTCATAATTATCAACTTTGTTTGGAACCTCTGTTGAATCCTAAGTATTTGTTACATCTTTTTTTACATATATAATATGCTGCTTTACCTGCAAAAGTTCTATGTATCATATACTGCACTTTCTTCTCCCATTTTCCTCTGCAATATTCCTCAGAATTAGGTTGATCTGAGACAAAAATCACTGGTTCCCACATTATCCAATGAGATCCCAAGACTCAGGGAGGGGTGGACTAAAATCTAAGTTCCCCCTTTCCTAATCCAACAGCAGAATTATTAAACTCACTGGCTCTGTTCTCTGCTGCTGTCCCATTGGTTCCTTATGTCTTCTTGTACTGCAAATAGATGAAACTACATATTGTATTTTTATTGATTAAATATTTACAGATTGCCTTTCTGCTTTGAAAGCTCTTGAGGGTGAATGAAATTTAAATCTTCTACCCTAAAATTAACAAGTATTCTCTATTCTTCATTCATAATAACCTGGTGCTATCTTTAAATAAACAATTTCCCTAGGAGGAAAAGATCCATCCCAATTAACAAGGATGGCAGATATATCAAGTCATCTAAAAAACATTTCTGTTCTGTTCCAGCCTAAGACCAGACCTGTTTGAATGTCAGGGACAACCCCTTTTTATAGTCAACAGGCTGGAAAAAACCCAACCAAATGTATTTACAAAGAGTTCAAACAAAAGTTAAACGAAACATTCAAGAGTTAAACCAAAACTTGAAACAAGAGTTAAACAAGAATAACAGACCAGGACTCTAGCAGAAGAACTTCAAACAGTTGCCTTCAGCAACCAGCACCTCCCACACCTTCCCCTTTTATCAGCAGTCCCAAGGCGTGGCTTCTCATTGCCTTCTCCCAAGTTGCTTCATTGCCTTCCTCTGTTATGCTCTGCTAGATTGCCTCCTGCTCCTAGCGTCCCTGAACAGAGCCAACTGTGGATCATCTTCTTCCAATCCCTTCTGCTCACACGGCTGAGTCTGATGAAGAACAAGACAGGAGGGGCCAGGCTGAGACTCCTGCAGTGCATCAGAACCTTCCTCTGACACTAAAGGCTCTCCAAACCCTTCCTCCTCCTCCTTCTCCTTCTCTTTTTTTTTAAAAATCCCATTTATATCCCGCCCTTCTCCGAAGACTCAGGGCAGCTTACAATCTAAAGCACAATGTGCTTAGCAATAGCCTTCATTCTATGTATATACCTGCTTATTGCCCCCAACAATCTGGGTCCTCATTTTACCTACCTCGGAAAGATGGAAGGCTGAGTTAACCTTGAGCCTGGTGGGATGTGAACCTGCACTAATTGCAGGCAGCTGGTGTTACTTAAGGAGGCATTAGCCCACTGCTCCACCAAGGCTCATCCGACTCAGCTGCCGGAACCACAGGCTGATGCTGAATCACAACAATTTCATTGGAATATATGGGATTCATGAAATGATCATTCAGGGGCACCTGAGAAACTGGTTTTAAAAAAAGTCAAAATAGCATCCATGATTACACAATTAATGCCATGATCTTCTTTTTTTCATTCACTGCATGTGCAACACACATAAAAAAAACAGGCAGATCTTCAGTTGCATGTACATCTGCCATCTTGTCTTCTTTAACTTCTCTGGAGATACCCTTGTGATCATGCCTTTAAGAAAAGAAAAGAATCTGAAGTAATGTGGTTGGTTGTATGGAAACTTTCATTGTTTAAAAATGCGATAGAAAAAATATTTTCCTCTATTTGCACACACACACACATTCTTACATGCATGCACATATGCATATCCTTCCAAAAGATTACATTCCAATACTATATCACCTTAACACAGACATGTCAAACTCGTGACATCATGTGACATCACACAATGTATCGGAGTTTTTCGCCATTTCCGGCAATGGGGTGGGTGTGGTTTCCCGATGGTGCATCCGGCCTGCGGGCCGGCAGTTTGACACCCCTGCCTTAACATATAGATAGGAAACAACATGAAAGGTACAGAATCATTTTATAACTTTACACATACATGCACACACATTGACCTGGTCAGAGTCTTTTGGACTGGAAAGATCTATAAATTCTATTAAATAAATAACTACAAACACTATCTCAGAAAGAGCCCTATTTAAAGGTTCAAAAACTGGAAATATTTATCATGGACATCTTTCAATCCATTATTGACAGAACTGAATAGTAACAGCCTGTGTTGGCATTGGTGGCCAGCTAGTAGCCAATAGATTTTAGGAACTGAAGACAATAGCCTCAAACCAAGATGAATGCTGAAGTGAAGTTATTGTCTATAATTTAAAAGTGTTACAGAAGAAAAAGAATATATTCCAGGCTAGATCACATTAGCTTGCCAGGAGCCTCCAAAATGACAATAGAGGCACCCCTGGAGCCAGGTGGCTGCAATATAGCAAATTTCAAGGCCTTTCTCTGCCAAAATTCAAAAAGGTATCTCTTGCTACTTTTTATTCTTTTCTCAAAAGATAGGTGGTGGAAATTGCATGACATCTGAAGATAGTTTTGGTTGCATATGTTATCAGTGACTTGTGTTCTGTACCAGCCTGCTACCAGCCCTGCAGAAAAGGCAGGGACAACCCCTTTTACAAGAAGGCAAGAGGCTGGAACTAAGCCTACCAAATTTATGGATACAAAAGCAAACAAGACATGAACCATGAAACAGGAACTATTCAAGCGGTTGCCTTCAGCAAACCAGCCCTCCCACGCATTCCCCTTTTATACAGTTCAGGGTGTGGCTTCTCTCTGCCTCCTTCCGAGGTGCCCCATTGCCTTCCTCTGTTTACTCCTGATTGACTGCCTCCTGCGTCGGGCGTCCTTGAACAGGGCCAGCTCTGGGTCATCTTCATTCACGCTGTCAGACTCACACAGCTGGGTCTGCGTCGTGACCAGGTGGGAGGGGCCTGGCTGAGGGCTCTCATCAGCAAGCTCTCCAACCCCCTCAGCAAGCTCTTCAACACCCCCCTCCTCCTCTGAGTCATCCGACCCAACTGCCGAACACACAGGCTGACCCTGAATCACAACAACTTGATCAAAACTGAGACAGTTGACGATTTGGAAAAACAAACTTAATAGTATGTCATCATTATTTTACCACTATTTATCCTCTTCTTTGCAGCTGTTGGACTTTGAAACACATGTTGCTCTGCTATCATAGTGTCAGCCTTCCCAGGTATACTAGCGTGGAAGCATGAAAAGAGCGGAAGCATGAAAAGAGCAGAAGCATGAAAAGATGAACTTATCTTACTTTATTGTAAGGGTATATTAACATAATCTTGCAAGTCTAAAAATTCAAATTTCCCATCATCCCTTTTTATAGCTTGATAAGTTAGGGAGGATCCTTCCTCTGTTTCTTTCTGTACCCATTATGCATCTGAGGATTCTCCCACTCCTGCTTTCAATTTTATTTGATCATTCCCTAGACAGCATCTCTTCCTTCCATTTCCCAAGGTCATTCCCACAAACAATTACAAACACAGATAAGATGGTCAAAAGAAAAAGTAATTGTAGGACAATATGATGTAAACTGTGACTCTTGTAATGGAACTGTTTCTAGGTGTGGGTATAGGGAATCTCTTTTACATATGTTGAAATAGGAAAAAAAGTAAACCATACTGTTATATCTCCTCACCATGTCTTCCAAGATGGCATTGTAGAATTTTTTTCACTGCGGGAATATCTGCAGGGATATCTGTAGGAGGAGAATCTTTATATGGGCAATTATATACCCATTAGTTTTTTATGGGAAAAAGAACATTCCTTGCCAGGTTTCTTCAACATATAAATCACATAAAATCACATTGGTGATGGCTTTAACTAGAAAAACTGGAAGATTTATGCATTCCCATGAACATAACAATGGTATGGAACCATTATACTGTTTTGTAGTTTATGACAGTTTTTCTCTATTTAGGACCTCTTCTTTTTAAATCCCACACCTGCTGTATCGCCTAAAAACACACAGGAGAATTATGTATATCTGGTGCTTGCCTCTTATTGGATATTATTTTGTAGCCATGAAGTACAGTATGCATATACCCAATAGCCAAAGAAACTTAAGACTATATTATTTTCCTGAAACGTACAAGTCCCATGAAGTTTTCCCAAAAGAACCTTAAAATAGAACTGATAGTCTACTGTAAAAGGTGTCACAGCCTGGCCACTTGAAAAGCTTAATCCATTGTTGTTCACCATGGGTTCCTGACAACTGAGTGGGATATACAGTATGCCATAAATCATTATGTCAGTAGATAAGTCTTTTGTAAATTCTAGCCAATGAATTTACAACCTTCACCATGTTAGCTTATTTATTGTCTTCCAATCCATATAAAAAGAACACTGATCTTTGGCAAAATAACATATCCTTTTTTCTATGTAGATTTTCACACAGTCTTATGGAGGCTGGCGTCCTTTAGATGTTGTGGGCATATTGCTAAGAATATTCACTTAATACACATTTCTACTTACCAGGCATCTGAATAAGGCTTGAGTTTTCTGTATTTTTTTCAAGGTGGGATTTTGTGGGGGTTTTTTCCCATGTCAGTGTTCCTGATTTGTTCATTTTTTCAGTACTTCTATTTTCCTATCTGTACTTTTGTCATTCTTTTGAGGGAAATTCCCCTCAAGTAAGAAAAAAAAAATCATGGCTTTTTAAAAGCTTACTTTGGTTTTGGAGAGATTTATGACCTTCTGGACAGTTTATTTTTTGTTTTGTTTTTTAAGAAGCCCATTTTCAGTGCTATGCTTGAACTTATTTCCACGACCTATGCAGTAACAAAACCTTTGCCATCCATTTATGGCAATTAATCATTGGCCTGAAATACCTGCTTAAAGGAAGAGAAGGAGGCGCAGCCAGACATCTGAAACCCATCTTTTTAAAATTCATTTCTTTGAAAGGAAAAAAAGTTGGAGATGTAGGAGCTAAGTGCAATATTCAGGAAGATAAAAGTGAGGAAGAAAAGTATGACTTTCCTTCTGTGACAAGAACTGTGCTAATTATGCTAACTAGATATGCATAAGATCAATTGATTTCATTTGGAAAAGTTGCAGAAGAACTAGATTTTTCCCTGTAGAGATTTATCATATTTCCAAATTGCATTTTGAGGCATAGCTTGGGATTCTCATTAAGGAATGCCACATGCTGCATATTTAGAAAACTGTATTTTCTAGGAACCAACAGATCTTTCTCAAGACAGTTTCCTGCTTCTCCCTCTGGTCCCAACCTCACCCCACCAACTTCACTATTATTTTTAAAATGTGTTTGCTCAGAATACATTTATATAACTAAAAAGCATGCTAAGTTATACCTGCTGCACAATCTATGCTGGTTTTGAGAGTAAACCTAAATCTTGCAAGTTATACTTGTGAGCTAGTACATGGACAGACATCTCTCATTTACCAATATGATTTAAAATAAACTAGTTTATGTATGTATGTATGTATGCATGTATGTATGTATGTATGTATGTATGTATGTATGTATGTATGTAAATGTGGGAAGTTTATAGTAAGAGTTCATATTCTAATAAAAATTAAAAAGTTCATTGGTTTATTTAAAGCAATTTTACCCTTTGCTTCTGCTGAAAAATTTCTCTGAGTAGCAAGTGTATCCATGTTTGTGTGTATCAGCAATATCAAAATGGTGGATGTGATTATAAAGATTGAAATCCTACTCTCTTTTTTATGCATGCCATTGTCATAATGTGCTTTAAAAAGGTGCAAGATGTCAGTTCCAATTCTGAGACTGTTGACCCCCTCTATGGCCAATGAAACCATGACAACCCTTGCCCACACTCATCTTCATCATCCTATTTTCCTCCTAATCATTATTATCCAAAAAAGAAAAGAAAGGCATTCTCACAATGGGTATCTAGAAAACAGTTCCAGGACAGAAGAACTGTGATGAAACTAATCTTTAGAAGAACTCATGGAATTCCCATTTCATCGCCTTCTCTTACAGCTTGATGAAATGGCTGTTGCCAGGTGACAGTTCAGGAAATAGAACTGGATGAAAATACTAAAAGAAATTAAAAACTAGTTATTAATTCAATTTGGCCCTAGACATGTGACATTGATCAGCAGCTTTTGGCTGAGACATCATCTCACTTGGTTCCAATTTAGTCTAAAGTTCTTTCTAACTTTAATTGAGTTCAGATTGTAAAGTTGTGTAGCACTCTGTATATTCCTCAGTTGAGACTGAGGCAGGACATCTGTGATTAAAAAGAAACAGAAAAATTCAAAGAAAAAGCTCTGAATTCTCTCCTACGTGCTACAAAAATGTATGTATCTTTGAGAGCTGGACAAATATCTGATAAGGCTTTCACTAGGCTATACAATTTGATATTTCCATCCACACTTGAATATGGCTGGGATAATCCATGTTGGTCTGCTACACAGTCCATCCAAAAACTGGATTGCCATTTCAAATAAGGAGGTGGAGGATCAAGTTGCATCTATGCCACCTTGTCTTGTGGATCCTGTGAATCTTTAGTCATCTGATTTTTAAATCCATACCCTTCCTGGACAGGAAAAGTAGCCCAGGGAGTGTCATTTAAGTGGGTTCTGGCAGTATTTAATTCTTTTTTGAGCGAGATGGTTGTTCTTTCTCAAGAAGCCATTGCTATATTCCATCAATTTTCATCCAGTATCTCACCTTGCTTGAGGAAGGTGGTAGAGTAGGTGGTTGTGCAAGCAGATTATCTGGATCCTTTTCTGTTAGGATTCAGACTTGAGTATAGAATGGAAATGGCATCGTTTGCATTTTTGGACCACCTGCATGAGTAGGCTAGGTGTTCATTCCTGGCAATTAACAGAATAACAGAGTTGGAAGAGATCTTGGAGGTCTTCTAGTTCAATCCTTGCTGAATCAGGGAAAAACTATAATATTTCAGGCAATTGGTTGCCCAAACTCTCTGCAATTTTCTTGGTACGATTTCACAAGTGGCCCCAAGGTCACCTAGCTGTCTTTATGCCTAAGGTGAGATTAGAATTCATGATCTCATAGTTTAAGAGCCATGGTGGTGCAGTGGTTAGAATGCAGTATTGAAGGCTAATTCTGCTGACTACCAACTGTCGGCAGTTTGAGTCTTGCCAGCTCAAGTTTGACTCAGCCTTCCATCCTTCTGAGGTCGGTAAAATGAGGACCCAGATTGTTGGAGGCAATAGGATGATATGTGATCATGCTGATATCAGCTATATTGTTGTTGCTCAACACACACACACACACACACGTGTGTGTGTGTGTGTGCGTGTGTGTAAATTTTTTGGCTTGTTAACAAAGAATAAAGGGAGACCAATATGAACATTTCAAACTTATTTGTTCTCATCAGTCAGCCATACCCTTCTGAGATTCAAACCTGGGCCGACTGCGTCTTAAGCAGTTGTTTTAACCCCTAGGACACAGGCTCTCTCTCTCTCTCTTTGTTAGCTGAGAAGCAAGGGAGATACAGTATGTGTTAAATGTTTGTTAAGCATTCAGAATACACTTGCTTAGTCCCAGACACGGTACAAATCTTATTTCCTGTTTCAGCCTAGCCCAAGGCCATCTACAGGTAGTAGCCACAGCAGTGGCAGCTCATATTTGTGTAAATTTTTTGGCTTGTTAACAAAGAATAAAGGGAGACCAATATGATCATTTCAAACTTATTTGTTCTCATCAGTCAGCCATACCCTTCTGAGATTCGAACCTGGCCTGACTGCGTCTTAAGCAGTTGTTTTAACCCCTTGGCCACAGTCTCTCTCTCTCTCTTTGTTAGCTGAGAAGCAAGGGAGATATGTGTTAAATGTTTGTTAAGTATTTACACAAAAAATTTACACAAATATGAGCTGCCACTGCTGTGGCTACTGCCTGTAGATGGCCTTGGGTTAGGATGAAACAGGAAATAAGATTTGTCCCGTGTTTGGGACTTAAGCAAGTGCATTCTAAATACTTAACAAACATTTCACACACACACACACACACACACATAATATTTACTCATTGGCTGAGCCTATTTTAAATTATTCAGTTACAGGTAATCCTTGACTTACAAAGTTTGTCTAGTGACCATTGGAAGTAAAGATTTGAAAAGTCACTGAAAAAATGTGATTTATGACCATTTTTCACTCTTACAACCATTGCAGTATCCCATGGTCATGTGATCAAAGTTCAGATGCTTGGCAGCTGGTTCATATTTATGACAGTTGCAGTCCTGGTGTCATGTGATCTAACTTGACAACTGCAGTGAGTCACTTAACAACTGCAGCAAGAAAGGTAGTAAAATTGGGCAAAATTCACTCAACAAATATTTTGCTTAGCAACAGAATTTTCAGGCTCAACTGTGATTGCAAATCAAGCACTACCTACATTTTGTATGCTGCCTGAAGTTGTTTTGCCAACTGAAGTGGAAAATAAAATAAATAAAATAAAAATTCTACATACATAAATTATACATGTAGATAGTTAGCTATTGTAATCCTCAGGTTTTATTATCTCCACTTCCACATTTGTGTGTTTAGACAAGTGATTTATGTCACCGTATAAAAAACCCTGTTCCCAAAGTATCCCAAGTGATGGTGCAGCTGATGGTCTGAAAAGTTTCGCCAGCCTGCAGCCTGAATGCAAACGCTAGAAATCAGTGAGAGTTTTAGAGTGTTGCTTGGCATGATGAGGAAGCAACAACCTGGTCATATCTAACATATGAACACTGAAACTGAATTATTTATTTATTTATTTATTTATTTATTTATTTATTTATTTATTTATTTATTTATTTAATTTTTATACCGCCCTTCTCCCGAAGGACTCAGGGCGGTGTACAAGGCAATAAATATCAAAATGTAAATACAAAAGTTAAAAAAGAGATTAAAAAGAATTAAATAATTATGCCCAATATAATACAATACTAAAAGTGTGTTAAAACTAAATCCAACCCCAAACCCATCAGACCAGGCCAGATTGTTCAAATAAACAAGTTTTTAAATCGCGCCGGAAGGAGCGCAGGTCGGGAGCCATCCGGAGGTCTGGCGCGCCCACAGAGAACGCCCTCCCCCTGGGGGCCAATATAATACAATACTAAAAGTGTGTTAAAACTAAATCCAACCCCAAACCCATCAGACCAGGCCAGATTGTTCAAATAAACAAGTTTTTATATCGCGCCGGAAGGAGCGCAGGTCGGGAGCCATCCGGAGGTCTGGCGCGCCCACAGAGAACGCCCTCCCCCTGGGGGCCACCAATCAACATTCTTTGATCGGAGGCACCCTGAGGAGGCCCTCTTATATCTGTCAAGTCAGCAAAAAACTAGGAGGGACCTTTTATTATTCAGAAATGGATGGAGGTAGAAATTATATACTTACTAGAAACCTTAACTGAGGAGAATACCGTCTTTGTTGAACAGACGCAAATATATATGGGCATGTTTGTATCCCCTTGTGTATATGTATACATCTACAGTAAGATACAATTCTTGATTACCTCATAACTCAGCCTGCATCGAACCCTTGGCTACTCCATAATTAAGTGGAAGAAGTCATTCCCAAAATTTCACAACCATTATGTCCTTCTTTGAAAAAGAAATCTAAGAGAATTTCTCCTTCATTTAATTGGATTAGAACAGACAGGAAAAAAACAATAACAGAAGAAGATAATTTATCTAGGGACCACCAGGTAATAGTAGTCTGAGCCAAAAGTCTGCAGCATTATCTCCACAAAGGAAAACACAGTGAAAGTTGTCTGCTTGCATTAAAAATCCATTTTTAATCCAGTTCAATATCTGTGCTTGATGAAAACAAATTCTTCATAGTCCTGACACAGCATAGACCTATTTCACAGCATAGACCTATTTCTTCCTCATTTGTGTATAGATTAGCTGTTTTGGATGACTTCATGGATTATTCAGTACTCCAGGCAGCCATTCAGGCTTCTCATTCACATATTAAATACTTTGTCCAGTAGCTAGCTTCCTTCCTTCCTTTTTACTGTGGTTACTGAATACAAACTACTGTAAAAAAAAGGACAAGTGTTTATTCATTTCACATAGCTTTGAAGAAATGGAATAATATTCAAAGAAGGATGTTTTGCTTAAGATTCAGGGTCAGTCTCTGTCTTGAACACAATTACAAATTCATAGTATGGTCCTAGTAGAAAAATCCAGTGGTACACTTTGTCAGTAAGTAAATGGTGAATTATATTTTCCTAAATTACACAAATTACTGCTCTGCAGCAATTTTACACTTTTTCAGAAATACTGTTCATTTGGCTAGAATGCATTAACATAATGTTATGACTACATATTCAATGTGTTTACAACTACATATTCGTTTATATGGTTCTTAAATATGTCCTCTGCATTATGCTTCTGGAGCCAAAGCAGACAGATTCTCTTTGAACCTAAACTCTGCATCAAAGTGGAATTCAAAGGCTTGAAGGAATGATACATTTGTCTTTATGTTTATGTAATATTCATGAATGAATTCATTGTGTATTATCGGCTTAAGGTAATGTACTTCAAGAATTTTTGATTGACACTGTGTTAATAAGAAAGTTTCATTATTCTGAGCCTTGTACTAAAGCTATAGATACATCATAACATCTTTTCCAAGATCTTCATGGCTGATATACCAAGTGTTGGTCTGTACCATAATTCTTGACTGTTGTTAAGATTTACTTTACTATTGATAGTTAATCCTAAAAGGCAGCAGCTATGTACTTTCATTTAGATCAGCAAGCAAAGATAACTGTAGAAACCATCTTTGGGATACAACTTTGGTAACAATAAGGGATCTGCCCAAAGTATTTGTTTGTTTGTTTGTTTGTTTTTACCTTTGAACTCATGGATTGAACCATGTTGACATGTCTAGGCTTTCCATCCAAACTTACCATGTTTCTTATATACAGTGCTTTTTTTCTAAAAAAAAGGGTGCCAGAACTCTCATCTTGGTGGGTGCAGGGGGCGGGGGGGCAGTGCTGCTGCAGTCACAGGTGCGAGGGGTGTTGGATGTGGGCTGCCCCCCGGGGCTGGAGCCAGTGCTGCTGGTGCTGTGGGAGCAGTGGGGCCCGCTCTATATGACACGGTGCGGGTGGCGGAGGTGGTGCGGGCCAAGCGATGCAGGGTGGCCACTTAGGCATGCAGGTCAAGGGGACGGTGGCACAGATCCAGCACCAGGTAGGCCACCAGCCTGGCTAACACAAGTGAGCACAAGGAAGGAGTGCACATGGACTCCGCAGAACCCACCTCCCACTCCTTGTCCTCTCTTGCTTACCTAGTTGAGATGGTGTAGTTGGGCAGCAGGGAGGGATGCAAAGTTCCTGCCAACTTGCCTTCACTGCAGACAACTTGCCGGTGCAACGTTTGTCAGCCAGGTCTTTTGACACGCTCAGCAGCAATTCCTATTGGCTTTTGAAAGCCAATAGAGGGAGGAGCATAGCTTGTGCAAAAGCTTGTGTGTGTGTGTGTGTGTGTGTGTGTGTGTGTGTGTGTGTGTGTGTGTGTGTGCAAAAAAGGGTGCCGGAATGCCATTCTGAGCATTCTATGGGAAAAAAGCCCTGAATATATCACATATAATTGAAGATTGTAATTAGTTATGTGTGCACGTTCAGCAAGTGTGATGTATTTGTGCTGGCATTTCTAGGCCTCTTTCCAACCACATCCAGAAAAATTTGTAACAAACATTGGGAATTCTTAAGGCCATGTTTGGTATTTCCCAGCAATCTGTTACTGGAAGGAAAAAGCAATCCCTTCTGTTACTGATCCCAGAGAAGCATTTGCATGCATGCAGGTATCCTTAGGGTGCCTTAGTTATGGATAAGAAATATTGGTTGCAAAGTTGGCATTTCTGGATTTAATACAGATATTTTGGAGTTATTTTTGTTTCATTGCATGTTTGATATTTTAAAAAAGGCATATGCTAATGACTATGCTTATGCACATATGTAACATCTTTTGCTAGGATACATGACCACTGCTTTTCCAGAATGTGAAAAGTGAAAGATTGTGACTAAACAAAATTTTAATGTACAGATAATACCACCAGAAATTATTTTAGCCTTTTTAATAAATGTTGTTATTGATGTTAAGCTCACCATGCAAAACATCATATATTGTTATGTATATACTAGGTTAATTATTTAAAGACTGAAGTGCAACATAACTAGATTCTAAATAATCTATTTTTCAAAACACACAACAGTCCAAACAGTAAAAGTAAAGTCCAAATTAAGAATATTTCATTCTTAAGAATTGTTTAATTTAAAGTGGTTTAGTTGTAATAGATGGTTAGATTCAAAATAGTTTTCAAGAGTATGTACAAAAGATACTATTTTTTTCTAGCATCAGCAAAATTAGACATAATACATTGAGAAAAATGTTTCTCATTTCTTTCCTGTTACCTTTATTGATTTCATTGCAGAGATGTTAACACAGGAAATAGATTATTTTGTTATCTAATTTTACCTTCCAAAAGACAGAAGCAGATGAAAAATGTGAGGTTCTTTCCTGTTGGCTGTTCTGAATTAAATGTTTTAGATTCTAAATGTTTAGTTCCTAAAGAAGTAACCTTGTAAATTATTTTAATGTCCTCCTCTAGTGCAGGCTCTTTTATGACTAAAGGACTTAAACTCCCAGAATTCCTGAGCCAGCATGGCTCAGCTTGGAAACCTTTCCCTTTCCCCTCAGCATGGCTGGCTCAGGATTTCTGGGAGTTGAAGTCCACGAGTCATAAAAAAGAGCCAAGATTGTTTAGCCCTGCAATAGGCTTTCAGAGGGAGCTTTTTTTTTTTTTTTGCAAAAAAAGGTGCCGGAACACCGTTCTGAGTATTCTATGAGAAAAAAAGCCCTGTAGGTAGGTAGGTAGGTAGGTAGGTAGATAGATAGATAGATAGATAGATAGATAGATAGATAGATAGATAGATAGATCCAAAAGAGGCACTACCATGTTTCCCTGGAAATAAGACCTATCCTGAAAATAAGCCTTTGTTTGGTTTTTACATGTGAATCCAATATAAGATGTACCACAAAAATAAACCCTAGGTGCACATGTAAAAAGCTAGAGCAGGGGGCGGGGTGGGGGCTGGAGCTTCCACACGCACCCACATACTTGCTGACCTTAGAACTGCTGCAGCCAGGCTTCCCACACTCCAACACCTGTCACACTACTGTCTGAGTTCTGCAGCCACACACCATGAGGCTGATCATGCAGATACCGTCACCTGCAACAGGAGGCCATGAGGATCATCATGCCAATTGTGCCACTGCCACCGTTCATATCAGGAGGTTGCAAGTCTCATCACATGGATCACGCCCACTCACAATTGGCATGACAACACTTGTGGCCTCCTGCCATGAGCAGCGGCAATGGTGCAATCAGCATGATAAGGCTCCGGTCTGCTGCCAGCAGTGGCAGAAGTGTGATCGACACAATGATCCATGCAGCATGCAGCTGTGAGTGGTGGTAGCAGTGTAATCACCATGATGAGCCAAATAGGCTGCTGTTTCCAAGTGGTGGCAGTGATGCGATGCACCTCTTAGTGTGCAGCCACAAGTGGCTGCAGAGGAACTCAGGCAATGGCACAACAAGTGTCGGCTGTGTGAGGCCTGGCTACGGCAGTCCTAAGGGAAGTAAGTAAGATATCTCCTGAAAATAAGACAAGGTGCCTCTTTTGGAGGCAAAAAAAAATATGACCGGGTTTTATTTTGGGGAAAACTTGGCAGGTATTATTTGGGGGGAATGTTTTACCTGCTTACCTCAGGACTGCCACAGCCAGGCCTCCCATGCCCCAACACCTTTCACACTGCCGCCCGACTTCTTCTGCAGCCACTTGTGGCCACTCGTAGCAGGACACCACATGGCACATTGTACTGGTGCTGCTGCTCACGGCAGGAGGCCATGTGGCACATAGTGATATTATGTCTTATGAATGTTTTCAACATCTGAATGAGTACTTTTATGATAAGTGGTAATAAGAGGGAATTTTAATGAAATATTGGTTCCTGACTTGATAGAAATACACTAATATAAAACAAAAATCATTACTGAGGGAAACAGTTAAGACCCAGGGAAGAATTGAACCTAGATTCATGGCATTTGATGTATCCAACTAAGAATATATATTTTACTCAAGTGTGCACCAGAATTACTTTAAGCTTTATTATCTTTAATATCATCAACTTTATATTAACACACTCAAGAATGTAATATTGATGTTTGTTATGTGTCAGACCGTAGTGCAATTATTTTAAATTTGTTTCAGAAATTAGTCAAGATATCAAGACATTGGTATTTCCATATATTATTAACTAATAAAGAATTTGTATTCTAATTACTGTATATACATCATTCATAAATTAAAAATAAAAAAAGAAAATAATTTGAAAGATGAATGGAAACATTTATGAGCACAGATGATTAGATGTAGTTCTACTACCTTGTATGGAGAAATATAGAATAAGAAATATGAACTGAATACTATAATATCACAGAAGACCAAATCCATGCTAATATGTTTATGACAGAGATATTGGAAGAATGGTGAAAGAGCAAATAACTATTCCTGTATTCTTGAAATTATACTTATTTCACTGGAGTTGCATCCGCATCAAAACATTAACAGTTTTAATTAACAGTTTTAAAATAGCATTCCAGTATTGGAGGGGCTCAAACTATTTTCCAAAGCACCAAAAAGCAAGATGAGAAGCAATGGATGGAAGTTAACCAAGGAGAGTAGCAACCTACATCAAAGAAGAAATTTCCTAACGATGAGAGCAATCAACCAATGAAACAGCTTACTTTCAGAAATTGTGGGTGCTCCATTACTGGAAGCTGTCAAAGAGAGACTGGACAACCATTTATCTGAGATGGTATAGGGTCTCCTGGTTGAGCAGGGGCTTGGACTAGAAGACCTCCAGGGTCCCTTCCAACTTTATTAGTCTATGTTCTATGTCCTAATAAGAAAGTGTTTCATTAAAATATCCTTTTAAGACATCCCATGATTGACAATGGATATGATGGAAGGGGAAAGGTTGTAATTCCAACCTCTTTCTAATCCTATGCAAGTTAATTTGGATAGAGCAGTATTAACACAGTCTATAACTATATACACATAGCCTTATTAAGATCTGTGTCTCAAAAATGTAGGTGTATAACACCCCTATATCCAATAAATGGCAGTACATTTGATAAAGAATTCTGAATGAAAACCTATTCTTTCCTATGTATAAAAATATCTTTAGATATTTAGATTATAACAGGAAATTCTCACACCAAATCTTTGTGAATTTCTGATTCTGTAGGCAACTTATTAATGAACACAATTAATGTTAAACCATAATATGATTTGCTAGCTTCTCACATGAGCCAATATACCCTAACACACTGATACCATCTTATTTGATCTCTGCTGTATCATCAGATTTCTCATTAACCTGATGAAAAAGATCCCACCCAGATTGACCCAGAAAGGTTCCTTCCTCAGTAAAATTACCCTACCATAAATTTATCCAAAGACATCTGATATAGATCCTCTTCTGATTGTTTCATCTAGGCATTCTTTCTCTTAAAACTATATTGCTTCACAATTGCAGAGTTTATATCAGAAGTGAAGGGACTTGAGTGAAACCACAGGAAGAACAGGCAGAAACCATGTAAAAAGCACTGCTATTATCACTGTCAGAGATTACCATAATAATAATAATTTAGCTTAATATTACAAGACACACAACATCTTTATCCCAGCATGTGCAGAAATCTTGGCAATCCCTTTGGCACTGAGGCTGTGTGAGGTAAAGACAGAAGGGCTATGCAAATAAACATGTAAGAACAGCAGGTAGAGGATGAAAATGCAGAACTTGTCATCCTGCACACACAGTAGGTTGGAACACCAGGGTAAGCTGAGTCCATGATATGAAGGGAGGAGAACTTTGAGCTCACTGAGCTGTGTGTCATCTTAGCAAATACAAGGTTTCCATTCCATTTATATGAAAATAGTTTTCCAGAAAGCAAAACAAACCATTGATCTAATCCGTTACATGAATATTTGTCATTTCATAATATGAATAAAGATATAGAAACAACACTTGTAAAGAGCTGTTAAGACCACTGAACCTAACTCCTAGGTCAGTGCACAAATTCCCCCCCCCACACACACACACACACACACACTTCCAACAGATAAATGTCTAGTCCCATGGTGGCGAACCTATGGCACGCATGCCACAGGTGGCACGCAGAGCCCTCTCTGTGGGCACGCATGCTGTTGCCCCAGTTCCAGGCCTTCAGCTGGGTTTTATAAAACCTTAGGCCTCTGCTGCTGTGTGCAAGGAAAAAAAAAGGATCAATCAATCAATTTCAACTTCTCGTGGGGAAAAAAAGATCTCACAAAGTTGGAATTGATTGATTGAACATTTTAGTCCCACCCAGTCTGCCATTACCACTGCAGCCACACCCACCCAATGGGCTATTCCCACCCAATGGGCCATGTCCACCCAATGGGCCACACTCACCCAGCATGCACCGATACATACGTGGGTTTTGGGTTGCAGTTTGGGCACTTGGTCTCTAAAAGGTTTGCCATCACTGGTCTAGTCTATGTTTGTATTTACCCAGGGAGGAATGCCTGGGAAACATTTTCTACCAACAAGTGCTATTACTGTTAGAAAGCTTAAAAAAACAGATTCAATCATAAACTGTCAATTCATAATTTATAGTTATTCTATGTCCTGCATTCTGGGGTGAAGTGATGGTAGTTATGGCTACAGAAGAAAGGACTATTCTATAACACTTTGGAGCCCCTAGATCGATAGGCTTTGGAGTTTACATACTGAATAATAGCCAGGGAAGTAAGAGGGCAATATTGGAGGGTGGGCATATGTGTATTGCAGAGGTGTCAAACTTGCAGTGTCGAGTGATGTGTCACGATGTATTGCAACTTTTTCCCCCCATTGCCGGCAATGGGGTGGGCATGGTTTCGGCATGACGCATCCTGATGTATTGTGTTCTGGATGCAGGAAGTTTGTCATTTTGGAAGTTATAAGGCTGTGGAATGCCACCTTCTCCTGAGGCCATTTCTGAATCTGACCATATTGGACAACTATCAATTAATCCTCAACCTTTTGCAAGATTATTGGAAGTGAAGCAGTTGCAGAATATTTGAGGAGAGGAGGATTATCTAGCCCTGAGGTTAAAGCAGAAACGTCACTCCTTATGCTGTCAGATAACGTTCAACCAGACCTGCATAAAAATAGCATTATCTTCTTGGCTCTTTTAGCTCTCTAGGCTGCCTTCAAGATCATTAACCATGGTATCCATTCCTCATTACAACCGGGGACACTGTATTGCCATAATCCCACTCATACCTAAGTGTGTTGTTCCAGCTGGTTGAAATAGATAAAAAGAACTCAGCTTGGTGGTCACTCATTCATTGGAAGAATAATAGAATCATGTGAGAATATGGAATTGGAAGTGACCAAGATGATAATCTTATCCAATTCTTTGCAATGTATAGGAAAACCAATTAAACAACCCATGAAAAGTGGCTGTTTTATAAACACCAAGAGAACATCTTCCTTAGGTAGACTATTCCACCACTGTATGAATCTTACTATTAGGAAAAAACCTGTGGTTCAGTTTGTACCATCCAAGAAATGTGTGGGTTGAGGTGGTGGGTTTCTTATTTTCACAATTTTTTAAAACATGAACTCTCTGAAACAGGTCATTTATCACTTTGGGCTGAGATATCATCAGTTATGGTCTGAGTCTGCAAAGTCTTGTTTTAGTGTTTGGAAGCTATTTGGCCAGGATGAAATAGGTGCAAGCCAGATGGAGTTGTTAGTTTGTATCACTGTACTCTGTTGACCCTAGTGTTTGAGACAGCAGGTCCATGTCTGGAGAATTTCTCATATGTACAGGTACTACTATATGGAAGGCAGAGACCACAGTCAGGAGGCCCTTTGCCCATCTTTTGGTGGCACACCTGTTGTGTCTCTACCATACATAGTAGTAGTTTTCAGCAATAACTCATTCCATCATCATTATTTCATTGGACTACTGTAATGGACTCTATAAGGGAGTACCTTTGAATACTACTCAGAAACTACAATTGGTATGCAATTACTATTACTATTAAGTTAATTGCTTAATTATTGTGTTTCCATGATGTTTTATTGAACATGTTATAGTGTTAATCACCAACAGTTGTTCTGAAATAAGAAGCAAGAAAAGGGGAAAAAATCAATATACAGTACTTAATTGTTTTCAAGTTGCCTACAGATCATTCACTTTACAATTTGCTCTATTAATCTGATATTAATATCACAGATTGGCCTGTGATTTCCTGGATTTTCCTTCCTTCATTTTTGAAAATAGGGGTTGATGATCCTTCTTCCAATCAATTGGCACTTTACTGGCTTTTTAACATTTCTCAAATACATTGAGATTCTCTATCATCAAACAGTTCCTTCAACTTGCCCTTATTTATGAAGGAAAAAAAACCCCTAAAGCTTCAATACTGCTTTTTATACCCATTGTTCATAATACTCTGATTCTTTCTCACTTTCTCTCTCTCTTTTTAAGCAAATATTAAAGGAAAAAATAGGAGTAATTCTGCCTTTGGAGATCTGTTAGCATTTTGCCACCTTCAACGTATCCCAGGAAGCCTTTTTAATACTCATTGCATTCTAAGTGTCTGCTTTTCAGTTAGCATTTCTACAATTCTAGGGTATTAAATATATATATACACTGATGATTTCTTCATGAAGCCCCATTACCTTCTTCTGCTGTCCCCCATTTGTTCTTCCTATATCTAGTTGTTTGCACCTGGAATTTCATATCTCCTTTTTAAAGTAAGATTTCCCATTTGAGTTATTTTCCCCATTTCCTCCTTTAGTGTAGAATCCTACTTACCAGAACTTTAACTTTATTAAAATTTATTTTTGTTGTTTAATTCCAGGATACATGTTTAAAATTAACTAAAACACTTAATTTTAGTTTCCTTTAACCATTATGCATTTCCCAGTGCTTCTGCTAGTTCCGCTTACCTGACTAAGTCTTCTCTATTGATTAGGATTAAGTGAAGGTTATTTGACACTCTTGTGCTTTCCTCCACTTTCTGAAGGAGAAATCTGTCAGTTAGACAAGTCAAGAATTTCCTGAAAGAGCCATACTTGGCAGATTTTGTCTCCCTACAGATGTTGGGGTGATTGAACTCTCTCATCCATACCACTTTCTGTCTTTTTGAAAGACTTGTAATTGGCTTTTGAAAATCATCATCCACATCTTCTCTGTGATTGTATGGCAATAATAGGCATCAATAACTATATTGTTTTATGTGCTTTTCTCCTCATTTTAACCCAGATGCTCTCTATAGCATTGCCAAGTTCTTTCACTTTGAATTTTTAGCAGGTGTGGATATTTATAATAAACAATGCAATTCCTTTCTTTCTATAGTTCATGTTCCTTTCAAACAAACTACATCCTGCACATCAATCACAGACTCACACCAGGTTTCCTTTACACCTATTGAATCATATTTACCTTTCTGTACTAAAAGTTTGGTTACAAAAGATGGCAGCACTTGGCCAACCTGGTTGTCAAAAAACTAAGCAGACTTTGAATGCTTGGAATAGAAACAAATAGACGTATATAGTACAGTGGGAAATAATAAAAAATAATAATCCTTATAATCTTCAAGAGTTTACATTTTATGAGTCAATGTACTTTCTGAGTTATCACTAAATGATTTGATAGATCTCATTATAGCAGCAGTATAATCCTCTTCTCTACCACATAAGTCTTCTTCCAAAATCCTTTCTTTGGGGTTTCCATTTTCCATCTCAATATGGGTGAGAAGAGAAACTGTTCCTGAAGTATAATTCACTTTTATATAAAAGAAAAACCAATATATATTTTTTTATTTTAATTCCATTTATATCCCGCCCTTCTCCAAAGACTCAGGGCGGCTTACAAGCTTAGCAGTAGCCTTCATTCTATGTATATGCCTGCTTATTAGGGCTTTCACCCCCCCCCCAAGCGGCATTATTACAAAGTCAGCTTAATTGCCCCCAACAATCTGGGTCCTCATTTTACCTACCTCGGAAGGATGGAAGGCTGAGTCAACCTTGAGCCTGGTGAGATGCGAACATGGAACATGGGATTTAAATATCAAATTTTGGAAAACAAAGCAAGTTTTAAGAAGAACTAAACATTTAAGAAATGTTAAATATGCCTATGATTTAAGAAAAAAGCTAATTTAGCAGAAGCACTATTAACAAATATGGACTCCCCAAATAATATTTTAAAAAGTTTGGATATCAGAATTTTGTGTTGGCTTTGTAATAAACTTGATGCTTTTTTGACTTATAGGATTTGGGTTTCCTTTTGATCTCAAATAATTTCCACAATTTTGGGGACATGTATATTTTAAATATGTAAACACAATTAACTATTAATGAATAATAATAATAATTAAAACATAAAATAATGAACTACATTCCAAACCTACAAATGTTGACATTTTAGGAAGAACTATTATCAAATCCAGAGATCAATTAAGAAAACCGTGCAGGTGAAAATAAAATCAGACTTTATTTGTTGAAGACAGAATATAATAATAATATAATATAATATAATATAATAATATAATATAATATAATATAATATAATATAATATAATATAATATAATATAATATAATATAATATAATATAATATAATATAATATAATATAATATAATATAATATAATATAATATAATATAATATAATATAATATAATATAATATAATATAATATAATATAATATAATAATATAATATAATATAATATAATATAATATAATATAATATAATATAATATAATATAATATAATATAATATAATATAATATAATTAATATAATATAATATAATATAATATAATATAATATAATATAATATAATATAATATAATATAATATAATAATATAATATAATATAATATAATATAATATAATATAATATAATAATAATATAATATAATAATGTGATGTGATGTGATGTGATGTGATGTGATGTGATATGATGATATGAGCATAGAATAGAATAGAATAGAATAGAATAGAATAGAATAGAATAGAATAGAATAGAATAGAATAGAATAGAATAGAATAGAATAGACTTTATTGTCACTTTAAATGTACACTAATCAACATTTGGTTCTGAGAGATGATTTTATAATGTCATTATATCATAAGGTAAAGGTAAAGTTTTCCCCGCACATGCGTGCTAGTTGTTTCCAACTCTAGGGCCTGGTGCTCATCTCCGTTTCAAAGCCGAAGAGCCAGCACTTGTCCGAGGACGTCTCCATGGTCATGTGGCCAGCATGACTAGACACCAAAGGCACACGGAATGCTGTTATCTTCCCACCGTAGTGGTCCCTATTTTTCTACTTGCATTTTTACATGCATTTGAACTGCTAGGTTGGCAGAAGCTGGGATGAGTAACAGGTGCTCACTCTGTTACGCGGCACTCGGGATTCGACCCGCCAAACTGCCAACCTTCTGATCGATAAGCTCAGCGTCCTAACCCACTGAGCCACCGCATCCCTTCATTATATCATACAAATGATATAATACTTTGTATAAAGTATTATGTTTGTAGATTCAATAATATGTTAAAGTACTAAGCTACTATAGCTGTATATTAAATAGGGAGTAATATATGGATCCTCTTCCTTTTTTTCTCTTTTTCTAGTATTGTTGTTGCTAGTATTAGTATTGTTATACTGCTGTTGTTTTGTATGTTAATTTACAATTATCAAAATACCATGATGTTCACTCTTCTGCCCTTCTTTTATTAAGTTATCACCAATACAAAGCTTTGTTATCCCATTCTTGCTTTCTCAAGTTAGCTGCTTAATAGTAACTAGGAAGATGAATTTTAAAGTAAGATGATATTTCACAGCAAAAATCCCCCACCTATTAATCTCATGAGTTTACTGTAACCGGCATTTCATGACTGTTAACCTGAGAGGTTTTTTAACTTTAATTAAAGTTATGGAGTAAAATAAATGTAATAATAATTTGATCTTCCATAGGCTTCTGCTTAATTTATTGTTCTTAGTCTTCAACTGTTTTGTGATTTGTCAGAATGAAAAACACACTTCTTGATACTAAATGACTAGATCATTTTATGAGTATCTGTAGGTCTCTGAAATGTTCCTTCAGCTCCTTCCCTAGCAACTGCAAAGGCATATTTTGCTAATGTGCCTTTTTTATTCACATCTCATTCCAAATTTTACGTCATAATTGATGTAATACAAAGAAGGAAGATCCTTAGAATTCCAGTGTATTATAGAACTTATTTTTATAAGAAAGCACTGGGCCTGATTCCTTAATTAAGAAGAACAGGAACTGAAATCTCAGTTAATAGGGAAGGTGAACTACATTTAATATATTGTTTTTTTATGGCACAACAAACTGAGAAGAAGATAAAGGGGAAGATAGAATCATGGAATTATAGAGTTGGAAGGGATCTCAGAGGCCTTCTAGTCCAACTCTCTGCTCAACAAACATCAGTTTTCAGGAAGGACAGAACCACTATATAAGCATTTTCAATTCTCAGGATCAGGAGATGGCTCAAAATCCTTTGACACAAAAAAGGGAAGGAAAACCTCAGAAACACATATTGATAAATCTTAATCTCTATTTTCTGCAGGAGGCAGTTTTTGGGTCCATATATGGTGTGGGGGGATTGGCTTCAATAAAGCCACTTTTTCTACCCTTGTCACATCTGTAAAGCTTTGGCTGCAAGCAAATTCCTGACTAAATGGGATTGAAGGTTTGGAGTGGTAAAGTTTAAATGAACATTGAACCCTTTACTCTCTAGTTTTAATCACAGTTTTTAAAACATTAGTGATCAAGTCTTTTTTTTCCTGTTTGTACACCTACAGTATGTCATCCTGAACTGAAGGGGTTGAATAGTTAATTAATAGGGATAAATCAATACAGTTGAAAATACTAAAGCACCATAGTCTGCTACATTGAAATTAAATTCTTCTTTGGAAGTAATATATAAGAGGAATATTCCTCTGTGGAATGTATGAAAAGGAAAATTTTTGTTATTGAATTTATGTAAAAGGGGGAAAAAATCTACGCTGGACAGTTTATAAAAGAAATAGTTCAATCACTCCATTGAATTCAAATAATAGGAATAATGGTATCCCGCAACCTAGTTTTTAACATTATTTTAATTCTATATTTTTCTTATAAAGCACTTTTCTTAAAAAGTTACCCTTATTCTTCTGAACATAAAATATTTTAGGCTTTAGGCCTTATCAAAGTAAGGCAGTGAGATTTCTACAGATTAACAGCCAAATAGATACTGTAATTTAATTTATCTGTAACAGCAACATTGATGGAATAATTTTACTCCAAAACAAAGAGGTAAAGTATGTCTAGGAAATACTTTAAATCCCCAATTATAAGGATAATCAATGACAACTGATTAAGTAGAATCCTTTGAATATCTAGTATGTATTTTCAAACTTCTACCTAGTGATCTACTCAAACAAGAGAGCTTCTAGTAGAATCACAAAATAATCCCTTTCAATTGCTAAATTTGCATGTTAATTTGTTAAGAATTATGTCTGGGCAGCTATTAAACTGTTAAAAGTCAAAGTTCTGATTTTGATACTATACATTGCATAGTTGTGCAATTATAAGGAATCTTCTAGTTTAAAACTATCCAATTAAATTTCTTGAAAATCTTAGCTCAAGTTTCTTGTTCAGCTTGTTCACTGATAAAGAACAACAACAACAAAAAGGCTTAAAACAGGAGTGAGCATCAGTTCTCTACCTTCCATCTGCTCAGAGTTTTTGTCTGGCTTGAATTACAGTGAATTACAATAAGGCTTAGTTTTTGTATTTGTTGAAGTGTTTGGGAGTTATTACTAGTTTCTGCCTGCCTTGGGGAAGCCTAAGAATTCTTTAAATAAATATATTATTGTGGCTGATCAAGAGAAAATAAGATTTTATCAATCTACTGTATAGAATTGTTGGTGCTGGGATTTTTGCTGGACACACAAAATATAAAAGAAATGTTTCAGGTTACCAATATACATAATCCAGAATAAAAAGTGAAATAAGAGGCAAATTGTAAGAAATACACTCCAATTATACTTTAATTATAATGCATTTACAAATATGGAAATTACTTTAAAGACACATTACAGAAAAAAAACACTAAAACTAAATAATGGACCACATGCAGTTTGATCACAAAATTTGATAATAGTGTTATTTTTCTAAATCCTGATAAATTACATCAAGTTTATAATTTATTCACTTTAAAATTTGTGAAACAAAGCAAAGCAAAAACAAAATCAATCAAGTACTTTTCTAGCCACAATAAATATTGCATGAATTTTTATAAACAAGTCTCAAAAATCACATACTAGTATTTACATAGTATTATTTTATTTATTTATTTATTTTATTTTATTGAATTTATATACCGCCCTTTCCCGAAGGACTCAGGGCGGTTTACAGGGTATAATTTTAAAACATTAATACAAAAATTAAGACCAGTTTAAAAAAGATTAAACTAAGTCCCTGCAACATGTAAAACCCCAGTTAAAACCCCAAGTAAAACTCAGCCTGAGCCGGAAAGCTCGAAGAGCCAGGTCTTCAGGTCTCGGCGGAATGATCGAAGGTCGGGGGCAGTCCTAAGCTCCGCAGGCAGCTGGTTCCAGAGGGCAGGTGCCCCCACAGAGAAGGCCCTCCCCCTGGGTGTCATCCGCCGGCATTCTTTGACCGGCGGCACCCTGAGAAGACCCTCCCTGTGGGAGCGCACAGGACAGAGGGAGCTTGATGCCGGCAGCAGGTGTTCCCTCAAATATCCTGGACCCAAGCCATATAGGGCTTTATAGGTCATCACCAGCACCTTGAATCTCACCCAGAGGGCAACTGGAAGCCAATGCAGCTCACGGAGCAGAGGTGTTACATGGGAGTAACGGGAAACCCCCATCACAACTCGCACGGCTGAATTCTGCACCAGTTGAAGCCTCCGAGTGGTCCTCAAGGGCAGCCCCATGTAGAGAGCGTTGCAGTAGTCTAAACGGGAGGTCACGAGCGCATGAGTGACTGTGCGTAGGGCATCTCAGTCCAGATAGGGTCGCAACTGGCGCACCAGGCGAACCTGGGAAAAAGCCCCCCTGGTCACGGCTCCTATATGATCATCAAAACTGAGCCGTGAATCCAGGAGGACACCCAAGTTGCGAGCCCTATCAACGGGGGGGTAACACCTCACCCCCCATTGTTAACGATGGGATAACTTGGTCAACCCGAGATGCCGGTATGCACAGCCACTCAGTCTTGCCAGGATTGAGACGAAGCCTGTTTCTCCCCATCCAGACCTGGACCGCCTCCAGGCAACGGGGCATCATGGTGAGGGCATCACTGGGTTGGTTCGGGGTGGAGAAAAAAAGTTGGGTATCATCAGCGTACTGATGATACCCCACCCCAAAACCACGAACGATCTTGCCCAGCGGCTTCATATAGATGTTGAACAGGAGGGGCGAGAGAACCGACCCCTGAGGAACTCCACAAACAAGAGGCCTCGGGGCAGATCTCTGCCCTCCTGTCAACACCGACTGCGAGCGGCCCAGGAGATAGGAGGAGAACCACCATAAAACGGTGTCTCCCACTCCCAACCCCCTGAGACGCCGCAGTAGGATACCATGGTCGATGGTATCAAAAGCTGCTGAGAGATCTAATAGGACTAGGACAGAGGAACAACCCCTGTCCCAAGCCCGCCAGAGATCATTCACCAGCGTGACCAATGCCGTCTCCATGCTGTGCCCGGGCCTGAAACCCGATTGGTATGGGTCCAGATAATCAGTTTCCTCCAGGAACAGAGGAAGCTG
The DNA here is from genome assembly GCF_964194415.1 of Vipera berus. Lineage (NCBI taxonomy): Eukaryota > Metazoa > Chordata > Lepidosauria > Squamata > Viperidae > Vipera > Vipera berus. Next base: position 82,686,016 of record NC_138202.1, on the reverse strand, counting down.
ATGCGCCACCACACTCTCAACAACCTTCGCCAGAAAGCGAAGGTTGGAGACCGGACAGCCAGGTCCAGGGCAGGCTTCTTGAGGAGGGGTCTCACCACCGCCTCCTTCAAGGTGGCAGGGAAGACACCCTCCTTCAAGGAAACAGTTATTACTGCCTGGAACCAGCGTCGTGTCTCCTCCCGGGCCGCAAAAACCAGCCAGGAGGGGCACGGGTCCAATAAACAGGTGGTGGAGCTCAGCCTCCCCATAATCCTGTCCACATCATCAGGGGAAACAGTAGTATTATAGGAGTAGCACTTTTAAGAATCATTTAAAAATCACATGAGAAGAGTCAGTTATAACTGGTTTATAGAACAGTAGTTAGTCTTTGTATATCTGTATGATTCAGCCATAGAATAGTAATTAAATCAATAATAAAAGAGTTATGATGGAACTCATAGAGATTCTTAAAGGGTTGCATTCTTGGGTAACACTATTGAATTCTGGGGGAAAAGAATTAAGCAGAATTTTGATAGTCATTTTATGGAGCCAAAGTAAATAAATAGCAGTCTAGCTCAACAAAGCTGACAGGCAATAGTTCAGGTTTTTAAAGGCATGCAACTTGCTCAGAAAAAGAGAGGGGAAAATGGATTTGTCTTACAAAAGTCTGAAGAATATAGAATACCAATTTTGGGATGATAGTTGGGGAGCCTGTTTGGTTGTTCAGAAGAAAATAATTTGGCAACATTAATCTAAACAGAAAAGAACAAAATGAGATCAGCTGTTCCAACAAATTAATACTAAAGAATTTAGAGAAAGAAGAAATATGGTAAAACTGGGCCTTCTAATCCACCCTACTTCTCTATGTGAGTCAAATAAGAGTCAAATACCAGGTCAGTTACCTTCTATATGGAATGACCAATCTAGATGGCAGTATATTTAGCCAATCTTGACTAATCTCAGAATTAAAATGGGGTTGATTCTATGTAAATACATGGCTGAGAGATAACTAGGAAATGCTGAGGGTGAAGGCTACAGTAGAAAATTGGAAAAAGACAAGGACAAAGCATCTATGATACTTCTAAGAAAGCCACACAACTGTATTTATAAAGTCACAAGGAATCTAGTTCCCTTGAAGGAACTCATACCTACATGCAATAGGAAGAGAGTAGCATTTGGTTCTCTATTTCAATCCCAAAAATTGTACACATTTGATCCTGCACATTTTCAGTGTAAAATATGCTATACTCAATGAACATAAAAAAGAGTTTACAATAATTATTGATCAGTTTCTCCAAAGAATAGTACATAGAATCACAATCACAGATCTAGAAAGACTATTCAGTCATGATTAAAGTCTTTAAGAGAATCTCAGAAGATTCAGGTTCAAATCTCATTTGATCATGAACTCATTGGGAGACATTTGGCATCTCACACCTGCACTTCACATTTGCTAGCTGCCAGTTTGCCATGAACTTTTGGGGGGGAGAGAGCTGGATGGGAGGGAGGGAGGCTAACCATTCATCACACCTTCTAGAGAGACAAATTCAAGGTCAGACAGCTGGAAAAAGCATGGATCTCCATACCACCTACTCTACAATTGAAAAGACCATACCCAAAACATTTTATTCAAATATGATTGGACAATGAGGGATCAACAATGGGGAGGGACAAAGGGGGAAAAGTTAACCAGGAAAGTTTGGCATGCGAACCTCAGTTCTGCCTTTGTTATCCTGTAATCCACTTGACCTTTCTAAAGTAAATCTTTCACACTGAATGGAGTTGAGGGTTCTTTTTGCTTAAGGGAGTAAGTTGGGGCAGGACTGATACACAGTTTATCTCGCAGATTTATTGTTTGGAAGATAAAATGTGTCAGCTTCAGAGTAATCTCTCTGTAACTACCTGAGGAAATGAGGGGGGGAGCAAATATTAAGAATAAAACATGGAAATGAAATAAAACTGTAAACATAAGTGTTTTGTATAACAAGTATAACACTCTTTCTTTAATAGGCTGGAAGCATCCATCATGCTTCATTGTACTGGCACATAGAAATGTCCATGGTAATAGAAACAGTGCACAGATGATACAACAGACCTATATTTGTGTAGAATGATGATAATATAAAAAACAAAGCTGTTACATTGGACAACCTGGAAGGTAGGAAAGCCAAGGTGTTTTGACAACCAGAAAAGCCACTTTGAAACAGTATCATCCTCAGGGAAATGCAAATCAGAATGTAGAAGAGCTTATAAAGACAACTGATTCCAAGAAAGAGTACAGAATGTGATAACTTGTACTATTAGCACTTTCCATTGGACCAAAATAATGGCTGGCTTGCCTTGGTAGCATCAGAACAATTATTCTGATCCTTTGAATATGCCACTGCTACGGGTGAAAGTCATAAATCAACATTTTCAACTTTTCTTCAGCCATCTGGTGTGTGTTTTTTTTTCTCTCCCCAAGGCTCATAGAGATGATAGGATTTCAAATAATAACCAATGTGATTAAAAATTAGCTGGTGTCCTTGTTGTTATTAAACAGGTGTTTCTTTTAAGTCTAAGCTCCTTGTTGACAGTCAGTTTCATGTACCATAAATAAAAATATTCAATCTTTCTAGGTGAAGGCAGTTCAAATTTAAGGTGCAAAATATTGTACTAGCTCTCCGAAATGCAGTATACTGATAGCATTTTGGGTTCCCACACAGAAAAAAACCTACATTATTCCTTAATTCTTTTTTAATGATAAGAATATAATCAATTTTAATTTCATGAAAATTATAATCAAAACATGTTTTTAAAATCTGATTTTAAGTTCAATTGGACCTATATGCAGATTTGTGTAGTTGCTGAATTCTACTACATTTATTTTAGATCTTCGGGAGAAAAAAAAAACCTTATCTCAAATTCAGGTAGGCAAACACTATCTAGAGCAGACATGTCAAACTTGTGACATCACATGACATCACACAATGTATCGGGACGGTTTTGCCATTGCCGGCAATGGGGTGGGCGTGGCTTCCAGATGATGCATCCGGCCTTCGGGCCAGCAGTTTGACACCCGTGATCTAGAAAGGTTTTTTTCCCTCTTTAAAAATTAAAAAAAAAAATAATTAAAATTGTGAGCAAAGTGAGTGAGCGAAAGAGCAAGCGGCCTTTTGTGAGCAAAGGGTGAGTGAGTGAAAGAGCAAGCAGCCTTTGCTGTTGAAGTGTGAGTGAGTGAAAGAGTGAGCGAGAGGCTTTTGTGAGCAAAATGAGTGAGTGAAAGAGCAAGGGGCTTTTATGAGCAAAATATGAGTGAGTGAAAGAAGCAGCGAGTGGCTTTTGTGAGTGAAGTGTGAGTGAGTGAAAGAGCCAGCGAGCGGCTTTTGTGAGAAAATGGTGAGTGAGTGAGACAGAGAGAGCAGCCTTTGTGAGCAAAGTGTGAGTGAGTGAGAGAGTGAATGAGGGGCTTTTGTGAGAAAAGGGTGAGAAAAAGGGAAAAATGAGGGGGAGAAGGGAAAAAGAAAAGGCATTGACTTCTGACTTCCTCTGTTGCAGTAGGAAGAGGCATTAATATTGGACCTCAGCTTTTTACTAGTCCATAATATTATTTATTTATTTAATCGGTTTATATACCGCCCTATTCCCAAAGGACTCAGGGCGGTTTATTATAAACTAGCCATTTCTATAACAACAAATGAATCTAACCAGTAAAACCCAAAATCCCCCCCACTTTTTTTTTTAGTCATCAAGTTTTTGACACCTTGCTAAGCACTGGTGATACTCGAATATTGTCATGTCCTAAAAGTGGTACAATCTGTGAAAAGGTTAAAAAGCCCTGGTCTAGAGGAGTGCAACTAAGCAAGGGAAGGCTGATTATCATTATGCCTTTTTTTTCTATCCACAACAAAACCATACAAATAGGTAGGTCTTTGGCCACTGTTTATGTACTTTTAAAAAAACACACACCCTGATATATTTCAATCACGATTACAGAATTTATATCCTGAGACCTGTGACTTGTTCTTGAAGAGCGATCACTTTTCTAACCTTGTTCCTTGCAATTTACTGCCAGTGTTTTCTTAGCAATTCAGGCACAAGACAATGTTCTACCATTGTACTTTGTTCAATTGAAATCACAGTCACAGCATTTGACAAAGAAACAAATAAATAAGCTGAACCCTATCAGTTTGCATTTAGTCACATTCTAGCATTATAAAAGCAAACAAAATCAATGCAAATTACAAAGCTTCTCCCCTGTGGTTTGCTGTTGCTGGAGCACTTTGTCCAGCTTTTGCCACTGATTAAATGGAATGGAACATAAAGAGATTTTATTTTTTTTAGTTTTTTTTTTTATTTCAATGTTATAAAGAAATGGATTACGGTATTTGTTGAAAAAACAGGACTGGGAAATTTGCTAACTGGGAAATCATTTGAAAAATAATTATTTTCTTTTTCTGAAGGAATAAAGTATGGAGCATAAAAATTGGATGCTATAATACTCTTGTATTCAACAGTGTTGTAGTGTGAGATAGCACCTGTATTTCACAATTAATGGTAGCCTGGCAGATTGCAGAGTCAGAGATTGGTTTTTTTTTCCCTGAAGCTTTCAAGTAAAGATGTCTTTTCTTACTTTGTACCATGAATCTACCAAAATGTTACTCCCTGTTTCTTTCTCCCACTTGCAAGGACCTACCATTTTCTTACTTCTCCCTCATGAAGATACAGTGTTTTTCATTTTGGTTCCCTCATTCCCAATATTTCATATACTGGCATCTCTCTCTCTCTCTCTCTCTCTCTCTCTCTCTCTCTCTCTCTCTCTCTCTCTCTCTCTCTCTCTCTCTCTCTCTCTCTCTCTCTCTCTCTCTCTCCCTCCCTCCCTCCCTCCCTCCCTCCCTCCCTCCCTCCCTCCCTCCCTCTCTTCTCAGAATGTCATGGAAAACTTTACCACATCCCTAGTTATTATCGGTAATTCAGAAAAGCTTTTTTTTTAAAAAAAAGATACAATTTTTAGTTGTATTATTCTATATTATGCAGGATGCCTGGCATTTTGTAAATTAATCTTGCATGCCAGAGATTCAAAAGCTTGCTCTGTATTAAGTTCTTGTCCCTTGTGTATACTTCATGTGTCATATACTGTTCAATGTTATATGAACCATAATTTGGGGCCCAGTTATATCCAAGGTTAGTCTCTCCAAGTTAAAAGTTGCAGTGAAGGACAGTCTCTTATCCTGCCCAGTTGCTGCAATTAGGGTGATCTGAACTGGACACTAAACCAGAGAAAGCCCCCATCTCATTATTAATCCTCTCAACTCTAAAATTACATAGCCCCTTGAGTCCAGTGGAGAGGTTGATGAGAAAAGCCTAATAGGCATGCTGGAGAAACAGGGAAAAACTGATAGAATTAATAATACAATGTTTCAGGTGCATTTTTCTGTGTATAAAGATAATATAAATCAATTTTATACACCCTTTTTGCTGTTGTGAAAAAAGGAAGTAAAATAACTCATTCCCCAAGTTTTTTCTCCCTCTTTTAGAAATACTCTGCACCAGAAATAAAGGAGTGTAGCTGAGCATGAATAACGCACACTCTCTCAAGCAGTCAATTAAGGGTTGATTGGCAGCCCATCAAGCTCTCAGTAGGAAAGAGAGGCATTTTGAACATGCTTAAACATAGCAAAAATATATATGGACAGTATCACACTTTTTAAATCAATGTATATTACTTGCATATATGATTGATGCAAACACAGAGATAACTTATTACTATTGTTCATGGTGAACAGTGATTAGAATGCCTGCTGACCACTTTTACACCACTTACGGTCTAAATTAAAGGGGCCAAATCTCAACATTTTTGTAAGCACAAATACAAAAGGTGTGGGAGCTTGAATTGTAAGGAGTCACTCATTTTGCGGGTTTTGGTTGCCTTTCCCACAATTCTGTGGATACTTGTGATGTAACAGTGAGCAATCCTCTATATGTCCAAATTAATGTTCATAGATCTCAAAGTAAATCTAGGTAAAGTGCCTAAGTTGGCAGATAGACTGAGTTTACAGGAGAAATTAAAGAACAATTAAGACAATTCATATATTCTATGTCACATAAGGCTTTGAACTCAGCCATTGTAATTTGCACACCTGACCTTGGTACTACTCCATGAGTTATCATGAGTACTTTCACATTTTATAGCAATACAATCATTGTAATCTTTCATGATGGAGGGAGAGGTTGGTGTACTATTTGATAGGAACCTCTACGGACCATTCTGAAATTTCCCCCTCTGGCATTTGTTTGCAGTTGTCATAATTTTAATTTCCCTAATGTGGTTTATTGACTGCCAGTCAGTGGTGGGATTCAGCTGGTTTGCACCACTTTGGCAGAACCGGTAGCTATTTTTTTGTTGTGAATGGACTTCCGGAAGCGGCATCCACACAGATAACTGGTTGTTCACATATTTGAATCCCACCACTGCTGCCAGTAATACATAAATTAAATGTTTTCATTGCTATGCCTGAGTTGTACAATGACAATTGTGCATGTATAGTTTGCCTTAGCTTTTATTGTATAATAGTTCATTTGCATCTTCATGACTCTGCATTACCAATATACATATAAAACAATTCCCAAATACATCTTTATTATATAACATGCATGACCAGTGCTTTTTTTGTAAAAAAAAGGTGCCAGAACTCACACATGTCATACAATCCACCTTGCCTACCCTACAAGGTTCCATCCAAAAAAGGTGTCAGAACTCTGTTCTGAGCGTTCTATGAGAAAAAAAGCCCTGTGCATGACCAAATCAAAATTCTTTTTGGATGATGATGTTTCATTATTGCAGCTGTTGTTTTAATTATGCAATGCAATGATGATATGATGCTACATTACTTCCCACTCTTTCCAACATCTTCATATGAAACATGTGAAAAGTCAATGCCTTTATAACTTGCAAGGAGTTGGCATGAGCATTAAATTAACCCTGTATGCTGGAATCAATAGCAATAGCACTTAGAGTTAAAGTATATACTGCTTCATAGTGCTTTGCAGCCCTCTCTAAGTGGTTTACAGAGTCAGCCTATTACCCAGAACAATCTGGGCCTTCATTTTACCAACGGTGGAAGGGTGGAAGGCTGAGTCAATCTTGAGCTGGTAAGAATCAAACTCCTGGCAGTGAGCATGAGTTAGCCTGCAATACTGCATTCTAACCACTGTGCCACCATGGTTCCTGGTGGAAAATATTTCTTTTAATGCAGATTAAACTTTTCAGCTCACAAAAATAACTCTCTTTTTTAATCAATAATTAGCAGTAACAGGTTAGAAGAAAATAACCTATCTTACTTCCCCTTTCAACTTTATTACCATCTATAGCAAGGGTCTTCAAACTTGGCCCTTTTTATGACTTGTGGACTTCAACTCCCACACTTACACGTGCACATTCATAATGAAGAAGGGAGGGGGGAATGAGGAAATAATAGCCAAATAACAAATTATGAAGGAGTAGAAAACAGAGCAGAAGAAAAACAAGTTGCATTTTTAAAATTTTTAATTTCCTGAATAAATGACACCTATGCATTCATGTTATGTGCTTTAAAACATGCTTACATTATTTCAGCTATATGTTATTCTTAGATTTATATCAGTGGACAGTTTTCTTTTCTCATGGGCAATTTCACTGCAATGAAAAATCATTAGGTTTACAGATGGAAGTAATGTATGTGGAAACAGTAGCCTTGGAGAACAACAGTGATGGCATTTGGCAGCAGAAGACATGCTGGCAAGTGGATAATGCAGGGACATATGTTACTGTGGGAAGACATGCTAGTTCTGCCATCTTGACTGTCTCCCAAACAATTAGAAATAGATTTCCTGGCAGGAGATAGGTAAAGTAATGCTTTCCCATTACCTCTCTGGTTAGAATGCAGAATGAGAAAAGCAAAGATTGTACCCCTCCAGAGTAATTTCTGGTGAAATGGATACTATATAAAATAGATGATAGACAGATGATGATAGATAGATAGATAGATAGATAGATAGATAGATAGATAGATAGATAGATAGATAGATAGATAGATAGATAGATAGAGAGATAGAGAGATGGAGACAGACAGAGAAATAGATAATAGTTAGATCTGGAGAGTTCATAATTTTAAACCTCTTAATGCTATATGTTACACCCTGAGTTAATGGGTGGGTGAAAAATGTGAGTTGGGGAGAAAACATCTTCAAGCAACATGGAATATGTATACACACACACACACACACACACACACAGAGAGAGAGAGAGAGAGAGAGAGAGAGAGAGAGAGAGGGGTGTGTGAAACCAAATTCTGAATGACCATCAAGATTTTATAAACATTTCAAAGTTTAAGCAGTGCATTCTTCTAGCAAATGATCCTCCTGATCAGTCCCAAGAAAGTGTGCCACAATCTATAAACTACAGGAAGCAGGTGCAATGGGGGGGAAACCAAGCCCACAAACACCCCCCCTGTGTAAATCACTCCAGATGGCTCACACAAGTAAGCCAGCACTGTATAAGCTACAGGGGAAAAAACACAATTACAAAGCAAACAAATAAACAGACAAATATGACTTGAACAAAAATAACAGTCACATATCCTACCAGGGAATACCAAATGAGACATTGGAAACTGATGGCATTTATAAGAATGCTGAGTACATTTTTATTTCCTTTTACCCATGTTAAGGAATGACAAACTGCAACTGAGACAAGTTATAAGGATGGCTTTCTTAGTGCTCTTATGGGAAAAAGAATAATGGACCCATAGTAATTAAAGAAGTCTCAAAAGTCCATTCAGGTGCTGAAACTCAATGAATAATACATCAGAACAGAAAGCTGAGGTAAAGCAAATACTTAAAATTAAGTGTTGACATTTCCTGTTTAGGTAAAGGTAAAGGTTCCCCCGCACATGCGTGCTAGTCATTTCTGACTCTAGGGGCCGGTGCTTATCTCCGTTTCAAAGCTGAAGAGCCAGCGCTTGTCCAAGGACGTCTCCGTGGTCATGTGGCCGGCATGACTAGATGCCAAAGGCACACGGAACGCTGTTACCTTTCCACCGTAGTGGTCCCTATTTTTCTACTTGCATTTTTACGTGCTTTCGAACTGCTAGGTTGGCAGAAGCTGGGACGAGTAACAGGCACTCACTCTGCTACGCGGCACTCGGGATTCGACCCGCCAAACTGCCGACCTTCTGATCGACAAGCTCAGCGCCCTAACCCACTGAGCCACCACATCCTGTTTCCTGTTTACAAATAGAATTTTAGGAAGGGCATCTAAGAAGAGCATTTATCTTTCAAGGTCTGATCCTTTTCTATAATCTTAAAATGGGAAATCTGATGTATGTGATAATCTCAAGAGTCACAGGATTGTAGACATCATGAAATTGCATTTCAATATGTACCCAAATGTGCTTGTAAAAATGCACATTAAATTAGGAAAGAAAAAATAAATGAGCACACGCAAAACTGTCACAGTTCAGAAATCAAGAACCTTTCCCATCTATTACTGAAATACTAAAATGAATATATTTTAGTGAAAACAGAGATGATGGACGGGAGAGAAAAGTAATAATCATCTGGAACGGTAGCATTTGGTACCAAGTAGAACAAAACCTAGGTAATGTCTATGCTTCTCTCTCTCTCTCTCTCTCTCTCTCTCTCTCTCTCTCTCTCTCTCTCTCTGTATATATATATATATATATATATATATATATATATATATATATATATATATATATATATATATATATATATATATATATATATATATATATAAAACCAGGGCTTTTTTTGTCATAGAACACTCAGAACGGAGTTCCGGCACCTTTTTTGGATGGAACCTTGTAGGGTAGGCAAGGCGGGTTGTGTGACATGTGTGAGTTCCGGCACCTTTTTCTTTTACAAAAAAAGCACTGTATATTACTACTAGAAATGCCCTAGGTAGTTACATTTTAGATTTTTAAGAAGCATTCTCCCGCCTTCCATTATCTGAAAAAATCAGCAGTGATGACTTCATCAGCTCTTGCCCTCAGATCTGACCTAGTGAGTTTTTACCTGGGTTTTTAAACTGAAAGCAAGCCACAAATCTGTGAGATCAGAAATGATTTCTTAAAAGTAAATAGAAAAACAGAATATACTGATCCTTGTCTGTTAATCGCATATCACAATAAGTTCTAAATTCACATACCGGGAAAAATTTTATTGCACTTTTAACACTTTTCTTTCTCTAATGTGTCCTACTATCCAAATATACCCTGAATGAAACCCAGTTATTCATGCAGGGTGACATTTCCATTCCCCTCTCTTCTTTTCCTTTATATACTATATGTCCAACTAGGCTTCTGAAAATTGTGAAGCAGATTTTAAGAGTGTGTAATTTCCTTTGAGACCAAAAGACAATGATGGATTTCTCCTTCCCTCTTCTGTTGACAGAGATCCTACATTCAACTGTAATGTCAACAATATCCATTTGCAATTATTGCTTTGGTGAGTCTATGTAATAATAGAAGCACATTCAATATAGTCCTAGATATGTAATAATTTTATTTATTCACCCCAAGTGCTATTTTTGAACTTCTGAATTATTTAAAAGTGAATTAAACAGCACATTTTCTAACTGCTGCTAACAATCATGTTTTTGTCAGATGAAGGCTTTATATTTTGCTCTGCTTGATTCTATAGAAAAATGCATCAGAAAACACTTTTCCATCATTTTGAAAGCCTTACAAAAAAAGCAGAAAAGCTATTAAATTGTTCTAAGATCCACTGGGAAAGAGATGGAGAGAGAAGGAAAGGATATTTAATTTAATTTTAATATATGAAAACCTAAAAAACACCACAGAGATTGTTCCTCTACTCTAATAATTTTCATTTGGGGAAGTGTTCTGAACTGTTATGTTCTCTGTTCTCTGAAAGAACAGAAGAAAAAGTTACCCTGTTAAAGAGGAAAAAAATAATAAAATGCACAATTTTGAGGTCTCAACAAAGAAGTATAAGAAAACACTTTTGATAAAGACAAATAGAGCAGAAGTAGATAAGAGAGCAGAGCCACTAAAAAGTTTGAGAACTAAATGGATCAATGATCTACCACAGAATTAGCCACCTATACTGAGGCATGATGCAGAGAAACAAGAAAACTGTTATAGACTGATACTTCATTTCATCATGTTAGAATGTTTTACTTGAATCACGACAAGAAATTGGCAAAAAATCTTCTCGTTAGAAGGGCAAAAGAGAAATGGAATAGAAATGGATGCAAAAACTAATTATTTTCCCAACTTAGGAATGTTAACCTCCTTGTTTCATCTTCCAAACATCTGCCTGGCAATATCCCTACCTTCATCTTTCATCATTTATAACTTTGTTTTTTCCAAAATAAATTATAAAAAGTAACCTTTTGGAGAAAAAGAATGAAACTCAGAATTTTTCCCAGAAAAATATATATTTAACTCAGTCGAGTCTCAATTTCACTTTTTGCCCATCAGTTTGTAACGTTGTATTAGATTATAGAATAAAATACAAAAATACAAAAGCAAATAGTAGGACACACTGGGGATGGAAAAGGGGAAGAAAAGTAAGGAGATAAGGGGAAAAGAAAAGGCACTGACTTCGGACTTCCTCTGTTGCAGTAGAACAGGAGTGTCAAACTCGCAACGTCACATGACGTGTCGTGACATATCATGACTTTTTTTCCATTGCTGTCAATGGGGTGGGCGCAGTTTCGCCATGATGCACCTGGCCCACAGGCCAGCAGTTTGACATGCCTGCAGTAGAATAAAGCATTAACATTTAACCTTGATTTTTTTTTACTTTTGCATAATAGTATAAACTAGCCATTTCTATAACAACAAATCAATCTAATCAGTAAAACCTAAAATCAAAGTTTCATTTTCTTCCACCTCAAGCAGTCTCCAAGTAGAAACAAAAGTACTTATATTCTTTTCTTTAATCAAAACGGTCAGTTTAGCCATCTCTGCCAACTCCATTACCCTCTGTAACCATTCATCCATAGTGGGAATCGAAACGTCCTTCCATTTTTGTGCATACGTCTTTTTCCATTAAACCCCAAAGAAAATTTTCTGGTTTTATTTTTATCCTTACTTTAAGCATTTTTTGTATTAGGATATGAATCCTACTCCAATATTATCACATGGCCACCATAAATGACAATCTCTATTTCATGATAAGCATTTTGTGGGAGATAATTATATTCTTATATAAGTACTCTAGTTATGCACTGCTAAACCTGCAAAATATTTATACAGAAGATAGTAGTACTGGTGATAGTTATTATAGGAATTCTCATGGCAGATAGCACCCTTCACATTAAAGATGAAAATATGGTATGCATTATATTGTCAATGACCTCAGAATCAATCATAGATTGATCAATCACAATAAAAATGTTGATGACACATACCAACAATCTTTTCTCTTCTACCAAAAAAAACCAGGCAGATTCTACTTCCTTACAACAAAGAATCCTTGCTCTATCATCCTGTCCAATCATATCTGCCACTCCTGGCAGAAGATAAGCTTTCTTCTGCTTATTCCACCAAACAATTTGGCACTTACACCTTTCATGTACCTTATGTTTGTTTACAGATCAGTTTGCAATATTCTCTATATTCTTGGAATACTCTCAAGAGTAACCCTACTGGATTTAATTGTCATTAGTTCCACTGGCAAATAGAACCATGAAGCCATACTAATGTCAACAGGATTCTGTGAATATTTATCCACAGAATAAATATTTATAGGAACAGCCTTTCAAATCTTCAAAGAAAAGAACTTTAAGTCTGAACAACTGAGACACAGCTTGAAGGTTCCATCTCTGTTGTTTCCATAATTACACAAATGTATATGTATATATTTCAGAAAATATGAATTAAAATGTAATGAAAATAATGTTTCACATGACATTCATAAATTGCCAAATCGTTCATGAAGAGTCTCAAGAATAGTCTTATTGCTAGTCAACTATGTTACAAGAATCTTGCAAAATGACTGCATTTCCTTGGGAATGAAAGATAAGTCTTTAAAAATTCTGGAGGAGGTCAGCCTGTACTGTTTCCTGCAATGCAAAGGCATTAAACCTGGGCCCCTCTTAACTCCTCCCATCAATCTAGCTAGAGATTCCAATATCTAAAAGGATAGAAAATCATATTTTAGTATGTTGTTGTTGTTAGTTGCAAAGTTGTGTCTGACCCATCGCGACCCCATAGACAACGTTCCTCCAGGCCTTCCTGTCCTCTACCATCTTCTGGAGTCCATTTAAGCTCACGCCTACTGCTTCAGTGACTCCATCCAGCCACCTCATTCTCTGTCGTCCCCTTCTTCTCTTCCCCTCAATCTTTCCCAGCATTAGGCTCTTCTCCAGTGAGTCCTTTCTTCTCATTAGGTGGCCAAAGTATTTGAATTTCAACTTCAGGATCTGGCCTTCTAAAGAGCAGTCAGGATTGTTCTCCTCTAGGACTGACCGGTATGATCACCTTGCAATCCAAGGGACTTGCAGGAGTCTTCTCCAGCACCATAGTTCAAAGGCCTCAAGTCTTTGGTGCTCAGCTTTTCTTTTGGTCCAACTTTCACAGCCAAACATTGCAACTGGGAAGACCATAGCCTTGACTATATGCACTTTTGTTGGCAGGGTGATGTCTCTGCTTTTTAGTGTGCTGTCTAGATTTGCCATGGCTTTCCTCCTGAGGAGCAAGCATCTTTTAATTTCTTGGCTACAGTCCCCATCTGCGGTGATCTTGGAGCCCAGGAAAATGAAATCTGTCACTATCTCCATTTCTTCCCCATCTATTTGCCAGGAATTGAGAGGGCCAGATGCCATGATCTTGGTTTTCTTTGGTGTTTTTTGGTTAGGTATCAAAATATTGCTTGTTATGTTAACCTCTGCTCATTATTGCCTGGAGTGAAGAGAAGAACAATTAGACATACTAATTTGTTTCCCTTTTCCTTTACATTTGAAATGTCTGCAGTAGAAAAGCTCACCAAAAACCATAGCCACAAACTCCCATTATTAGCAAATTACACATTTACACTGAATATTCAATTACCATTAGTACAGAGATTAGGAGAGGAGAAATCAATTTGTTTTGAACCTCAAGTAGAAAATATCAAATATTTTAATTAAAAAGATGCTGACTTGGAACTTCAACTGCTTCAAGTGAAATAGGGCTGTCTAAAAATTATGTATAGTATTCTACTTACTTTACGGAACATCTGCCACAAATAAATACACAAAGAAGTAACAAGGTCAGTTAGATTCAAATATTGCATTCACTTTAAAGAAGATGTGATTATCAAATTGTTGAACTAATGAAAAGAATGTTACACCCCAAGTGAAATAATGGAAGATTTCTCTTTAGATTAGTTGGAAATGTTTATAATGTTTTTTGGTCCTTTACCTTAAATAATGGTAAATGCTTGAGGGTGTTATGGCCACAAAGCTATAGCTGTATGAAAGCTGCTTACTATGCAGAGCTAATGATTTTCTTCACACAACCATAACTCTTTACTAGAAATTGATATTGTAATTTAAACCTTACTACTCTTTTTTTTAAAAAAAGTAGAAATAATATACTAGTGTAAAAATAGAAGATCACGAGTTGAGAAATATAAGTGTATATCATTTGTTCATTTGAATATCATAGAATATTGGGACGCGGTGGCTCAGTGGGTTAGGATGCTGAGCTTGTCGATCAGAGGGTCAGCAGTTTGGCGGGTCGAATCCCAAATGCCGCATAACAGAGTGAGCGCCTCTTACTCGTCCCAGCTTCTGCCAACCTAGCAGTTTGAAAGCACGTAAAAATGCAAGTAGAAAAATAGGGACCACTACGGTGGGAAGGTAACAGCATTCCGTGCGCCTTTGGCATCTAGTCATGCCGGCTACATGACCACGGAGACATCCTCGGACAAGCACTGGCTCTTCGGCTTTGAAACGGAGATGAGCACCGGCCCCTAGAGTTGGAAATGACTAGCACGCATGTGTGGTGGACCCTTTATCTTTACCTTTATATCATAGAATGTATTCTATGGTACTTAATACCAGATTCTTTGTGCATTTCAGAAAAGAGTAATAAAACTATAACACAACATGTGAATTATTAAATAAAAGCAGAATTAAATGAAGATCACCAAAGCAAAGATCTGAAGGCATAAAAAATGCTCACACAGAGATTTTTAACCCTTAGAGCAA
The DNA here is from genome assembly GCF_964194415.1 of Vipera berus. Taxonomy (NCBI): domain Eukaryota; kingdom Metazoa; phylum Chordata; class Lepidosauria; order Squamata; family Viperidae; genus Vipera; species Vipera berus. The sequence continues at coordinate 82,670,835 of NC_138202.1, read as the reverse complement.
GAGGCTGGAATATCTCCAACCCCACAAGGTATTTCCAAGCCATGTGGAAGAAAACAGAACATTGCTATAATTAGATTATACTGCTGGTATTGCCACTTAACAATCTTTTTGAAACCTTATCTGTGTTTAGTCAAATTCATTCTTCATCTTCCTCCAATACGACTCTAGACTTCTTATCTGCTATCCCAAATGTGCTTTTTTGAAAGGCAACTGGACTTTCTTTGTTTTTTCTTGAAAACATTTCACTTCTCACCCAAGAAGCTTCTTCAACTTCTGACTGAATGGTGGAGAATGGAAGGATTTATATTCCTTGCAGTCATCTGGTCATTAACACTCTCTCAGAGGGTCATTGAGGCCACTTGGAGGTTTATCTGTGCCCTGAAAGTCACCTAAATAGTGTATGTGGGTGTAGAACTGTCTTGGAATAGACTGTGTTGTAAACAGGAGATAGATGGTGTAGGGGAGGGATACAATGAGAAGTGAAACATTTTCAAGGAAAAACAAAGTCCAGTTGCCTTTTGAAAAAGCACCTTTGGGATGACCTTGACCTGGATAACTAAGAATCCATAAACCTTTCATCTACTATTTTATTTTATAGAGTTTCCCTGAAAACTTTTAATTTTCTTTCAAAAACTAAGAGCTTCTCAAGATCATGAGCAGGGGGGACAGTCACATAAACATACTCATCTCCAAGGCCATAGTCACCTTTTCATTCCCTGCAGTGTCTAAGGCCTCAGCTGAACTGTATATCAGAACCTCTGAAATTCAACAGGATTCATTTGGAGCACTGATCAAAGAGATCCTACCTCTGTGCAGAAGAGCATAATTAGGCTGAATTTAGGGTGAAAGCAATAAAAATGATCTGGCACTGACAAAAGACTGATGTTAATATTCTGTATTTTCTAATCATGTTGCTACTGCCTTGAGACAAAACAAAAAAAAGGGAAAAAAAGAAATCAAGCTAACCATGCTTTAAATAAACCTTTGATTCTGTTTATCTCTTGTGAGGTTGTGTTTCTTTTATCAGCCAAAGGAGGCAAGATAAAATTTAAACCTCTACTACATACTCATATGCTACAAAATAAGGAGATTACATTATTAAAATTATTTTATGTACCTTTCCCTATTTCAGTGTGTCCATTGGGAGTTAAGTTAAACTCGGAAAACACAGATTATTCCATCTCTTAATATGGGGGATGAGTTATTACCCCCCATAGATCGGGCCCGCAACTTGGGGGTCCTCCTAGATTCACAGCTCTCATTAGAAGATCATATAGGAGCTGTGACTAGGGGGGCCTTTGCCCAGGTTCACCTGGTGCACCAGTTGCGGCCCTATCTAGACCGGGATGCCTTGCGTACAGTCACTCATGCACTCGTGACCTCTTGTTTGGACTACTGTAACGCTCTCTACATGGGGCTGCCCTTGAGGACCACTCGGAGGCTTCAACTGGTGCAGAATGCAGCCGTGCGAGTGGTGTTGGGGGGGTCTCCTGATACTCCCATGTTACACCTCTGCTCCGTGAGCTGCATTGGCTGCCAGTTGCCCTCCAGGTGAGATTCAAGGTGCTGGTAATGACCTATAAAGCCCTACATGGCATGGGTCTGGATTACCTATGGCAGCACCTGCTGCCGGCGTCAACTTCCCTCCATCCAGTGTGCTCCCACAGAGTGGGCCTCCTCAGGGTGCATCCGATCAGAGAATGTCAATTGGTGGCCCCCAGGGGGAGGGCGTTCTCTGTGGGCACGCCAGACCTATGGAACCGCTTGCCGGTTGAGCTCCAGATGGCCCCCGACCTTCGCTCCTTCCAGCGCGATCTAAAAACCTATCTATTCGAACAATCCGGCCTGGTCTGATGGGTTTGGGGTTTGGATTTGATTTTAACATAGTTTTAATTGTATTATTATTATATTATATTGGGCATAATTATTTAATCTTTTTAACTTTTGTATTTATATTTTGATATTTATTGCCCTGTACACCGCCCTGAGTCCTTCAGGAGAAGGGCGGTATAAAAATTTAATAAATAAAATAAAATAAATAAATAAAGTGATACAGATGGACTTTGAAGAAGCAGGGTAAGAATATTGGAGCTTTTGAATTTTGGTGTTGGAGAAGATTCCTGAGAATACCATGGACATCCAAGAAAATAATCAAGTGACTCAAACAAATTAACCCACAGGACTCACTCAAGAACAAATGACCAGACTCAAATTATCCTACTTTGGCTACATTATGCAAAGACCTAGCTCTCTGGAAAAGGCTTTAGTATAGGCAAAATTGGTGAGAAAGAGAAGATGATGATAAGTAGCAAGAAAGGAGTCAGTATATTATTATTTATGAAATTTATTTGCCACCCATCTCATTTCAAAGTGACTCTCAGTTACAGTATAGTGGTAATGGGTGCACTGTTGGAAGACTTGGAAGACTAGTTTAGGGATAGATTGTCATGGAGGAAAAATATCTATGTGGCCACTAGGAGTTGAAAGCAAATTGTGGCACATAACTAATCAGGTGAACTGATGCAGATGGTGAATGCACCAGATTGAAACAACATAAGCTATCAAACATGCACCCCAAGATATAGAGGCAGTTTCCAGTTTCTGGGAAAGCCAGGCAAAAGTCATGCAGTCATTATTAACCTATGGAAACATCCAACATTGTAAATTGATCCACAACCTCACGGTTCCAACAAATGAGTGGAGAAGTTTCAGATGCTGTATTTCTCTTAGGAAAAAGTTTACCTTCAAATCAAATTCTCCTGCTGGCTGCATGCATTTTTCATAGCAATAATAGGTAGCCTGGGTAAAAGACGAAAAAGACACACATCAAAGAAAACCACAAGGCTAAAGGCATCTCAGTGGAGATTCTAAAAAGGTTGTTACTTTCTCTAACGACTGCTGAGGGCAGTGTCAGATCAGCTATGGAGGTTAGCAGCAAAGAAGCCAAGATCAAAAGTATAGGGCAACCAGGGTTTTATTACCACTTCAGTATCAGACTCCTGCTGCTTCACATTTCAATCAGAGCTTTTTTTTTCTTCACCTCCATGTTGCCCTCATATCCTGTGGGACAGATTGCTGCAGCCACTTCCCAACAAGGTGAGGTTAATTTGGATTGCAGTGAGAATTAATGCATACATATTAGCCCTTTTCTTCTGTATTCCCTAAAGCTCATACACATGTGCTCCTTGCATTTTTCGGTGTATCTATAGCACCTTTTTAACGGAACAATGCAAAAAAAAAACATTATGAAAATTCTTATAGAAGGAAAGGTTATCTAACCTTCTCTTACATCTCTTCCTAAAGATCATTCTTAAATGCCTTTTTTCTATAATATTTTGGGTTTTTTGCATACACACACACACACACACATATTATTGCTGATTTTGCTTCTTTTTCTATTCTATCACACAAGAAGAATTATGAGTCCAGTGGCACAAACTCTTTAGGAAATTCCTCCCATTGTCTTCTCATTCACACATACCCACATTTTAAGGTGATTTGAATGTGATTGACAGGCATACATTTTAAAGAACTGTTTAATGTTTTGCATTCTAAGATATTTAGTGGTATAGGCCTAACAGCATGCATTAGAAGGATCATTAAATAATTAGTGGCAAAATGGATTTTATATGTGTTATGTACTGGGCTTGTGGTGATACACCACGTGCATTGCTGGAGCAGCTGACAGCTCTCCAGCAACCCAGAGTGGCTGTCTCCTGTCCTGCAATTGGCTAGCCCCAGGCAGCAAGAGTGGGTTCAAACCTATTGGCTGCCGCCTAGGGGCTAGACTATATATTGTGGCTGGTTGCAGCCCAAGCTTCAGTACAGTTTTAGCAAGAATAAAGTATGAGTTATCCTGTACTCAGCCTCGTGTCGTCATCCCTGCACCTAAGAGCCCACTATTTAACAATGGCGACGAAGGTGGGATCCTGCTTCACCGATTAAGAGCTGAAGTCAACGAGGGGTTGGCTGCACACGCTGCAGGGAAGAGGCATTTCCCCCCCTCTCTAGGCCAGCTAGAAAGCCACACTAGCGGCCATGCTCAGCGGATGCATTCCCTGAGCCTAGAAGCAGGATCTGAAGATCGCAAGAATCTGAAGAAGAATGCTGAAGGTCAGCAAACTAAGAGAATTTGACGTGAAGCATCCGGAAGAATGGCCATCTTACCTTTCACAAGTAGAAAACTACCTGAGAGCAAATCAGATCGTGGAAGAAGGTTTGGAGGCCTCAACATTGCTTTGCGTGTGCGGCCTAGCAACCTTCAATTTGGCAGAGAATCTTTTCGGACCAACACCCATCAAAGCTGTCTCATATGCAGACCTTAAAAAGAAGCTGACCACGCACTTCCAGCCCAAGATGTTGGAGATGGCATGGAGATTCCAATTTGACCAAAGAGTGCAGCTACCCAGGGAGACAGCTTGGGAGTTCATTGTGGGCCTAAGACAGGCCGCATGCCTTTGCAAGTTCTCAAACTTAGAAGAACGACTAAGAGACCTGCTTGTCTGTGGCCTTCAGGACAGAACGCTTCAGTAGAAACTGTTTGCTAGACCCAATTTAACATTTTCCGAGGCACAGGTTGAGGTGATGGCTGATGAAGCCACCGGGGGCGCAGTGCAGACAGTTCAGCCCACCAAATCTTCAAAAGTCGAAGAATCGGTCCATCTTGAGGTCTCCAAATGTGCCGGAGAATCATCAGAAGAAGAACCCAAAATCAACAAACTCCAAAGGCAACACAATGCGCAACACCGCAACAGCCACCAGCGAGATGATGGTTACAAGGCCATTCTCTTACCGAGATGTAAGGGGGTGCGGAGGCAACCATATTTGCACCAATTGCAGATTTCGTTTGGCCACGTGTAGAGCTTGTGGAAGAACAGGCCACATCGCGGTGGTTTGCAGAGCCCACCAGAGAGACCGGCCACCCAAACACCAGTCAGAGGAACTGACTAGGAGAGGTACTAGGGCCCAGGGTCCAGTTAGTGAGGATTCTTCAGAAGCCGGGGAAGTGTTTGCCGCATCGGGGCTCGACGCCCCCTCAAGCCCAAACTTAAGCTCTTAGTAGAGCTACAAGGAGTTCCATGTAAGATGGAGTTGGACTCTGGCTCTGCAGTCTCAATCATTTTGCAAGACACATACAACTTTGTCTGTAGGTGCAGTAACAATTGAGCCATACTAAGACCCTCAGATATCATTTTAACGGATTTTCAAAATGCTCACATTAAAGTTAAGGGTAAAGCCATCATATTGGTAAAATTTAAAAGGTTTTTGGGGCACATGGATGTAATAGTAGTTGGGGGCCAGAGAACAAGTCTCATTGGACTTGATTGGTTTGATGCCTTAGGTATTCAGATTACTAGCATAAACCAGACACGAATGGCAGACCTCATGTCAGTGTGCAAAGAATACGTGGATTTTTTTTTTATTCAACCCTAGGGACATACACAGGCCCACCAATTTCTTTCAAGTTAGATCCCAATGTTGTCCCAATCAGGGTTAAACCTTGCAGGGTCCCCTTTGCCTTAAAACTTAAAATTGATTGTGAAATTGATAAGCTTGTAGAACAGGGCATGTCACAGCCTGTTGATGGTAGGGAATGGGAACCTCCTATTATCACTCCACTTAAGGCCAATGGGGAAATTCGCATTTGTGCTGATTATAAATGCACATTGAATAAGGCCCTCAAGCAGCACGCTTATCCGGTTCCAGTGGTCAACCATATTTTAGCCTCTTTGCAAGGGGGAACCATTTTTGCTAAACTTGATTTAGCACAGGCCTATTAGCAATTGCTGGTTGACGAGGCCACAGCCACTGCTCAAACGATCGTGACTCACAGAGGGGCATTCAAAGGCAAACGCTTACAGTTTGGAGTCAGTGTTGCACTGGGTATTTTCCAAGGGATTATGGAATGTACACTTAAGGGTATACAGAGCATCTGCCCTTATTTTGATGATGTTCTTATTGCTGGGGAATCCCCTGAAGTGTTGGTCAGAAGGCTCAGGGCTGTTTTGCAGAGGCTTCACAAAGCAGGCCTCAAATTAAAAAAGAACAAGTGTAGTATTGAGGTTTCATCAATGGAATTCTTGGGTTTCCACATTGATGCTGATGGCATTCACCCCGTTGATTCTAAAGTGAAGGCCATTAAAATGGCTCCTAGGCCCAAATCAAAAGGACAGCTGCAAGCATTTTTGGGTCTCCTAAACTTTTATCACACATTTCTACCTCATAAGGCAGCAATAGCAGAGCCCCTCCACAGGCTGCTTGACAAAAAAAGCTCCTTGGAAATCGACTAACTTACACGAAAATAGTTTCCAGGATTTGAAAGCACTTCTGTCAGAAAAGTCCACTGTAACTCATTGCATAGCGTCTAAACCTGTATGTCTTACATGTGATGCATCTCCCTATGGGGTGGGGGCAGTCTTAAGCCACATAGAGAAAAATGGGAAACAGGTTCCTATTGCATTTTATTCAAGTACTTTGTCCTCTGCTGAGCACAACTATGCCCAGATTGACAAAGAAGCCCTGGCCATAGTTGTTGGAGTTAAAAAATTCCATGATTATTTATATGGCAGAGATTTCACGGTCTACACTGACCACAAACCTCTGTTGGGACTGTTCAGAACAGACAAACAAACCCCCCACATGCTATCTCCAAGAATGTTGAGATGGTCTATTTTTTTGTCTGCATACAACTTTAAATTAATTAATAAATCAGGAAAGGAAATGGGCCATGCTGAAGGCCTCAGCAGACTACCACTGCCACTAATGGATCCAGATCCAGCTCCTGCTGCTAGAATACTGTCCATACAGGACATACCTGAGTTCCCCCTCCATGCAGGGGATATTGCTGCTGAAACTGCCACAGATAAGATACTTAGTAGAGTGTTGTCATGGGTATACAGGGGCTAGTTGGAAAAATGTCCATGCTCTGAATTTCAAAGTTATTTTGTCAGGAGGCATGAGTTGTCTGCACATAAAGGGTGCATATTATGGGGGAACAGAGTCATAATTCCCACTTCCTTAAGAGACAGGGTCTTACACTCCTTACATGAAGGCCATCCAGGCATTGTCAGAATGAAAGCCTTGGCTAGAAGCTACCTTTGGTGGCCTGGCCTTGATAAGGACATTAAGGCACAAGTACATGGTTGTTATACTTGCCAGCAATCTAGGTCTGAAATGCCACAGGCCCCAGTTCACAGGTGGGAGGAAATGCACACTCCCTGGTCTAGGATTCACATAGACTATGTTGGGCCTTTTCAACGGCAGCTTTTTCTGATAGTAATGGATAGCCAGGAACTGGAAGTAATTCCAGTTCCTAACATGACTACTGCTAGGACCATCCAAGTGCTGAGAAAACTCTTTGCAACACATGGGTTACCTGATGTCTTAGTTTCTGATAATGGGGCCCAATTCACTGCTGCTGAATTTCAGGCTTTTCTTAGAGCTAATCTCATCAGACATGCAACGTCTGCACTGTTTCCTCCATCTTCTAATGGACAAGCCGAACGCATGGTGAGGACAACAAAGGAAGCACTCAAGCACATTGTCACGGGTGACTGGCATCACAGATTGGCAGCTTTTTTACTCTGCCAGCATTCTACGCCCTGCACTGCCACAGGTATAAGTCCTGCAGAACTACGCTGGGGGAAGTGTTTGATTACTAAACTGGACAGGTTGCATCCAGACAGAGTGGCAGCAGAAGCCTTTCGACCAAAACCCCCGAGGGGGCTGCACATGGACAATTGGGTTTGGGCCAGGAACTATGGTCAAGGGAATTTATGAGTTCCTGGTCAAATAACCAAGGCATCTGGACCCCTATCTTATGAAGTGGGGTTGGAGGGAGGGCGAGTTGTCAAAAAAACACATTGATCAACTCAGGAAAATGTTTCCAGAACGGCCACTAAGTGAGGACTGCATCATAAGTCCCTCCCAAGTTCCTCAAACTTGCAGCCAAGCCAGCCCTCACTTGGACCACCAGGGTTTTTCCTTCTCAGAGGAGATGCATTTTGAGGAAGAATCAGGTAGCACGGGAGTGCAACATGGGCCCCCTGGTGAAGCAAGCCAACCGAATTTCAGCAACCGTTGTGCCTAGTCTGCTGAACAGACTGACTCTGGGGTGGGCCAACCTGGTGAGGCCAGCCAGACTGTTTTGAATCCCCTTGACAATGGAGCACAAAGGGACATGAATTTACCCAGCCCACTGGGTAAGCTGGTAGACCAGAAGGGGTTGGGAACTCCAAGATGTTCCTCTAGGCCACACAAGCCTCCTGCCTACCTCACAGATCACATTGTAAACTAAAGTGATATATATTGTTTTAAAACTTGTTACCACTAACTACAGAAACTAGTGCATTGTGAAACTGCTCATTACTGCAATAGAAACCTGTTCATTAGACGTTGTTTAACCTCATTGTAGCCACAGTGATTTTATTATTTTTATTATTATCACTACAGTTGTATGTAAATTGATTAATAAGTCTTGACAACTGTCAAGACTAGTTGCGGTTGTCATAGTTTGATCTAAGAGGGGAGGGGTGTTATGTACTGGGCTTGTGGTGATACACCACGTGTGTTGCTGGAGCAGCTAACGGCTCTCCAGCAACCCAGACTGGCTGTCTCCTGTCCTGCAATTGGCTAGCCCCAGGTGGCAAGAGTGGGTTCAAATCTATTGGCTGCCGCCTAGGGGCTAGACTATATATTGTGGCTGGTTGCAGCCTAATTTCTAGTACAGTTCCAGCAAGAATAAAATATGAGTTATCCTGTACTCAACCTCGTGTCATCATTCCTGCACCCAAGAGCCCACTACTTAACAATATGTATATTACTTCATGGAACCACATAACTACCTGAATATGGGAGATTTGTTTCCAATTTTGTTTTGAAAAAAGTAATTTTAAAAAAATGCTACCATTTCTTCTTGAGCAGAGAGGACAGCCTTAGTATTCTAAGTGGTTGAACTACAGCTTCATAAACACTGCAACTCAGCTGCAAAAGCTTGACTGTAATTGTTTAACAACATAGCTGAGGTCTCTTTCCCCCTTTGTCCTGGCTATCTGGCACAAATGCTAAAATAGCATACTTCAATATATTCTACAGAGAACTCCTGTCTTGTATTTGTACCCAAGTAGCTTAACTTTTCTTTGCCAGGTAGCAGAACTATCACTTCCCTAAATTTAAGGATAATTTCCAGAGAATAGCCAAAGGGGAGCCTGCTTTTTTAAAAAATAAAATAAAAATAAAAATCCTCATACGTCTTAACTGCTTCAATCTCTAAAGGACTTTTCTCCTCTCCCCACCTTTCCCTTTCCATTACCTTATTTAAGTCCAGTAATGCATTTATATGTTTTATCTTTCTACTGCTATTTAGACATTCAGTCAGCTGGCATTCTCTAGAGTTGGAAATAGGTAGGAAGTTAGCCACCAGTGAGTGTTTGAAGCCTCTGTAGTTTTATTTGCCTGCAGCAAAAGACCTTTCATCTTTCCACACAGGCAGAGCTTGAATATTTTCTGTATGGTTAGTGTTCTCTCAGCCTTTAGGTGAGTAGATCAACTATTTTGGCTTACTGTAAAATATAGATCAGGCAACCGGGGGGGGGGGGGAATGTTTCCAATGAAAACAAGCTAGTCTCATCCTCTTCATGCTTTATCCCAATCTACCTTGTTTTAATGAGAGCACATAAAAACCTATTTAATCTGGATTGCCACTTTTTTATTTTTTGAGTATGACCTTCCTCTTCTAGCTATTTCAGTTTTGACTTCCCTCACCTTCTGGATCTTTTTCTCTTTTTGAAAACTTTGTTTGTGTTTGTGTGTGGGGGGGAGGGTATGAGATGGCATGGGGTTGCTAAACAGGTCAGTCATTAAGCAAAAACTACCTGTATTGCACAAGCTATTTAAATGACCTACTAAACTCTGATTTTTTCTTCTGGTTTAATGTAATAGTATGTAGGCTGTTTATTCCTTTGATGGGCTCCTGTGAAATAAAAGCAAAAAAGGGGAGGAATTTGACAAAAAAAATCTAATTTTAGGGTTTTTTCTATCTTAAATCATGAGAAACAAAAAAGTATGTGTGTATTTCTCTGTAAGTAGGTGGGGAAAAAAGAATAATTATATGAATCTTGCAAAAACTGTAGGGCCACAATTTGTACAAGCAGTAAGAAAACACTGGAATGGATTAACATGGTGAACTTGACTATTGCACCATCTTGGATCTCCAGCTTCAAAGCTTGAGAAAGATTAATTCCAGATTCCCATTTAAGATAATTCAAAACAACTACCAAATATACTGTCCAGTAAACAATGAGTACAGTACATGCTGTTAAGATGGAAAGCTATGAACCTGGAATGTATTTGTGCTCTTGCAGATAAATTACTGCATACCCTGTTCCGAGATATTATAGATGTTACTTCTTTTCTTCTAAAATCAAAATTTAATGTTTTCATGTATTTATTCTGCTTCTGCCATGTATAAACTGGTCTTTTCTCCCTCATTACATTCATTGTAGGTAAAGCAAAGGAAAGATGTGGAGTTTTAATTAAAGTACCAATACTTGGGCACTTCAATGAAAAAAAAATGTGATAAATCTGGAGTAAGTAGCTTTAAAATCACATACTGCAAGTATCAGTCAAGTTTTTTTTAAAAAAAAAAAAATCTGAGCACAAGTTTATTCTACTGATTTTAAAATAAAGCAGCTCCAGGAATATTTCAGAGGTGCTATTCATGTCAGCTCGCTTTCAACTGTAACAAAGGAAGTACAATTAAGTTTCTTGTTGCTGCTTGATAGTTAGACAATATAAAGAGAACATCTCTCGTTATTTCCTTATCTTTCTAATAAACATTCAATTGCTAGAACTACTTTAATATATATTCTAGATCCCAACCATGACACTTGTACTTGTTTTGTACAAAACTTGAAAAGTAAGTCTGACATTATTTCAGAAAGCCCTACAGCAATACGTTTTTTCTAACCGAGATATTTTTACAAGGATAAAATGTTGCAACAGAGCCAGTTGCCAGCTCTTTCATGTAGGCAGGATCCTAAAATTAAAAGGTAAAGGTAAAGGTTCCCCCGCACATGCGTGCTAGTCGTTTCCGACTCTAGGGGCCGGTGCTCATCTCCGTTTCAAAGCCGAAGAGCCAGCGCTTGTCCAAGGACATCTCCGTGGTCATGTGGCCGGCATGACTAGATGCCAAAGGCACACGGAACGCTGTTACCTTCCCACCGGAGTGGTCCCTATATTTCTACTTGCATTTTTACGTGCTTTCGAACTGCTAGGTTGGCAGAAGCTGGGACGAGTAACAGGCGCTCACTCTGTTACGCGGCACTCGGGATTCGACCCGCCAAACTGCCGACCTTCTGATCGACAAGCTCAGCGTCCTAACCCACTGAGCCACCGCGTCCCTAAAATTACTGGAGCTCATATGCATGCTCATTCTATAGTATGAAGTATGCCCCCCCGCCCCACTTGCCAACTGAGACTAAGAAGAAGATGGGTAGAGAAGCTGCAATATAAATTAGCCTGATTGATGCATGACTTCAGCACATGACTTTCACAATGTTTTCAGTGCAACAGTGACTTACAGCTCTGGAGCAGCATGTTGGAGTTCATTTTCCAAAATGTAGATGAAACTGGGACAAAAATTAAATTACATTTAATTCTCCCTTTACATAACATTATTTCAGTGTAATTGATATGATGATTTCCTATACATTTACTTACAATCTGATTAATTGTAATATATGAATATATATGTGTGTGTGTGTTTGTGTTTGTGTGTGTATAAGGATGGCTCAGTGGTTAAAGATACTGAGCTTGTCAGCTGGAAAGGTGACAGCCTTGGTTCCAGACCTGAGCACCACGCAATGGGGTGAGCTCATTACCTGCCCAGCTCTTGTCCACCTAGCAGTTTGAAAGCATGCAAATGTGTGAAGATTAATAGATACCACTTTGGTGGGAAAGTAACAGTGTTCCTTACACCATTGGCATATAGCCAAGCTGGCCACATGAGCATGGGAATTGTCTTTGAACAACGCTAGCTGCCTCAGCCAAGAAACAGAGATGAGCACCATGCCCTAAAGTCAAACATAAGTAGACAGGGAAATCTTTACCTTTTACCTTTAATATATGAATCAGTGCTGTCTGCAGAGGGCTAATCCAATGGGTCAGTTTGATGAGAAACACATTGCTGCAATGCAAGCCTTTTGGATGTGGCAAAAGCAACAGGAGCCTGCTACTAGTCACACTCTTAGTAAAAACTTCTACTCTAAGCCATAATGTTTGTTTCTTCTGGCTTAGTTTGCTGTGTGAATCCAGTATGCCTGATAGATACAGAGAGTGGCTCCGTTTGCAACTTCACTTTATTGTAGCTTTCTGTCTTCCCCAAATATAAATGTAGTCCCCAGGCATAAAGAGGTTTATAATAATGTGCACAAGTCTAGTCTACAACTCAGGAATAATAATATTGTGGAGATTTGAAATGTATAGGCAATGGCAACTAACTGTATGAGGTGATTGAAGTGTGTCTTTCTTATTAAATTAGAACCAGAAGAATTCATCCAGAGGTTCAAAGATTGGGACAGACAAAAAGAAAACACTTTATTTTATTTTATTTTTGCATGTGGTTGAAATATGGAATTTGGTACTGCATGACACAGTAGTCACCAAGAGTGAAGGGAGTTTTAAAGTAATTTAGACAAAGTGCATTCAGTATAATCAGTAACCATAAATCATGAAAACTGCATAGCATTTCACAATTTGAACTGGCATGCCTTAAAAAAAACAGGTTTTAGGAAACAGTATTGGAGAGGCTATTAAAATTTGTTGTGGGATTCTTACTAGCATCTGGATGGCTTCTATTACAAATAATCCTTTGATCTTCTCCAGGAAACTTAATGCTCTTCTGCTATTTTCAAGGGGTGAACATATCTTTCCAAATATCAACATTCAGAAAACAATGGAAGAGCACTTCCATTAATCCATTTTGGCTGAATGCAGTTGCAATATAATAAGCAGTTATAATAACTCAAAAGAATAACAGCAAATGGGGAATCCATTGTGCAACTATGATTTATCAATACATTTGATTGTATGAATTGATAGAAATATACTTTCCCTTCTTTAAGTGCATCATCTTACATTAATTCTACTTTCAAAAATTTCTACATGGCATGCATTCACTGCCTTTTAACACTATTTGAAAACTCCAGCCAGGTTTGATATAGATCCAGAGTTATTGCTTTCCATTGCTTTGAATGGCTCACTTTATTCATATACTATGGAACTGTAATTAGAAAGATGCTGGTATTGAATTAAAATAGTCTTTAAATAAATATGCTTCCTTTCTGAGAAAAGTAGATATTTTAATCTTTAGGTGGACTTACTTTTAATATAAAGGTCCTGAAACAACAGATGTGTTTCTAATTGCGTTCTTAAAATGAAATGTTTTTATTCTGAGTCTGCAGCAAAGGAAATATCCTTCAGCAAAGGGCACCAGCTGCAAAATAATAAAAAGAGCTTTAAACGTTTATCCAGTGACTGGCAGGTTTTTTGCTCTTAGACATTTTAAAGTTCATATTTGTTCATGCAAAATGTAAGAGCTGAAGTTTAGCTGTTTTAGGTCCTTTTTGCAGCAAATTTCACAAAATATTTTGGCAAAGAATTATGCACCTGGTGAAGTTCAGAAGGTACTGCACAGTTTGAAATTGTAGTAAAGCCAGCCAGTTCTCAACATTCCACCAGGACTGAAATCAGAGAAAAAATATGTCTACTAGCCACACATGTTTGAATTATGGAATTATGGAAAATGACCAAATTGTGAGTTGAAATTGATCTCTGCAATTGTGTAACAGTTGCCCAAATACTGTGCATATTTATACACAAAAATGTGATTTGGGTCATTTTATATGGAACAGCAATTTGACACTTCCAATTTGGCCAAGAGGTAGAACAGAACTTTGGCTTTCTATAGTCCATCACAAATTGGAAACCAACAGTTATATGGCTATTTCAGCACAATATGTATAATCAATAGGGAGTGTGAGTATTTCTGATTCTATTCTTAGCTGCTGAACTAGGGATGTGTAAGCTTCAAAAATGCTTTATAAGACCTTTCTGCAACCACTGCTATGCATAGACTCCTTAAAGCATCCATTTCCCCCCCCCCCACACACACACATTTCTGCATCAGCCTGAAAAAAGGATGGTGTTGCTGCTTTAAAAAATCATCAGTGTGAATTTATTAAGGCAGCAGCAGTTTTGATTTTTAAGGAACAGAAGTCCGAAAAAGGTGGACTATTTTAATAATTACCAGTGAAGTACTGCAGTTGTTCCTATATGAGATACACAGAATAGCTTCAAAATCATTTTGAAGCACACAATATTCTGGAAATATGCATATTATTTTGGCTGCTACAAAGAAAAAGCTAATTATTGACTTCTACATTATCACGATCTTCGATTATGATAGTCTACTATTTTGCATCCACAACACTAAGCATAAGGAACCACTAAAATATTGATTTCTTTTTCAGAAAGGGCATGTCATCCTACAGATGTTCAGAATCAAGGCCATTATCATGCTGGAGGCTAGAGGCAAGGTTAATTACTCCTTACTAACATGTGATACCCTTTTCATATAAATAATTGTGAGGCTGAATAATAAAGTAGTATCTCAAAAACATAGCTTTAGGTTAGGATTCCTGGAACTATGTATTTAAAACATATGCACTTCTAAATGGAGAATTGTGTAAATAACTGTTCAGAGGGAATGGGGAGATAGGAAGGGAGACAGGACGGGTGAGACCTGTTTAATGAAATCATGATGCAAATATTAAAACTTTTATATTTGCATCAGACTCAGATAAAAGCACATAGGATGGGATTTGTATCATGCTGTCACTCTGTCTGTGTCATCATTTTAATGAAATGTCTGCTTGCTGAAGATGCCAGTGTGGCCATTTCAAATGCTATCTATAATTCAACAAACTCTGCTTTGATATAGCATTTATTTATTATTAGCAAACTCTAAACGTATAAATGATGTCTGTTCCATGACATAGTAGCAAGAAATTTACGAAATTGTTCTTTTTGGTTTTGTTGCTTTTTAATCTTTTAAAAATATTATTGCTGGATAGCTTTGTAAATTTAATATAATTAAGGTTTAGAAATCAAGAAATCTCATTCCTGAAAAAAAAAATCCCACATATAGTATCAATTTACATTCTCTAATGACGAAAAATAATTTGTATGTACGTTATGTATTATATGTCCTTAAATGTTTTAACAAGAAATATTTATATAGGAACGAGATTAATACCAGCATTCACTTTCCATTATACATTTGGAATTAACCAGTTATAATTTGTTTTCTCTTCACACATGGGAAATGTGGAATAGAATAGAACAGAATAGAATAGAATACAACAGAACAGAACAGAACAGAACAGAACAGAACAGAACAGAACAGAACAGAACAGAACAGAACAGAACAGAATAGAATAGAATAGAATAGAATAGAATAGAATAGAATAGAATAGAATGGGCCTTGGATGTCTTCTAGTCCAGCCCCCTGCTCAAGCAGGAGAACATATACCATCTCAGACAAGTGACTGTCTAGCCTTTTCTTAAAAGTCTCCAGTGATGGAGAGCCCATGATTTCTGAAGGCAAGCTGTTCCACTGGTTAATTGTATTCGCTTTTTGGGCTGCTGCTTCACACTGCTGGCTCATAGTCAAGTTATCATCCACTAGGACTCCAAGGTCCCTCTCATAGTTAGTGTTTTTGAGCCAGGTCTCATCTAATCTTTACTTAGGCCTTTGATTTTTCCTGCCTAAATGTAAAACTTTGCTTTTCTCCACATTGAAACTCATTTTGTTGGATAGGGCCCATTGCTCAAGTTTGTCAAGATCTTTTTGGATCCTGAGCTTGTCTTCTGCGGTATTGGCTATTCCTGCCAGTTTAGTGTCATCTGCAAATTTGATGAGTTCCTCATCTATTCACTTATCTAAGTCATTTATTGACAGATATAGCTTTGTAAATATCCCTATTTAAAGTTTCTCATATACTTCATTGTTTGTTTTTTATTCTGTGACTCTCCTATAGAACCACAAACAATGGTGGCAAAGGCTATTTTGTAGTGGTTGATAATTCAGATGCTGGTTTGCATTTTTCTATGTCTGCATAACAGCCACTAATAATTGGGCATTAAAATGTAGAATGTTCCTTTGATGGATTTATGATTATAAAGGAATTTATCATTCATTCAAATTAAACTTCAGCTGGGTTCTGTTGCACAAGAACCACTGTGACTAGATAAATAAATAAATTCCTTTCTTGGAAGTTGGTCACTTCTTACGGCACCAAAATCTTCTCTTTCCTAGGCTTGCTGCTGTCAAGTTTTAAAGAAATAAATTTTATTACAATGTAAGCTGTACAGCATTAAGGCACAAGGTCTGTGTTTTCATTATTTCCAGTGTTGATACTCCACCTAAAAGTTAGATATAGAATAACTGTATATTTTACATACACAAATAGACAAACATGAGCCAGTCAATAACAATATCTATTTCCACTCATATTTCCACTAGAAGGGTTTAATTCATTCCTTAAACACAGAGAATATACAACACATAAGTAGATAGAATAGGTGTTTTCGTACCATTTTGTTGATTATTTTATTTTTTGTTTCTAGTTTGTCTTTTGCAGTGTTTTTTTTGGTATGTTGTCCTATAATTTCTTTTTGTGTGAAGACTGATGCAAAGAATGAGTTAAGCAGCTCTGCTTTCTCCCTATTGTTTGCCATCTTCTCTCTTTAGTGGACCTACAGTTTCCTTGACTTTTTTCTTGTTATTAATATGTTGAAAGAAACTTTTTTTTAATTATCCTTGATTTCTTTTGCAAGTTTTTGTTCATTATGAGCCTTTGCTTTCCTGACTTCGTCTTTGCATGTTCTGGCTGTGGGATGATAATCAGCCTTAGTTGTGTCTCTCTTTCCATTTTTTTTTACTTGTCCTTTTTGTCTTTCAGTTTGTCTGAGAGATCTGTGTGCAGCCATGCCGGTTTCTTCATTCTTGTTTTTCTTTTTCAGTGGTATTGTACTGGACTGGGCTTTTATGATAGCATTTTTCAGAGTTTCCCATGCTTCTTGGGTTGTTTTCCCCTTTAGGATTCTCATCCAACTCTCTGAGTTTGTTAAAATCAGCTCTTTTGAAATTTAAGACATTGGTTGAATTATTTTCTATTGCTTGTGTTTGCATTATATTGAATTCCAGTATGACATGATCAGTTTCCCCCAAGGTTCTGGCAACTTTAATTCCCTCTATCACTTCTTCTCTAGTAGTAAGAATTAGGTCCAGTATAACTTTACTTCTAATTCACTCTTCAACCTTTTGGATGACAAAGTTGTCGGTAAAGTAAAGCCAAGTATTTGCAAAGATTGCATACATATTAACCCAAATTTAAGATTTCTATGAAGTTTATTTCTTGTCTGGTCTATATTGTGGGGCTGATATAACATATTATAGGAGTGTGCAGAGGTGCTTTTGTTCACACTACTGTGAGATATTCTGCTTCCACAAAGTGTTGAAACACATCCAGACTTTATTGGTCACCTGAAATGTAATGGGAATGATTTCTAAGCATGCACAGAAACTGCCTTTATCGGGATAAATTATTGGGTAATTAGCTATGCTCAAAGGAGAAAGTAAGCATGTCTAAAGGATACAATCATGTTTTCTTTAAACCCCAGTCATATAGCTTCCATAAACTGATTCAATATCTTCCCATCTTCTACAGTCTTAAACTACTAAATTTAAATTGGCAGCAGTTAAGGGAGGAGCTGGCAACTGCATAAAAAGAAAACAGAATGCATACAGCCCTGAATTAAAGTAAGTAAATGGTCATTTTAATGTTTTTTACTAACTTTTGTGGCTGCCTCACAGAAACATGTATTTATTTTAGTTATTAAAATTAATTAAAATTATATGCAACCTGTTATGTATTGGGCTTAATTGTAACCACGTGGTAAGCTGGAGCTAGCTAACGGCTCCCAGTAACTCAGACAACCCATCTCCAGTGCTGCTATTGGCTGCCTCTAAGTGGCAATGGGTTGCTTTAAGCCTATTGGCTGCCGCCTAGAGGCCAGGCTATAAATTGCTGCAGGCTGCAGCTCAGTTCCTCAGTTCAGATCCTGCAAGCAAATAAACATGACCATTGCTGAACTCACTCGCCTCATCTTCATTTCTCCGCAACGAACTCACTACACAACACCACCTATGTTGCCAATGAGAGAGACTTCAAATGCCTTCTGACATCTCATGGCCCTGAACTTTTTTATTTATGACTCTTCATAATGTCCTATATAAATTCAGTTATTTAAGAGTTCTGACAGAAGACTTCATAAACAATTCAAACTTGGACTCATATAATACAAACCTCCTCCTACCTCCTCCTCATATCCACTCAAGGAATTCAAAACCGGGCCATTTATGATATACCAGTATAGTTTATTATTTAAAGATACTGTACAAATTATAATGGTGGAGGGTAAACAAGGTAGCTTTTTTTACCCAAAGCCTAGACAGAACAGGCAAGGAGCAAAACATCAATTTAAAATAGTATTTTCCAACCTGTACAGTTCCATGTGCATTCTTACAAGATGTTGCATAATTTATGTTCTTGTCTGCTCGTTACCAGTGAATAGATAGTATGAAGGCTCATCTAGAACATCCTATAATAAAAACAGTTGTTTCTCTTTTTTTGCCACTCTTTCTCTCTCTTTCTATCATCTATCTATCTATCTATCTATCTATCTATCTATCTATCTATCTATCTATCTATCTATCTATCTATCTATCTATCATCTATCTGTTCTTCATCATCATCATCATAATCATCATCATCATCATCATCATCATCTATCTACAAACACACATACATTTAAAGGGAACTAATTTACCGCAAATGAACATTCCATTTCCTTTTAATAAACATATAATTATGAATTAACATAATATCTTTTGGCAGAAAGCCTAAACAAGCAAAAGAACAAATGATATTTTGAATGCTGTTGTCACCTCTTTACCAATTCCCTCTCTCGCTCTCACTTTTAAATGAAGACAAAGCAAAGCCATAACAAAGCTGTATTAACGCATTTTTGAAGTGTTTCTTCATTAACAACCATGTTGTCTTATATTTTTGCAGGAATTATTTATACTTTTTAGATCAAACAAAATGTTCTTTCCAGTGCTGAAATCTGATAATTTGTTTTAGCACAATGAGTATGCTGCCAGAAATAAACATCTCTGCCTACTGCACACATTATTAAAATTAAAACTAAGAGAGAACTACAAAGCTTGAATGCCTCTCCAGAACCTGATCTGTGATAATTGTTGTGTTTTACTTTGCAAACAATAATGTAGTGGGTAAAAGATAAAATGAGACTGCTAAGACTTCATAAAAGTTTGGCATTAGGAACAAAACGAATCAGATGCATAATTTGTAATAACATATAACCATCTTTTTATATTTATCAATGGAAATTTCTAATTATATCTTGAAATCTTTTTTAAAAAATTAAAATCCTATAAATACTTAAGTTTGCATTAAAGTTAAACAAAATGCTCCACTATTGATAAAAAAGTTCTTTTAGCAGAGGCTTCTGTGAAGTAGAAGGAAAGAGAATAATTTTAAGAAATTTCTCCATTTTGCTTACAGCTTTCTCAAGTGATTCCCTGTTACTTTAAAGAGTCTTCCATGATATTAGGGAGAATTTTGGAAAGAGGCCCCTTAAGAATTTGTGGACAAATTGCCTTGCCATCTTTCCACCAGATTGAAAAGTCTTGTGAGTATATAGGCAAAATAGCAGATTTTCTAGCTAGATAACATATTCATTAAAACTTGTATTAAGTTTACCATAAGACTTTTAGAACTGTTATAACACATTAGCTATATGTAATTCTTTCCCTATAAACAGAAAGTTGGTGGTTTGAAACCTTGCAGCAATATTCTTGTGTTGTGTTAGCTTTTTAAAAGCAATGTAGCATTTCATCATTTAGCTAGAAGAGCTCTTAGCCCCCAAATGGTCCAAATAATCTATGGAATCTTTGGGAACTGTGATGAGCTCCTCACCTTAGTTGAGGTGAGTCTGAAATGGTACATGGTCTCCTGCTTGAGCAGGGATTTGGACTAGAAGACCTCTGAGGTTCCTTCCATCTCTATTATTCTATGTTCTACATATGTTATTCTATGAGTCTACCAATGTTTGCAGTCCAGATTAAATATATTGCAAACAATTTTTTGTGGTGTACCCTTTCTAAGCTTCCTTTTAAAAAATATCTTCAAACTTGGGACCTATTAATGGTTAGAGAAAAGATTTAGGGATTAGGAATTTAATTTGTATTAGTGAATAAGATACTCAGACAACACTTTTTTGTTGAATAATTATTATTGAATTCCGTTAAAAAATAACAAAACTTTTTTTTAAAAAAAATGTCTTATGTTTTAACTATTGCTAAGCACATTTGATTTGTGCTTAGATTATAAGCTTCCCTGAGTCTTTGGAGAAGGGCGGGATATAAATGGGATTAAAAAAAAACTACGGCTATTGTTAAAGCCTATTTTAAGCCTCTTTTAATGAATTTAGACTTCTGCAACCCAGAAGTAGCCCTATTGAGAAAGAACACTTTGTACAAATGGCCTTTGTAGACAGGTAGAGCAGACTGATATAGTCTGCAATGCAATGCAATGCATCAGAGCAATAAGCATCAATATCCATTATAGGCAATATGTCCCTTGGTGCAATAAGGTCAATTATAGTGTACCTCCCATTGATGTACCCTGGCCACACAAAAAAATGGTAGTGTAAAATTGTACTTGATTCAGTACTCTGGGGAAAGCTTTCTTTTCTTGCCTAAATAATGTGGTGTTAACTATACTGAATAATTCACCTGCTGTACCAAAAACATTCAACTAAGTTATAAAATGTGTATGAGTTGTAAAATGATCATTGTTTCAGTTGTGCCTTAAGAAGCCTTAGAAACAGATTTAAACATCTGCTGCTCTGTTAATCAGAGATGATATACATATAAATGTGTATATATGTTCAACATATTAATTGCAGTATTAATCTAGCTTTCAAACATTCTCAGTTATGACCTTCTTTATAATACGGGAGAAGTGTTTGAAACAGACTACATCAATGTTATTTTGCTCTTGTTCCTAATCATTCTTTTCTTTAATCACATAATTTAATTTCTTTTTGGTTTATAAATCAATGATATAATTTCTCCTATTCTGAAACATTTCTTTCTGGAAAATTTGACCGCTACAAACATTCTCCTTCATTGAATTTAATCTTTGTTTCTTCTGTCCCCATAGCATTTGCTGCTCTGACAAGACAGGATTCATTTCTTTCTGTTTAGCTAGCTCAGACATGTCAAACACAAGGCCCGGGGGCCAGATCCGGCCCGCAAAGTGGTTTCATGTGGCCCGCGAAGCCATCCTGGAAACAGTGAGGGAACGGCCCCCACTGCCTTGGCCCTGGCCCAGAGACCCTCCTCCTGCCAGAGACCCTCAGATCTGTCCCACTCCTGCCCAGGCCCCCATAGGCACCCTTGATGCGAATGATGTAGAGCTGGCCATGCTCACCCAGTAGGCCATATGCACTTTAGCCACGCCCACCCAGTAGGCCACACCCACCCAGGCCACACCCACCCAGCCCCCTGAGGGCAACCGCAATGCTGATGCGGCCCTCAATGAAATTGAGTTTGACATCCCTGAGCTAGCTTATAGGTAAGTTTGGCAACCTTGACCTTGCTGGCTAAAGTAGGTACAGCATGTTCCCTTCATAAAGAAGTGTTCATTGATTATTGCTTACTTCCCCCTTTTTATCTCATCACTGTTACAAACATTGAGAGAAGGGAAGTGAGGCCATTACAAACCAGGCAGTGATACAGTTTGTTAAGATGCTTTCAATCGTGCCTCTGTAAAAAGTGGCCAGGATAGAAGGAGAGAGATGTGCTCTCCTCATCAGATGGAGGAAATGCAGGTGCTAGTTTGCCCCCTTCACTAAGGATGAGGTGTGGAGAGACCAAGTCAGATTGTTAGTTATCTGCACCCCCAGATACTTGATACTGTTGACCACCTCCACAGCTGCAGCCTTAATACAGAGTGGTGTGGGGCTATGCTGGCTCTTTCTAGTTTAGACCCTGGGGGATGTAGGGGCAGTTATATTTTTGGTCTAGACCAGG
Source organism: Vipera berus (assembly GCF_964194415.1). Taxonomy (NCBI): domain Eukaryota; kingdom Metazoa; phylum Chordata; class Lepidosauria; order Squamata; family Viperidae; genus Vipera; species Vipera berus. The sequence goes on along the minus strand of NC_138202.1, from coordinate 82,648,592 downwards.
GGTCGGCAACCTCGGCTCTTTTATGACTCGTGGACTTCAACTCCCAGAATTCCTGAGCCAGCTATAGCTGGCTCAGGAATTCTGGGAGTTGAAGTCCACGAGTCATAAAAGAGCCGAGGTTGCCGACCCCTGGTCTAGACAGAAAGTAGGCCATATTATAGCTAGGAACATATTTATTCAGCGTGGCTGCTAGTTGTTATTCATGTTGTAATCATATTCTATTGCTTATTTTTTACAGTTTTACTGGATCTTGCAGCATTGAATAAAGTTTAGATGGTAAAATACTGTCTCATTTCTTGAATAGCGGATAGCTTTCCATGCAGCCACAGGGTTATGGATTAGAGAATCCTGGACACTGTTCCATGTTTCATTGTTGAACTTCCTGTATGTCTATGTTGGTATGTGGGTGGGTATGTATGTTGGGGGTTGATAGCTGAGAATAAAGCAAATAGTAACACTGTGTTTCTTTATATCAAGACACGTGCCACCTGAAGGATTTTCATTTGGAAATAATCCAAAATCAGAACAACAGTATTACCAGTGTTAATTTGTTGTGGAATATATTTCTGAGCTCTGCTAAACAGACCACTATAGCTCTCTATCCACAGACACATATTTGAAGAGATTTATTTCATTACTGAATCAGAAAAGTTGTTATATTAGTATTTATTTGTGTGATACATAATGTACAATTCAGTAGAAAAATCTGGTATATGAAAGGTTGATGGATATGTAACCAAAGGGCTAAAATAATGGAAAGAAATCCTGAAATTGGTGAACCAAATCAAGTGTATGGCTGTTTTTATTTTTCCTTAAGAAGGCTTCTCCCTTTATCACTATAATATTTCACAGGACTCCAAAGTGTTGTGTGAAGCAATCAGTTCTTTTTTTTCCAAATTGACAGTACAATTCTATATGTGCCTATTTAGATATTCTGCTTCCATTTTAACATTTATCTCAGCATTAGAACTAAAAACCATAAAAAGATTCACAGACCAAATAATTATATATACACTTATTTGAAAAAAAAAAAAGATCTCTCATCTTATGTAACACAATTCTGGGAGGTTCAAAACAATAATACAGATCAAAGAGACTAAAACCAAAATATCTGGCCCCTATCTAGTAATCACAATCCATCTATCTACCCATTCAACCAATAGTTATCCATCCATGATTCATGAAATAAATCAGAACTAACATCAGACATTATTGTAAACTACAAGCCTTTTTTAATAAAAAAATTGAAGTATTGCACTAAGCCAGACATGTCAAACTCACGACGTCATGTAATGTCGCGCAACGTATTGAGACAGTTTTGCCATTGCCTGCAATGGGGTGGGCGCAGCTTCCGTATGACATGTCCAGCCCGCGGGCCTGCAGTTTGACACCCCTGCACTAAGTCATAATATGGTTTGTTTGGTTTTAACCAATCACAGGCAAAATCAGTTTTAGTCTCTTAATGTGGAATCATGTGCATCAAATATCATTGGATCTGATAATTGTCAATAAATCAAAAGAAAAAGTGGTAACCTTAAGGATGTCTAGAAGATGGTTTATTGTCCATCATATATTTTGTTGAGTGTTTCTGATGAATACATTGAGTAATTTAGCAAGCATTCATTCCAATTCTGATTTTTTTAGCAACATTTTTTTCCAAATAGGATTTGGTGGCATTTGAGGACAAATGAATTAATATTGCTCTCCAAAAGCAGTGTAACTGCAGACTTTCCAATGACTTCCTTTACTGCTACATTCATTAAAAGAGTCAACACTTAGATTAGATGTTTGTAAAGAGAAATGGCAGCTGGGGAACAATCAGCATTTGATAATGATCAATTGTGCATTGAATAATGTCATAACCATGATTTTCAGCATCTGTAATGGTGTCAAACTGCCGGCCCATGGGCCGGATGCATCATCTGGAAGCCGCGCCCACCCCATTGCCGGCAATGGCAAAACTCTCCCGATACGTTGTGTGACATCACATGACATCGCAAGTTTGACATGTCTGCATTAAGATCTACCATTTACAATAGTATTTGTATTGATTACATTATAGCAGTGTATTTATGAGTGAATCTGTGACTATTGAGAAGTATAGAATAAGTATACTTTTTCTCTTTTTTCTTACATTTTTGGTTTGTTTGGGCTTGTTCCTCTCAACTTTTTTTTCTTTTGGTTTCTATCCTTTTTACCTTTAAATGTAAAGACTGTTAATTGTGTATGTGTAAAGTAAAATAAATCTTCTATATGTGGACTACAAGAATCTGGACAAGCATTAAAGGACAACAAACAAACAAAAACTCTCACTCTATGCTCCCTTCTAGCTGTTATCTGGATTTTTTTTTTCAATCAAGATGTGGTAGCCATAGTTTTATTGATTTTCCAGATGAGAAAGTATTAATCAGCCAAATGATGATATTCAAGGCAGGTTGTGGTGTTTTTTTTGTGTGTTTTTTTCAATTGGTGATAGTGGTAAGACTTTTTATTTTTATATTGCTTGCAGTAAATGAAAAAGAACTGAGTTAATTACATGTAACAGTTAAAAATGCAGAAAGTTTTATCAATGGAAAACAGGAGCAAAGGGCAATTGATTTTCCCAAGTCTTTAAGTATTCTGAACTTTAGAGAAAAAATTCCTTTTAATCAAGTAGCAGAACATTAGTTAAATATACAGGAGATACTGTAGGGATACATAAAATCTATGTTAAGATTAAGGCTAAGAATATAAAAATCCTGATTTGCACTTTTAAAAACATTTAATACACAGATAGTTATAAATTATGGGAAAGACTGTTTTGTAGAATTGCTTTCCCACTTTAACACACCAACTAGAACTTCAGTTTGCTAAATTAAGATTACATAATTGTGGTATAGCGGGCTAACATGCTAGGGACATATACCATGAATTACAAAACACAGTGCCTTGGTTCAAAGTCAAATACCAAGACTAATCCCTCATAGTTTAACAAATTCCTGAGGGAACACCTGCTGCCATCATCAAGCTCCCTTCATCCAGTGCGCTCCCACAGGGAGGGTCTTCTCAGGGTGCCGCCGGTTAAAGATTGCCGGCGGGTAACACCCAGGGGTAGGACCTTCTCAGTGGGCGCGCCTGCCCTCTGGAACCAGCTGCCCGTGGAGCTTAGGACTGCCCCTGACCTCCGTTCATTCCGCCGGGACCTGAAGACCTGGCTCTTCGAGCTCTCTGGCCCAGGCTGAGAATTTTTAATTTTAATTTTAACTGGTTTTTTTTATTTTCTCTCAGGGTTTCATTTAATCTTTTTTAATTTGGTTTTAACTTTTGTATTGATTTTCTTTTAAATATCCTGTAAACCGCCCTGAGTCCTTCGGGAAAGGGCGGTATATTAATCTAAATAAATAAATAAATAAAATGATGGGAGCATAATCCACACCTGAAAACTGTACTGTTAATACCTACAGTAATTAGCAGAGACATCTAGATGCATAGCATTGAAGAGGAAATCATGATTGAAAAAAATTGTTTGCGTGGAAATCAGCAGACAGAGGCAATACATAAAAGTTTTACTTTCACAGGTATTCTCAGTGTAATGTAAATATCTTTGTTGAATAGATAGCATTAGCATGACTTCAGAGAAGGGGGAAGGTAAGTTGTATCTTTTTTCTTAGCATCTGAACAGAGAGTCTAAACAACACACACACACACACACACAGACCAGTCTTTATTGAGTAATACTAGTCTCCAACTTTTCTGTTTTGTGAACACTATCAGAAAAAGCATAGTGACATATATGTTAGGCACAGATATTTCAGTAAGCCATTTTTAATTATTGTTTTGTTTATGAAAGGATCACCAGCTTTTTCATTACGTAGGTGTGTTTTCCCATTTCTCTGCCAAAAATAAGCCTGTACTTTCAACATTACACTCTAATTTTGAACCTGAGTAGTTGCTGAAATTAATTATTACCCATTATGGAGCAGTTATTTTTTATCCCAAGTTGAAATTTTCTATGTCAATCTGTGTGCAAACATTACTTTTAGAAATGAATGTGGTGACTAGAGATACCACTGTTCTTAAGCTATGTTCCTACTCAGTATCCAGGCTGAGTTCCTAAGCCAAACTCCAGACAAGAATCAAGCCAAGATTGGTTCCTTACTATGACTTGGAGACTGTCAGCCTTCTTTCTTCCCTGTAGCTGTTGCACTTGTCCAAGCATACTTTCTGCTTTCTCATTTTCTTCCTTTCTCTTCCTTGTCTCTTCTTCTTCTACTCACCCAGTTCAGCTTTTAAGCCTTGTGAAGACAGGATATATCCATGGAAATGGACGTCTTGCACCTTGCACTGCAATTTCTTTGTACTGAGCCTCAGCATCACCTGTGTACAATGGTCTAGTAGTGCTATTACCTTCTCATCACGGTCATGCTCAGCTTCTTCATCTGTTTCACCACAGCCGACTATGAGAATGTCATCAGCTATTGGCTCAATTCCACTGAGCCCAATTAATAGTTCATGCTGCTTTTGTTGATACACCTCTGGTGCTACAGAGGCTCCAAAGGGTAGTTTGGGCCATCTCTTTCTGCCCCAAAGGGTCCAGAATGTGGTCATGTCATCCAGTTTGCATTGTTAAAAGGCACCTCTGACATGTGAAAAGTGTGAAAAGCCATGCTTTGGGTAGTTTATGCAAAATGTCATCAAGTGTTGGCATTAGGTAGTGTGACTGTTTCAGAGCCATGTTCAAAAACTTAGGATCAGTGCAGATTCTGATCTTCCTAATAACCATGTTCCTTATCCAATGAGTAGGCTCAGATACTGAAGTAATATGTCCTTCAGCTTCATACTTGTCCAGTTGTGCTTTGACGAGCAAAGGGGGGGGGAGAAAGAGAGAGAGAGAGAGAGAGAGAGAGAGAGAGAGAGAGAGAGAGAGATATTCACAAGTAGAACTTTCCATGATCCTGTTTCATGTTCCCCAAAAAGCTTCTCTCTCAACCCATTGTATGTTCTATTTACTGCATTGAGAGAGTGTCTAACAGGAACAGGAAATGCACTACAGGAACAATGAAGATGAATAATAGAGTAGCAATGTGACACAGGAAACAAATACAATAGAGATGAATGATGGAGCTGCATATAAGGTAAACATAACACCCGTAACAGTTACCTTTCCCTTTTCTTGGCTAAGGACATGGGCAGTGTGCTAACTTGATAGCCTAGGGATGCCAGCAAATTTTTGAAAAAGGGTGTAACTCAACTAACCAACTGGTGAAGTTGTTACATTGTTGAAATGCCAAATAACTAGCTGAGATGTTGGCATGCGGGCAGTGGTGGGATTCAAATATGTGAACAACTGGTTCTCTGTGTGGATGCTGTTTCCAGAAGTCCATTCTAGACCTCAGCAACAAAAAATTAGCTACCGGTTCTGCCAAAATGGTGTGAACTGGCTGAATCCCACGACTACATGAGGGTCTGTAGGTGAGTCTCTGGGAGTCATTCTGTGTCTCTTAGCAAAATGGGGGAATTGGGCACTCTCGGGTTCCCAGGAGTGTAAAACTTTTATGTCACTTTTGTTGGTGGGATGAGTCTAGTGTTGGAAGGGGGAAGGCAGAGTTTTTGTCTGCCTACCTGCAACTACTCCAATCAGCATTTTCAGGTGCTTCTTTTTTCAAGCATAGAGGCTCTTTCACCTCACCCTTTTCTCAATCCTGACCCCATTTTTTCTTTACTGCATATTTGAATCCTGTCACGCTCTCTTAGTCTGGATTTGACAGTAGATCATAGATCTCCTGACACTTCTTGGCTTGGTGTCTGAGACTTGGGCCTGATTTGGCAGAGGATTCCCAGACAAGGATCAACTATATTAGAATATTGTAAGGCAAGAATGCAACTGTACATAACAGTTGATTGCCCAGAAAATGATTATTTTACATTCAAGGGCTTGAACCCAGTCTGCCTTAACAGATACAGTACTGGGAAAGGCTTGGGGATCATTGCCAAGCAGTAATTATATGTGCATGTAAGTCACTGATAGTCTGGGAATTGCTGGTTTCCACTCTGTCCTCGTCAGTCCTTAAGACTCTCCACTGCAAAAAAAAAAAAAAAAAAAAAAAAAAAAAAAGAGGGAGGAAGAAAAACACAAAACAATTTCAGAAAAAAAATGTGATGGGTGAAGCCATGGGTTTACTGTTTCCTGATTTAGGAACATTTAAAATTCAGAGAAATCTGTTAATCAAAACCTGGACATTCTATTTATTATAGAATTGCCAGATACCCAGTAATCAAAATTAGCTCATATGTCCATAGAATAAATAGAATGTAGTACTTTATGATATAGTGAAAATACTGTTTCATATCCTGTAATCTGTATGCATTTTGAGAGGTAGCAACAAGATGAACAGATTTTTTTTAAAAGGGGGCTATCATTTAAGTCCATGAAGAAAAGAAGTCCTATTTTTAATATGAATTCTAAGAAATCTTTTTTTCCCTCTCTCTCTCCCCATTCCTGTATCAGGGATGGATTTACATAAATCACCAAGCCATAATGCCATTTGGTTGCTTTCATCTTAAGGAATATCATTATCCAGCCACCAAGAATTTGCCAAGTAAGCAGATTATTAAGACCTTTTTCACTTTGGTTTCAGGCTGATTTTATAATATTGAAACAGTGTTGATCATACTTTAAATAGCAGTGGAAGTTCAGTTAGCCATAATTCAGCCACAAGAGCAGTTGGGAACACATCCCAATATGCCTCCCTAATACCACTGCTTTATAATCTGCATTGGATCCCAGTTAGCTTCCAGGTGGAATTTCAGGTGCTGGTATTCACCTGTAAAACCCTGTATTGCACAGGTTATCTGTAGGATTGCCTAATTATGTCTATCCATTCCAACAGTGTCACCTAATGGGACCCAGGAAATGTACCTTTGTCATGCTCTTCTACTACCTATTCTACCACCTCTTACAATACTAAGCAACACAGTATCAACAGTAGAGACCTTCAAGATTCTAGGTTCTATAATATTTCAGGAAATAAAATGGACACCTAACATCAAAAACATCATCAAAAAAGCACAATAAGGAATATTCTTCCTGCACCAACTCAGAAAGCTCAGACTGCCCAAGGAGCTGCTGATACAGTTACACAAAGGAATTATTTATTAGGTCATTTGCACTTCTGTAACTCTCTGGTTTGGCACAGCAACCAGACAAGACAGACACAGACTTCAATGTATAGTTAGGACTGCAGAAAAAACACTTGCAACCATCCTGCCTTCCATTGTGGACCTGTATACTGCATAAACCAGAAAGAGGACTGTGAAAATATTTACAGACCCCTCACATCCTGGACATAAACTGTTTTAAATTCTTCCCTTGAGATGATGCTACAAGGCCCAGGTGTCAAACTCATCACATCATGTGACATGTTGCAATGTATCACAACTTTTTTTTCAATTGCCAGAGCTGGGGTGGGCACAGCCTCTGTATGATGCAACCAGACCACAAGCTGGCAGTTTGACACCCCTGCTATAGGGCATTGCATGACAAAATAACTAGACACAAAGACAGGGTTTTTTTTCCCTCTCATGCCATCATTCTGCTAAACACTGTTTTATGCCCTGGGATATCAAACCAACTATTAGGGCTGTATTACTATTATCCCTCTCAACTTTCCCATTATCTATTTCCTTAGCTTCTTATGACTATAACTTTGTTGTTTGTATCTATGATACATGTTGATTGCTTATTTACTATCCTATGACTATCATTGAATGTTGTATCTTATTTACGTTGATTGTATTTTATGCTTATGATCATGATTTATCACTTGTTTGTATGTACACTGAGAGCTTATGCACCCAGAGATAAATTCTAATCACACTTGGAGAATAAAGAATTATTCTATTCTATTCTATTCTATTCTATTCTATTCTATTCTATTCTATTCTATTCTATTCTATTCTATTCTATTCTATTCTATTCTATTCTATTCTATTCCATTCCATTCCATTCCATTCCATTCCATTCCATTCCATTCCATTCTCTAAGAAATAGAATCTCTGCTTGTAATTTGGATGGCTCAGGAAAGCCTTGACAGTTCCCTCAAGAGAGTTGGACAGTTTTATGGGCCTCAGTTATTTTGTAATGTTGCTTTTATGCTTTATTTGTTTGTTTATTACTGCTTAAAGTTATAAGGTTGAGATGGCAGCTATATAAATTCATTCAATCAGTAAGCTATCATATAGAAGACTATTGTGCTTTATAACACATTTTTCTTATGGAAGGCATGTGTGGAATGGTCTCATCCAATTAACTTAATGGTCAGGAAGACTGAGAATAGGTGTTCCATAAAACTATGGTTCCAATTCATTTAAAGGTAAACATCATCAACTGTTTTAAAATTTAAAGATAATTGCCATTCCTAATGGTTCCATTTCTCCATTTTTCCCAATTAAAAAAAACAACTTCCAAGTTTCAGAAAGCCTGCTGATATCTCCCAAATGCTTATTTTTGCTATATAAGGTCCATAACTGTAAAAAAATGTTAGTATGTACAATATTTTTGTCCCTTTATCTTTCTCATTAATATGTCTTCTCTTTAATCTTCAGTTCTAAATTAACTCCCCCCTTTCATCTCATCCCAGTGGTCCTAAGTCTCTGATTAATGGGCTAATGGTATCATGGTAGATTAAATTGTTCTCTAATTAATTATTATTTCTTTTACTATCTTTTTTAGGTGGTACTAACCCAAAAAGATAAAATTTGCCTCATAACCCTTAATTGCATTTCTTGATTAAGTCATTTCTTAAAATGTGCTAACTTCACCAAGTTGAATAGGTTACTATTGTTAATTTAACAGGCAGCTTTTAAATGTTTCTTTGAGATCTGGTAGACATGAGCTGAAATGTTTCAATGGAAAATTAATCATCATTAAGCTGAACCTTGTTTGTTAGAAATAAAGATCTGTTTTGTTTTGTTTTGTTTTAAAAAAATCCTCAGTAAATTTTGGCTATACAAAGAATATAAATTATTACCTGAGATTAAAAAAAAAAACCCTGCTAAAAACCATTTGCTGATGAAGCTAATATTTCAATCCAAAACCAGTATGTCCCAAGGTTTCTGATTATAGTGAAGAGTTGAATGATTCCTGAGAGACTGGGTTCATATGAAACATAAAGTCTACTTTATTTTGCCTTTGCCTTTGTATCTATAATCTCTTATTAAATAAATTCATTCATTGAGCTAATTTAGGACTGTAAACTATAGTTAAAAGCTGCCTTTTTTCTCTTAACTGTAGTTCACACTGTTCAAGTTATTCAAATCTGATTGACATATACTATCAATATAACCATACTGTATGTAGTAAGTGAAATCAGTTACTTGAAAACAACAACAACAACAACAACAATAAAAATCTCAGCCTACCAGATAGGGGATGCAAAAATCAAGACAAATAAAAGATTGATATTTTCTATATATTTTTGCTGCCATCTAGCAAAATAATACTATGCACATTCCACAAAGTAGAGGAGAAGAAAATAAGAGGGAAGTTCCTGCATATGAATTATATTTGGCAACCAGAAAGCACAACATGATTGCATTCATTCTTACTGCAACTCCTCAGACATAGATACCTAGATGTGATTAAGGAGTTAAAATCATCTACTATGAACTAAATACCCAGACCTTTGCACTTAGATGACCAAATACAGTGCATTAACTTTAGAAGCTATAAACTTTCTAATACTTAAAGGTAGGAAGAAATACATGGGTCTTGGAAAGGTGTAATGATATACACGTCATTACACCTTTGTACCCTTATTCATCTAGAACATGGGGTCAAACTACTGGCCCACGGGCCGGATATGTCATGCCAAAACTGTGCCTACTCCAGCTCTGGCAATGGGGAAAAAGTCGTGATACCTCACGACATGTCAAATGACGTTGCGGGTTTGACACCCCGATCTTTTCTTTTTTTGAGATGAAAGAATCAAAATATTAATATCAACACTGTGCATCTTAACTAGTCATTTTTCCCTTTTTTCTTCACAATTAAAGCATTATCACAATCATAAAAAAACCAAAAACCCTTAAAGAGCTGTTTTCATTGACACCCAAAAATGTTTTCTTGATTTGGAAAAGTTTTTGCTTTCCTCTTCTGTTTTTAGATATGCCTGCACATACTTAATAAAGTATGTAAAACAATACATAAAGGAGAGATGTAAAACAATGAAATCAGTTTTTAAACATTTGAACAAAGATTCAGATTAGCTTTTAATATTTAACTTTTAAAACTTGTGAACAGATTTCCTAAAGAATATGATCTAACCTAAATCCTTTAAAATATTATTCTAACTCTCATAGCAAGTAATGCGTATTGTATGAAATATCTGAAGGTTGCTGCTTTCACTGGAAATTAATAATTTCTAACCCTATAAGGACAATTTCCTTGCATTAGAACTCCACTAATGGAGAGTTTTCTTGGATTAGGACTTCTTTCAAGCCTGTTTTCTTAACCACACTCCTTAAATCTCTCTATTCCTATCTCCCTCTGGAATTTAAAATATGGAAGAGATTCACCATATTACCCCTCTTTAAGAAACAGATCTAATATCCAATCTTCACAGACATTAACAACCTTTGTGTTATACCTGCTCATGCTTAGAAGAGAGTAAGTTGTTTCTTCAAGATTGCATTGATGCAGGTCCTACTGAATGTACGAACTAGGGATAGGAGATATCTGAAATCCAGCCTTCTAACCAATATTCCTGAATCCTGAAATGTGTAGATCGATCTATCTGTCTTTCTGATTGTCTGTCTATCTATCACCAAAAGAAAAAAAATGAAAGGAAACTGTTCACTCCTTTTTAACACCTTTTCCACTCTGCACAATGTAAAAACCCATTATTGGTTGTTTCCAATATTGTCTTCAGTAATGTCAAAATCCTCACTTTTTAGTGAGGACCAAGTGCAGATGATAAGTTTATCATAATTATATTTTATATCTAATGGAGTTGGTACACTATATAATATAATGTACTAATATTTAAATGTTTTAAGATAATGGAGAAATCTTGGATATGCAAAATGAAAATACAACTTAGATTTCAATGAGATATGGTATTGAATCATCTTTCTGCACAAATCAATTATCTGCAACTAATGAGTTTAGGCCTTGTGAACAGATTAGCACACAGAAGAACAGAATACAACATTTTAAAACTTTCGACAAACTAAAGTTTCATTGTGAATCATTTGCCATTCTAATCTCTAACCAATTATTTACTAAAGTGGGATGTCATACATAGAAAATGTTGGTGATATGAATAATATCACTGCTTATCTATGGGTTTCTTCACTTTGTTCTATTTTTGAAACATTTTTACTGGTCTGTTACCAGAAATGAATGAAGTTGAAGGTTCAAAGTAATCTAATCTAGTATTTTCTTTCTGTATATATTAAAAAGGGTTATTTATATGAATTGCCTTTTCAGACCTATCTCAGCCTACTGCATAAACTGAGATGAAATAAAATGTACATTTTAAAAAATATTGCTAAGGTATAAATAAAACAAAGAAGCAAAAAAGCTTTACAGAATTTCACAATGCCTGGATTTATACAGCATATTAAGTCTCTGTTTCTCTTAAATATGGTTTGTGCAATAAGCCATAATGATTGAATTCACACAAAACATTCTAATGTGCAGTCTGAAATCCCAGAGCTACATGTTGCTCTCCCTGAGTTCATCAAAATTTCATAAAACCTTGAAACTTTTAATGTATATGAAGAAAAAAATAAATATATGAGTGGGAGGTGTGTCTATTCATTTTAATTAGAGCACTGTGTATGGATAGTTAAATATATTAGACCAAATTAACTAGTGGATGATTTAATACTTTTGAGGCCAAATATACAAAAGATAGCCAATGAAGATGCTGCATTATTTGCTAAATCCTCGCTTATTTTTCAGTGAAGTGAAATATCATAATTACCCCCATAGCAAAACCTATACTCTATCATTACCTGACTCTGTCATGGCTAAAAGTAAAGATTAAACCCAGGGGTGGGATTCAACCGGTTCACACCAGTTCAGCAGAACTGGTAGCTAATTTTTTGTTGCCCAGGCCCAGAATGGACTTCTGGAAGCGGCATCCACACAGAGAACCAGTTGTTCACATATTTGAATCCCACCACTGATTAAACCCAATTGTTTATGTTGTGTGTAGTCTGAAAATTCAAATTGAATTAAATTAGCATAAAATCTGGATTACATTAAAATGAGAAAATTGTCAGTAATCAGAAATCCATTCCAGCAACAATTTAAGGAGTTTCTTTAATAGAATCACCTTAAATGCACACTAAAGTACCTTTCAGTGATACTACACAGGGATTCTAAGTGTGTAGGGGTTAGCAGGTACACCATGTGTCCTTTTCCTACATTAGGTTTCAAAATGAAAACCAGGAGAGTTTGTATACTGTACATTTCTCTCTGCCCTTATACCATGTTCACTACACCCTTCTGATTTCTTTTCTAAGTTGGTCCATGTCCAAATGGGGTGAAATTGGTCAAATATCCATTTTTTAAATCCTTGATTTTTTTCTGTAAATTGTGGAGCTGGTTATCCTCCTATCTACCCTCTTAAATAGCTCTCTTCCTAAATGATTGCCTTGCACAGTAAATCAGGGTTGTACCATTTGTTTAAGGAAGCATTTTTCTGTCTCATGAGAGCCACACAAATTAGGACCATTCCTGTCCTTATAACTCTTCATCAGCTTTGAAATGGGAGCAGAACTATAAAACAAAATTAACCATCTCAAGGGCCATAGCCACGATGAGGTCTTAAAGAAAAGTAGCTACAGGAAAGAGAAATAAATTATACTTGGTAGAGGTAGAGGTAGTCAGATCTATCCTAGCATACTGAGAAGGGAAAAGAATATTGGAAAGAACTCAAGGAACTATCAGCATTGATTTTCCTGCTCTGACAAAACTCAGGGTTTTTTGTTTGTCTGTTTTGTTTTTCAGAAGGAAGAAGCCTTGGAAAGTTCACAAGAAAGGCTTGATGACTGACCACTGCATAATCTGAGATGCATAACTTAAGGGTGCAGGTAAGCAATTTTTGGGCCCACCGACTGGTTTTGGGATATGGGTCTTGAATGCTACTATACAAGACAAGTCCTAATCTTTACACAGAAAAAAGTGTCTTATGTGTTATGTCTGATCATAATAGTTCCTCTTACTTTAAACTGAATTAATATGGGAAAAAAAACATTTCAGGCTATGAAAAAGACTGGTGATTGATAAACAAAATCTTCAGAGATAATGAGAACGCACACTAGAATGCTCATTTTAGAGTTTAGACAGTTTTGACTTATTTGATGATGCCATCAAGTTTCTGTCAATATTTAGTCTGCACATAAATAGATGTTGTCCATGGTGATCTATCCTTAACTTGGCCCTTCAGCTTTTCCAATGGCCACTGATTGTTACTAACTGAATACTGCAATGTAACTGAGGCCATCCACCTGAGGCCATCCTCCTCCCAACTTTCTTTTTCTTTCCAACTTTTGTAACATTAGAGCCTTCTCTAGAGAGCTAGCTCTTTGCATTTGACTTGTTTATTCAGTTTTAATTAGAGGACTCTTCTAACTAAAAGACTCCATCGATTCAAGCTTGACTCCCAGTCAAAACATGAAACTGTCCATGTTACCTGGCAATACTATGGATATGGTTTGCTATTCCCTTTTATATTCTTCAATTTACCATGTAGCTCTAGGAATTCCTTGTCTTCCATTCAAGAATTAAGTCTATCCTGCTTTGAGTATTAGCAAAAATCATCTAGATGCTGCTACTTAATTCTGGGAAGAGAATCTCTTTTTTTTATTGAAAAGTTTTAAAATACAGTTTTCCTTTAAAAAAACCCCCTTCCCCCTCCCTGCTCCCCCCCTACCTCCCCCCAACCTCCCTCCCTCCCCCCCTCCCTCCACCCCCCCCTCCCCCCCCCGACTTCCCAGAGCTAAATACAAGGTATATATATATAAAAAGGCAATCATAAACAACCATATACTAACAACTATAAATTCTAAAATCCATCACTCTCTAGCTTATATAGGATAAGACACACCTTAACAATATTAAATATATATAAAAAACTAGAATAAAAAAAACGAAAAAAAAACGAAAGAAGACTTATTCGAATGCTACATAAAACTTCTTAACCCTATACTTGTTCTGGATAAAATCAATCCATTTTCTCCATTCCATAATATAACGTTCTTGCGAATGATCTTTCAAATAGGCCGAGATCTTCGCCATCTCTGCCAGGTCGGAAACCTTTAAAGTCCACTCTTCTATGGTCGGCAGTTCCTCTTTCTTCCAATATTGGCCTATCAAAAGTCTTGCCGCCGTAATTAAGTTCAACATCAGCTTGGTGTCCACAACTGTAGCATCTGCAATTATTCCCAACAAAAAAAGTTGCGGACAAAACTTTATCCTCTGTTTAAAAACCTTCTGCATATTCCACCAGACTTTTATCCAAAAAGCCTTAACCTTCTTGCATGTCCACCATATGTGAAAATATGTTGCATCTTCATCACCACACCTCCAACATTTAGGCTGATAATTCGGATACATACTTGCAAGCTTTTTAGGATCTAGATGCCATCTATAAAACATTTTGTAAAAGTTCTCTCTTAGATTTTGAGCTTGAGTAAATTTTACGTTCCTCACCCAAATCTTTTCCCACGTGTCCATTGTAATAACTTCCTGGATATTTTGGGCCCATTTTATCATACAATCCTTAACAAGCTCTGTTTCCGAGTCAATCTCTATCAATGCAAGATATATCCGTTTAATATGTGCTGATCCCTGATTTCTAATCTGCTTTATCAAATTTTCATCAGTCATTGTAAATCCATTTTTCTGGTCTTCTTTCCACCTGGCCCGTAATTGGATATATTGAAACCAAGTTTGAACAACCTTCTCTTCTCGCAAGAGGCTATATGATTTCAAACACCAAACATTTCTTTCCAAGTTTAGAATCTCCTTGTACGTAGTCACATCATGTTTGAAACCAGCATGTATATTTTCTATTGCGTGTTTTGGAATTGCCCATAATGGTATCTTGCTGCTTAGCTTATGTCTATACTTCTTCCAAACTCTCAGCAATGCCTGTCTTAAAATATGCATCCTAAACACAGTATCTACCTTCTTATCATACAACAAATATGCATGCCAGCCAAACAACAAATCATGGCCCTCAAGATTTAATAACCTCAATTGCGTCAAATTAATCCAATCGCTTATTCCTACTAATGCAGCAGCTTCATAATATAATTTAAGATTAGGCAATTTAAGGCCACCTCTCTCACGAGTATCCTGCATAATCTTAAGTTTAACTCGTGGCTTTTTCCCTGCCCACACAAATTTATTGATACCTCGCTGCCATTCCTCCAGATTAGAATCTTTCTTAAGAATCGGTATCATTTGAAACAAAAATAAAAATTTGGGCAGGACATTCATTTTCACTGCTGCAATCCGTCCCAACAAAGACAATTGCAATTTTTGCCAACTCTCCAATTCCTTTTGAATTTTCCCCCATAGTTTTTCATAATTATTTTTATATAGCTTTGTATTAGAGGGCGACAAAATCACCCCCAGATATTTAACCCTTTTAACAATCTCAAATCCAGTTAATCCTTCTAAGAGAGCCTTCTGTGAAACTGTCATATTTCTAGCCAAAATTTTAGTTTTCTGTGTATTTACTTTAAATCCAGAAACCTTCCCATATTGTGTTATTATCTCCATCAGGTCCACAACAGAGTTCTCTGGCTGGGTCACTGTAACAACCAGATCATCTGCAAATGCTCTCAATCTATAGTCCTGATCTCCAACTTGTATCCCCTTAATTTTTTCCGAGTTCCGAATCTTAACCAATAGTATCTCTAATGTTAACACAAATAACAAGGGCGATAACGGACACCCTTGCCTTGTGCCCTTCTCAATATTACATGCTGCTGTCAGGCTATTGTTAACTATGATTCGGGCAGTTTGTTTTTGATATAATGCCCTAATCGGCTGTAAAAAATTTTCCCCAAAATCCATTTTATCTAAAACTTTCAACAAAAATTGCCAATTCAATTGATCAAAGGCCTTTTCAGCATCTAAAAAAATTAGCGCTGCAGAGATCTGGTTGTGCCTTTCCAAAAACTCTAACACATCAACTATATGTCTCACATTATTTTTCATTTGCCTGCCACTAATAAACCCCGTTTGATCCCCATGAATCACCTGTTGCAGAACCCTCATCAGTCTATTAGCCAAAACCTTAGCAAATATCTTATAATCTGTATTTAAAAGCGATATCGGTCTGTAGTTTTTAACTTGAGTAGCATCCTGGTCTTCCTTCGGAATCAAAGAGATAAAAGCTGTTCTCCAAGACGGTGGCACCTTTCCCCCCCTCTGAATTGTCTGAAACAGTTCCTTTAACGGCTTTATCATCTCAAATTGTAAATTTTTATAATAGGCCGCAGTCAAGCCATCCGTGCCTGGCGCTTTATCCACCTTCAGCTCCTTAATTGCTGTAAGAATTTCTTCTTCTGTAATCAGTTGATTAATCCCCTCTTTTTGTACTTGCGTAAGAACCGGGATGCTAGCATTCTCCAAGTATATATCAATATCTTTTACATTAATTTCCTCTTTAGTATATAATTTCGAATAAAAATCCACAAAAGCATCCTTAATAAGATTCTGTTGAAACACAACCCTTCCTTTATACTCAATCTTATCTATATTAGAGGCCCTTTGTTTTTTCCTCAGTCTATAAGCTAACCATCTGCCTGGTTTATTAGCGTTGCAAAAAGTATTGTGCCTAGCAAACCGCAGATTGGTTGCCACTTGATCTGCCATTAATTTATCAAATTGTCCTCTTAGCAGTCTAATAGCCTCCTTGATCTTCACATCCTCTGGATTCAAAATCAAAGCCTTTTCTTTTTCCTTTATTTCATTCTCCAGTTCTTTCCTTCTAGTTTCCACTGCACGTCTATATCTATTATTCATATATATCAACACCCCTCTCATATAGGCCTTGCTAGCATCCCAAACCATGTCCATAGAGGTACCCTTATTCATATTAATCTCAAAAAAATCCTTCATCCGCTGTTTGCATTCTTCCACATTTCTCTGATTTCTAAACAAATTCTCATTTACGCGCCACGAGCGCCTGTCTCTTTTCTCCTTATCAATCTCCAACCAAACTGGACTGTGGTCAGAAATAGTTCTTGCACAAATCTTCACCTTTTTAGTTCTCAAAAAAAAATCATTAGTCAACAAAATAAAATCAATCCTCGAAAAAGATTGGTGTCTGTCAGAATAAAAAGTATAATCCTTCTCCTGCAAGTGTCTCTCACGCCAAATATCTCGCAATTCCAGGTCATCCTTCATTTCAAAAAAAGATTTAGGCAGTCTAGCATGACTTGGAATGCGCTTAAAAGCTCCAGCCTTGTCCAACTGTACATCCAAAACACCATTCCAATCTCCCATAAAAATAAAAGATTTATAATCCAACTGGGTAAGCTTTGTGTGGAGTAAGCTAAAAAAATCAGCTTGTTGTTGGTTAGGTGCATATAATCCAACTAGAAGCGTCTTTTTACCTTCTAACAACAGCTCAATCATAACATATCTTCCATGCTTATCTGCTTCAATTAAGTCTGCTGTTAAGGCACTTTTAACATAAACAACCACTCCATTTTTCTTATTCTCTGCAGAGGCAACAAATTGCGTACCCAGTCTCGAGTTCAATAAATGCTTTTGATCCAAAACTCTAATATGCGTTTCTTGCAAACATATAACATCTATCTTAAATTGTTTTAAATATTGAAAAACTTTCTTCCTCTTCTGCGGTGAATTTAGTCTATTAACATTCCAGGTTAGAAATTTAGTTGCCATGCATATCCTCCAAAAGCTCTTGGACCACAGCTTTGATAGGACTAACTTCTTTAGGCCGTGCTCCTCCCACAGCTTGACTATATGTACGTTGTGAAGAATCTGAAGACTTTTGCTGATCTTGTTCTTTTATTTTCTTTGCTCGTTTTAAAGCAGCACGCGTTACTCTTTGCTCTCTAGGATCATCCAAAGAAGTTGTAGCTTGATCTCCTCCAGCACCACTTTCCTCTGTTTCATCCTCTTGATGTTCTCCTTCTCCAGATCCCTTTCCAGCTTCCAGAAGTGTTAATGGGGTTGCTTTTAAGACATTATTGTAGAAATCACGCGCTTGCTTCACAGTAATCAGCCGATACCTTTTACCTTCATGCATCACCATCAGCCCATCTGGAATCTCCCATCTGAACCTTATATCTCTTTGCTTAAGCTCATGCACGAGAAATGTATAGTCCTTCCTTCCCCTTAAAATCCTTGGAGGAATTTCTTTTAAAACCAAGACTTCTTGTTCAGCAATCACCACTTTAGCATCATAGGCAGCTTGTATAACTTGATCTCTAATCTCTCTTTTTGCAAAATAAACCACCACATCTCTAGGCAACTTTCTCTGTCTGGCAATCCATGAATTCACCCGAAACACTTTATCCATAGCTGCTCTTATTTCAGATGCTGGCTGGTTTAATACCACTTCAAGAGCCTCAGAAATCAGCTGCTTTAAATCTTCTTTAATGTTCTCTTTTAAACCTCTGATTCTGACAGCAAACTGCATCTGGTAATATTGGGCTAGGCTTACCTCCCTTTCCACTTTGTCTCTTGCATTTTCATTCTCCCGTGCTTTTACTTCTAATATAGCATTCCTTTGAGCCAGATCATCCATTTTTTCATCTAATTCTTCCACACATTCCGCCACTTTATGCACTGAAGACATAAAGAAGAGAATCTCTTAACTCTTTTAAAATTCTTTTGTTAGAATCTGTACCTTTGGGCCTTCTTCATTCACATTATTAACACTAAGTATTTTATGAGAAAGAGAAGTGACAAGTTTTTTTTTATTCTGTTGTCTGCTTTCATGTGATTTGGAACACTGGTTGTAAAAAACATATACCCCCCCAATATTAGATGGGTACCTGAACTTGGAAAGCTAAGTTCTTCAATTAATGCATTCATCCATTATAGAAATTAGAATATCAGCCCAAATAAAATCAGATATCCAGGACATCTGGGCTGATTTTCTATCTATTGGTAGCACTATCTGCCTAGTCATTTTAAAGTGTGATGAAATAGAAAAGTGGATTGCAGTAGATGAATTGCCTATCTCATGAAACTATAATTAAGTGGTGTGAGGGGTTGAATGGTAGCTTTGTAACTTCAGAGAAAATGCTCATTTCACAGGAAAGGCCTTCACATGTGATAAACATGAATAGGGTTGTATAGAAGCTAATAGATGTGAACAGAAAGTTATCTGTATGATAAGATTTGGGGGCAACATTACAGTAATGATTGATATAGAAGAATAATAGATGCTAAGGTCTGCATTCATCATGAAATGCAAGTCCCATGCAGGTGTTTGCTAATGGCTGATAGTATTGAAAATTGGATGAATGTGAAGCAGCTAATGTCACACTAAATGTGATAGATGGGTATACATACATGCATACACAGACATGTTCTTATGTAAAGTCAATTATTTGAGAGAGAGAGAGAGAGAGAGAGAGAGAGAGAGAGAGAGAGAGAGAGAGAGAGAGAGAGAGAGAGAGAGAGAGAGAGATTCACAAGTAGAACTTTCCATGATCCTGTTTCATGTTCCCCAAAAAGCTTCTCTCTCAACCCATTGTATGTTCTATTTACTGCATTGTTTGCAAAATAAATGGATGGATGGGTGTATATATAGATATAGAGAAATGATAGAGAAATGCAGAGATACAGATACAGTGTTATGTGGAAACACAGTTATTCTGACTGGATTATTTTTCATTGAACATGACAGATATTTATCTACCAGAGGTCATTACAATGCATTATTTTAGTTTTATTATCTGCTCTTGACTTAATTGCACATCATTTTTTGTAGATTTAAATGATAAATTTATCGCATATTATTCTCATATTTGAAGTATGTCTGGAACAGCAAATATATGCCTTTATACTAAAAGCAGAACATCAGATATTGTTGAATTTCTATTTCTAATGGAATCTGAGACAGGAAGTCAGCCAGAACGTTTCTTATTGAAAACCAATGCCTCTGTTTAGCTATACACTTGAAATAGCTTAATGTGAATCAAATTCAAGAATAAACTATTTGTGACTAGCAAATACCTGTATCAGAAAGTGTCTCAAGCAGTGAATCAAGAAAATAAGGGAGATGATGGTTACTATAAACTTGCTTTAAAACTGGAATAAATGAAAGGTAACTTTGTAAAAAGTCATGGTGATATACTTTCTATTTATATTTCACTTGGAAGCTTATTAAGATCTCTCAGCAATCTAACTGTTCCCTAAGTTGAACTGACATACTTAAACTGTAACTTGAGAAGCTACATAAAGTTATTTCTTTTTTTTTTTATTGAAGAGTTTTAAAATACAGTTTTCCTTTAAGAATCCCCCCTTCCCCCTCCCTCCTCCCCCCTCCCTACCTCCCCCCCTCCCCCCCTCCCCCCCTCCCCCCCCGACTTCCCAGAGCTAAATACAAGGTATATATATAAAAAGCAATCATAAACAATCATATACTAACAATTATAAACTCTAGAATCCATCACTCTCTAGCTTATATAAGATAAAACAAATAATAATAATATTGAATATGTATAAAAAAAAACTAAGATAATAAAGAAAAAAAACAAAAACGAAAGAAGACTTATTCAAATGCTACATAAAACTTCTTAACCCTATACTTGTTCTGGATAAAATCAATCCATTTTCTCCATTCCATAATATAGCGTTCTTGCGAATGATCTTTCAGATAGGCCGAAATCTTCGCCATCTCTGCCAGGTCGGAAACCTTTAAAGTCCACTCCTCTATGGTCGGCAGTTCCTCTTTCTTCCAGTATTGGCCTATCAAAAGTCTTGCCGCCATAATTAAATTCAACATCAACTTAGTGTCCACAACTGTGGCATCTGTAATTATTCCCAACAAAAAAAATTGCGGACAAAACTTTAACCTCTGTTTAAAAATCTTCTGCATATTCCACCAGACTTTTATCCAAAAAGCCTTAACCTTTTTACAAGTCCACCATATGTGAAAATATGTTGCATCTTCATCCCCGCACCTCCAACATTTAGGCTGATAATTCGGATACATACTTGCAAGCTTTTTGGGATCTAAATGCCATCTATAAAACATTTTATAAAAATTCTCTCTTAAATTTTGAGCTTGTGTAAATTTTACGTTCCTCACCCAAATCTTTTCCCACGTGTCCATTGTGATAACTTCCTGGATATTTTGGGCCCATTTTATCATACAATCCTTAACAAGCTCTGTTTCTGAGTCAATCTCTATCAATGCAAGATATATCCGTTTGATATGTGCTGGTCCCTGATTCCTAATTTGCTTTATCAAATTTTCATCAGTCATTGTAAATCCATTTTTCTGGTCTTCTTTCCACCTGGCCCGTAACTGAGTATATTGAAACCAATTTTGAACAACCTTCTCTTCTCGCAAGAGGCTATATGATTTCAAACACCAAACATTTCTTTCCAAACTGAGAATCTCCTTGTACGTAGTCAAATCATGTTTGAAGCCAGCATGTATATTTTCTATTGCGTGTTTTGGAATTGCCCACAATGGTATCTTGCAACTTAACTTATGTCTGTACTTCTTCCAAACTCTCAACAATGCCTGTCTTAAAATATGCACCCTAAACACGTTGTCTACCTTCTTATCATACAACAAATATGCATGCCAGCCAAACAACAAATCGTGGCCCTTAAGATTTAATAACCTCCCTTGCGTCAAATTAATCCAGTCACTTATTCCAACTAATGCAGCAGCTTCATAATATAATTTAAAATTAGGCAATTTAAGGCCACCTCTCTCACGAGTGTCCTGCATAATCTTAAATTTAACTCGTGTTTTTTTCCCTGCCCACACAAATTTATTGATACCTCGCTGCCATTCCTCCAGATTAGAATCTTTCTTAAGAATCGGTATCATTTGAAATAAAAATAAAAATTTAGGCAGGACATTCATTTTTACTGCTGCAATCCGTCCCAACAAAGACAATTGCAATTTTTTCCAACTCTCCAAATCTTTTTGAATTTTCCCCCATAATTTTTCATAATTATTTTTATATAGCTTTGTATTAGAGGGCGACAAAATCACCCCCAAATATTTAACCCTTTTAACAATCTCAAATCCAGTTAATCCTTCTAAAAGGGCCTTTTGCAGTGTTGTCATGTTTTTGGCCAAAATTTTTGTTTTTTGTACATTAACCTTAAATCCAGAAACCTTCCCATATTGTGTTATTATCTCCATCAGGTCCACAACAGAGTTCTCTGGCTGGGTCACTGTAACAACCAGATCGTCTGCGAATGCTCTCAATCTATAGTCCTGATCTCCAATTTGAATCCCCTTAATTTTTTCCGAATTCCGAATTTTAACCAATAATATCTCTAATGTTTTATGTTTCCAGTTCCATGATTTGTGTATTTGAAAAATATATGCATAACTTTTAAAAATTGCTTCAGAGAACTGGGCAGTGAAGATGAAATATTTATGTGTTATATTATCCATAGTCTGTCTACCATCCTAAAGAGATCAAGATGGATTACAAAGCATAACTAAGTATAATAAAGGGAAAAATACAATAATAGAAAGGCACAGATTTATTTTAAGAAAGAAAACGGCACAGGTAGCTTTGTTGTTTGAAATGCAAGATAAAGCACCCATATTTTCAGATAATTCTAAAAAGTTAGAGAGGATGGGCTTTCTAAAGTGAGAAATGCCACAAGAAGAGGGGGGGAAAACTATCTCCCCATGTTACTTCCCTCATTCAGAAACTTAGGAAGCCTTTACCTCAGATGTTAAAATCAGCCAAGTATGCAGCAGAAAAGACACTTCAGAAGTCTTAACCCAAAAGAAAGATGGAGTAGAAATATCTTTACTGCTAAATCCAATTATCTGCTGTATTATTTTTTTCTCACTCTTTAGTCCTCCATTGGATAATAGTTTTCCATGGATCATGACTTGAATGCTGAGATTTAGTGGCTTAATATTCTTATAATCTGAAAGCATCATCATCACCACCATCATCATCATTATCATCATCAAATACCTTCATTACAACACTGGACTACCACAATGCACTCCACATGGGGATGTATTTAAAGATAAGAGAAACTTTAAACGTTTAATCTTAATGTAAAATTAAAACTGGAAAAATATATAAGGTGTTTTGATATCTTAAAAATGGAATGTTAAAATATAAAATATACTAAGGTATTGATAAATATAAGAAAACTATTAAATGACTGATGGATAGCAATGAGAAGTATGTTAATTTAGATAAGAGCAGTGCTTTTTTTGTAAAAGAAAAAGGTGCCGGAACTCACACATGTCATACAACCCACCTTGCCTACCCTACAAGGTTCCATCCAAAAAAGGTGCCGGAACTCCGTTCTGAGCGTTCTATGAGAAAAAAAGCCCTGGATAAGAGATAAT
The DNA here is from genome assembly GCF_964194415.1 of Vipera berus. Lineage (NCBI taxonomy): Eukaryota > Metazoa > Chordata > Lepidosauria > Squamata > Viperidae > Vipera > Vipera berus. The sequence continues at coordinate 82,625,028 of NC_138202.1, read as the reverse complement.
ATGTATTAAAGGAAATAAGAGAGAGGGAATATTATTTACAACAACTTGGAGTTCTGTAATAATATGTATTTGTCTGAAATGGAACTATTGTAACCCAGACACCACATTGCTTTTTAAAGATATTATTGTAATAGTGGAAAATTAATAAAAAAGAAATAATAATAATAATAAAATGCATGTGTGTCATGACATATGCCTCTCTTGTGGCAGAACTGCTTATTGTAGCTTGGGACTTGAAACTATTTATATGATGGAATGATGGTGGCTTTAGCAGTGCCAAAAGCATACAAATGAATTATTTAAGTGAGTTATTAGTCAACACTAATTTACTTATAAAAAATACTACAAAACTGATACATTTCTTAGTAAATTGACAGGTAAATACCATGAATTTCTTAGTCCTCTCTTCAACAAAAATACAGAGTTCTTAGAGCAGCCGTTACACAAGTATATTCATTGCTACCCATACAATCTTGCCCCAGAGACTTGATAGTTATGTATTTAAAAGTTTATCCATTTTTGTAATTGCCACTTACAATATCAAAAATTAAACTGAGAGATTCTGCATTTCTTCTTGATATGGAGTGTAGATTAAAATGTTTTGTTTGCCTTTTAGTTTTATTTGAATTGTTGCCAGACTAAACCTTTCTTTCCCTACATTATAAATCTTGGATATCAAAAGTAACTGCGTGTTTTTGATTGTTTGTACTGGTGGACCAAGTGAAGGCCAGATGTTCATAGAATGGTTTCCTCTGGAATCCTAATAGTCATTGGGAATTGGGTGGCAGGCATATTTAATTAATAGTATTGATAAAAATAATCTGGCTGCTGGATCCTATAATAGTTTGAGCTTGAATTGCCTACTGTTCTATATAGTAGCAACTTGTAAAAGAGATATTGTGCTATTGCAAATGGCAGCTGGTAGCTTGGCGGGGATTTCTCAGTCAGTACATGTTATACCAGGTGACTACACATTTCAAGAGATTTTCTACAGGCAATCCCCACTGACCACAGTGGAAAGCAACAGCAGCTGTTAGAGACTGCTGTTATACTCACTCATGGGGAGAATGAGAAGCAGTAGGCTACTAAAGTAATAACAAGGCTTCATGTAGGAATGTATGAGTGTGACAGTTTTCATTCCCTAAAGCTGCATACCAAAGGCTACCAAAGAGTTACCAGTAATTATTTGATAAATTTTTGTACTGTGTTGTTGTTGGTCATAGGAATGTCCAGGAGGTCTGCTGGTGCAGTTCCCTGACATCAGATTGTTTAGCCAAGAGAAGACATACTACTCTATACAGGAACCCATTCTAATTCTAGAAATCTGGAGTAAGTTCACTTCTGGAATTAAGCCTGGAGTAAATTGACTTTTGTTGCTGGCTGGTGTTTTGGTATTATCAGCTCAGCATACTGGCTGGCTTTTGGAAAGATTGCTAAGGTGACTTTGCAAAGTTTTTGTCTTAAGAGGAATGGTGAAGGAAACTGTATTACCAGCTGTTGACTGGCTGTAGTTGTACGGTTACAGTAGCTGAATCTTACAAGTCTGAAAGTTCTTTTCCTCCTCCCCTGCCTTTAGTTTCCAGAAAACTAGGGAGGGTCCCTTTTGAGATGCTTTCTCCATTCCCATTCCTTCTTTGGTATCAGACTATAGTCCAGGCCAGCGTTTTTCAACCTTTTCACCGACTGTACCACTTTTAGGATATGGTAATATTCAAGTACCACCTAGCAAGGTGTCAAAAACTTCATGACCAAAAAAAAAATGTTCAAAGTTGCAATTGCACTGAAATGACCTATGACCATTTTTCACACTTATGACCATTGCAGCATGCCCAGGGTCATGTGATTTATATTTGGATGCTTGGCAACTAATTCATATTTATCATAGTCACAGTGTCCCAGGGTCATGTGATCCCCTTTTGCAACCTTTTGACAAGCAAAGTCAATGGCAGGGCTGCTAGTGGCCAAGTGCTAGGGTAGGACTTCCTTTCCTCCCTCCCTCCTTCTGTGCCTCCCTCTTTCCCATTCCCATTTCCTTCTGAAGGAAGAAATTGACCCTCCCCCCATATTTTCCCTCTTCTATATATTCATCAAACAAGAAAAAGCCTCCAGAGACAGAAAAGACAAGCCACTGAGGGAGCTAGCTTAAAAAGGCGCATTCCACTTTAAGAATTAGCTACTGGCTAGAAAGGAAAGTTAAGGAGCTGGCAGCTGGCACTTAAGGAAGAAAAAAAAATAGTAAGTACTGGCTGCCAGCTAAGACAGCATCCCCAATGGCTCCATTCATAAGTAAAGGAATGCTACAGGCAAAATCCATTCAGGAGAAAAATACTTCAAAATCCCTTGCAGTAAAACTTACAGCTAACAATAGCAGAACAATAGAATCTAACATGAGACATCAGCCATCAGCCAAATAGAAATTACCAAACATTCCTTAAGAACACAAAGCCCACATTGCACAAATCCCAGAACTTCAAAGTCACAAAAGCACATAAGAATCCTTCCACTCTCCTGGCTTGTTGTTCAGCTGAAATGGCACTTCACTTCTGCCATTAAACATTTCCTCTCAAGAAGCCAGAGCAGAAGCAGACAGAGGTTTGTTTCCTCTGGTCTATTTGTTTCTTTTCTCTTAAAGGTATAGCCACCCAGCTGGAAAGTAAGCCCCCCGGGATTTTCCTTCCAACACTCCCTCCCTCCTGCTCCTACCTTCCTCTTTCTCATTGCCAACACCTCCTCCCTCCCTCCCTCCCTCACCTCCAGCCAATTCTGCCTTTCTTCATTCCTCATGGAGGGTGACCCCTCCCTCGCTGTGCTTCTTGCCTGTTTGTTGCTGCCAGCACAGATAGCTGCCACAGAAGTTGTAGATCGGCTCATGGCTGGCCTGCTTGATCTCCTCTCCTCTCCCCACACCCTGCTCTTTCTTTCCCTTTGGTGTAGCTATAGCTGAGTCCACCTCCTCCCAAGGCTGCATCTTTTTTTCTCTCTCCCTCTCTCACCCAAACTGCTTCCTTTTATAGCCTCTCCTGTCTCCACCCCCCTCCTCCTCCTTTCTCTTCTGGGTGAGCTGGAAGTGAGCCTGGGGCCTTTGCCTTGCCCCAGGCACTCTGCAGCTCCAAAGGACTCTCTCACAGTAAGTCCTGGGCTGTGCTGGCTCATTCCTTCCCCCACTACATTTGGTTGGGCAGGGCCATGTACCACCTGCCACGTGCTAATGTATCACAGGTGGTACATGTACCACCGGTTGAAAAGCCCTGGTCTAGGCTACAACTCCTTCGCCTCCTGTCTCTCATGTTAATCTCATACTCCACTACAAGTATTTTCTTTCTTACTTTCAACCTCATACTTTCTTGCTCTCTCACACAACAAGACTCTATATGACGCACATCCCAACATATTCCTCTTATAGTTAGAACTTCAATGATGCTCCTCATGCTACCTTAAAGTCTTATGAAGGGAATAATAAAGAAGGAAAGGCTCACACTAATACAGCTAGGGTCTCCTTCCATAATATCATAGTTAGCACAGGGCAGTCTGAGCAGAGAGAGGACCATTTGGTGGCTACCTCATAACCATGGCCAGCATCATTCCAGCAAAGTTGGGTGAAACTGTAGAATAGAGCAGAAAAATCAAGCAGTGACATTTCTGCTGAACTATGATGAATCTAGCAGCTGTCCATATTGATAATGTGCTGACATCCTGGTTGTATTCTAATTTTTGTACATAATGCTATGGAAATAACCAGGGTAGCAAATCTCTTGAATGAGAGCTTTTCTACTTAGGTCATCAACCCTGTTGTACTACTCTTAGACAATCGTTTAAGTTCTGAGTGTACCAGATTCCTTGGTCAAAGCCTAGCATGATAGGCCTTCTTGGTCTTATCTTTGACTACTTTCCCAAAGCTGATGATTTGAAAAGCAGGCTATTAGCAACCCTCTCTAAAGCACTCCTCCAAATTGCTATCTTTCTCTTTTTTTAGCCTCCCCCTCCACAATAGCTTAAGTGGAATCTTTTATAAAGCCAAACATATATGAAATCTGTTAAATCACTCTACACTTTGAAATAGTACTCATTTCATCTACAAATGACATCTAATCCTGAGCCTGGGAGCCTGTTTGAAGCAAAATTGGACACAGAGTAAAATGGGAGAAGAATAGCAACATTTCCATGAATTTTGTTTTACAGAGGTATTAAATATGTTCAACTCTCATAGTATCAGTTCCTTTTTATCACGATGAAAAGAGACATTTGTGTTAATTCCAATCATCAGCACTGAGCCATAGTTTGTACTCTGCCAGGCTGTAACGAGACCTCCTAAGCCAATCTCAGAATGAAAATATCAATCATGAGCCCATAAAATCTATAAAACCTAGAGCATAGAAAGTGCTGAAATCTTTGCATATTGTAACTTGTTTTATAAACCTCAAGCAATTCAAACTGAAGTGTGAGCCAAGGATATAATATTTCATTCATTTACTAGGCTGTTTAATAATTTCAGTAATATATTTCCATCATTTATGCACTGCATTCACAATAGAGCTTTATGCAGTTGCCTTTTTGGTTGAAGACATTTATATTTTCAAAATAATTTCAGGCATCCTCAAGTCAGAAAAATCCCATAATAATTCTCTTATGCAAATGAAAAATTTTGTAGCATTGCAGCAATTTTCATGCTCTTCCTGGCTGACAGTCAATATTCTCTTTTATGAAACTCAAAATCTTCAGAGTCAGGAGGTCTACCTGAGCTGATCAAGAAGATTCTGGTATCTTAAAGAAAGGTCTACCACATCATCTTCTGGTGAAGTTCTAGAGATGCGTTTCAGATGCTAACATTCTCTCTCTCTGATACCTAATTCTTTGGAGGGCCCATGTCAAAACATATTTCAGCACTTTGAGGGAGATCGGGCTAGGAAAGCAAAGTTATGAATACTATTTTAATAGAATAGAATAGAATAGAATAGAATAGAATAGAATAGAATAGAATAGAATAGAATAGAATAGAATAGAATAGAATAGAATAGAATAGAATAGAATAGAATAGAATACTAAGTATTATAGGCATCCTGCATCTTCAATAATTTATCACCCAGGGTAAGTGAAACCCCTTAGGAGTATTTTCTCGAAATGGGAGAAAATCTTATTCATGAGACCTAGGCCAGTTGTAAGCCTTTCCTAATCTCTGCCCCCCCCCCAAAAAAAAAGGAAAGGAAGATGCATAGGACATATAATCGCATGTGATTGATATGTTAACCATTTTCAATGACTGTTTACCTAATGACCACATATAATGATCATTTTTTAAAAAATGTGATTCTCAACAAAGACCATGTCATCCAAGCTGCAACACACTTTACTCTAAAGCACTTCTTTTCTCTTGAGATTTACCTTCACAGATGTTACTTTAGTCCATAGAGAATAAAAGAGTTGATCCTGCTTTACCAGTTGACATAGTTTTAAATAATTAATGTGTAATTATTTGCATATACTGTCAGTGCTGTTTTACAACATTATCTGTTTGATTTGAACGATGGAAGATTCATTCTTAAAAAAAAATCACTAGCCAGATTAAAAGCCAAGCAAAATATGAAGAAGGTACTTAATTCAACTTTCTTACATTATGTCAATTTGTTTCATAAATTAGCAAAAAGGGCAACTGATCTGGAAATTACAGGTTTGCTTCTTCTTTCCAGCTCTAAAGCTGGAAAATATTTTCCCAAATAATATTTAGGGAAAAAAAGCAAGACATATGTTCCATATTCTGATTTCCTGGAGAATGGATTGCATATTCTCTATGCTCTGCTACAACATAGAAGTACTAAATGCAATGATCTGAAAGTATCTTTAGAACAAGAGTAGGATTCTTGTGCAAAAAGTAAACTTGAGGACTTTATTTTTCCCCCTATACTTTATAATGATTATTTACATTCAAATAGATCACCTTGTTCAGCAGTCTGTGGTAAACTGGGTGCATTTGGGATAAGCACAAACTCATCATCATCATCATCATCATCATCATCACAATGTTGGAAGGGACCTTAGAGGTCATCTAGTCCAACCCCCTGCTCAGGCAGGAAACCCTATACCATTTCGGACAAATGGCTGTCCAATCTCTTCTTAAAAACTTCCAGTGTTGAAGCGTTCACAGCTTCTGGAGGCAGGTTTTTCCACTGGTTAATTGTTCTAACTGTCAGGAAGTTTCTCCTTAGTTCTAGGTTGCTTCTCTCCTTGATAAGTTTCCATGCATTACTTCTTGTCCTGCCTTTGGGTGCTTTGGAGAATAGCTTGAGTCACTCCTCTTTGTGGCACCCCTGAGATATTGGAACACTGATATCATGTCCCCCCTCGTCCTTCTCTTCATTAAACTAGACATACCCAATTCCAGCAACCGTTCCTTATATGTTTTAGTCTCCAGTCCCCTAATCATCTTTGTTGCTCTTCTCTGTACTCTTTCTAGAGTCTCAGCTTGAACTGAAGAGTGATAACCAGTTTGCACTCTCATTTTCCTAAAACCAATTACTTAGACATGCTGTCTATGACTCAGGAGGTACTAAAACCCCATCAATACTAATAGCCATTGATAGCCTGATCATTCATGAACCTGTCCAATCCTTTTTAAAAAAATCATCTAAATTAGCTGCCATTACTACAAGGGCTGACAGTGAATTCTCACTTTAACTGTGTGCTGTGTAAAACAATATTTCTTTCTCTCAGTTCTAACTCTATAACAAAGAGAGTAAACTTTTTTTTTACTCTTTTTTACTTTCCCCCCCTCTTTCTCTGCAGTCTTTCTCTGAATATGCTACCCATTTTTTAAAAAAAATGCTGGGTATGACTAATGTTTTAAGCTATTATTCATTTCCTCCAGATTTATAGCTGGAAATGGGATTTATTAAAAGGCTTATAAGCATAGGATTTGCCTGTGTTTGTGTTTTTGTGTGTATATTTTCATTTGGCAGTCAGGGCACTCCTAAAGATTGGGTATCCAAATATGGAACAGGAGTTTAATTATTGTATCTAAGATAATTGATTGGATCATAATGCTTTATCCTTGTAAAATTTACTCTTGATAACAAACGTAGGGCTATTTAAACCATATGTTTTACCCACACTATACAAAGGAGAAGGAGAAACAGAGTTCCTGTTTTCTAGATTGATACTACACCAGCAGCTGAATCAAGATGGTTTATCCAATCCAGTGTGGGATGAAATCTTTGGAGTAGTAGTATATCCATAGTACGTATATCCAGGCATTGAAACAATTTTGAAAGTCTTGGCCTGGCCCTGTTTTGTAAGTTAACTATGTGGAAAACTAAATAAATAAAAAAGACTAAATAAAAAGATGAGCAAGCTACTGTATGATCAACCTTTTAAAAAAAATCAATATTGCACAAAATGTGGATGTGTACTCTTCTGTACAAGAGATGGCTCAGCAGTTAAAGAAAGAGTTCCTCTTTCTTGCCCCAGCTCCAGCCCACCTAGCAGTTGAAAAGCATACAAGTGCAAGTAGATTAACAGGTACCCCTTCAGTGGGTAGGTAACAGCATTCTGTGTGCCTTTGGCATGTAGCTATGAAAATTGTCTTTGAACAATCCTGCTTCCCTCAGCCAAGAAAAGGAGACAAGCATTTTACTATAGAGTCAGACATGACTGGACATGGAAACCTTTATCTTTTACTCCTCTGCAAGTCTCATTGGATTACAATACATCAAATCACTTTTTCCCCCTTCTTCATTGTTTTCCTATTTACGCTTATTCATTAGCTTGCTACCATACCTAAGAGAGCAGCAGAGGCCAAGAAGGAGAGGTAAAGGTGATTTTGAGATCTATGGATGGAAGAAGGTTTGAAGCATGATTAGTTAGGAAGACAGTATTGATTAGAACCAGTTGTGTCTGCAGGCCATATCACAATTAAGGTGAAACTTAACAAGCAATCTCATTGTTCTTTTTAAAGAATTAGTTCCAGTCAATCCTGTCTGATTCAAATCCAAGGGAGTTAAAGCAATGCAAACATTCTTCTGTAGTGCATGCCTTTGTTAACTGCATATAAATATGAGATGAGGCACACAACCAATTTCTGAATTAAAAATTAAAATGTGACAGAAATAAATAATTATATATACCCATGGATCAGTAAAACTAATTTAATTCAATTTAGTAATTAAACTGAATTTTTGTCCTGAAACTACTTACTTTTTATATAGAGTGATATCTCTTGATCATTTCATTTAAATTAGGTATTCGGTCAAAATTTTACAGAATGTGTATTTCAAGTATTTTTCTGTCCAGACTCCTCAAATATATAGTTCTACAGATTTTCCTTTGAACACTTTTCCCTACTTTCCCTATTTCCTCTCTCATCCATATGACTATGTTTATATATCAAACTAAATCACATTTTACTCTAGCAAAGCCAGTTTGCAAGGTTTATGACTCCGTATAACTTGAAGAATTGGAAACTTGGGTTGCATAAATCGTTTTTCAATATGTTCTGTGTATGTCATGTAAACACAAGCAATGGCCCAGAAGGATTCTGAACCCAGATCATGAGAAATCATTTAACGGGGGAAAAATAAAGAAGAATTCCCCAATTGCTATGCCAATGAACACTGTGGGAATTTTCAAGTGATCATATCCTCAGAGTTGAAAGGTAGCAGAGCACATGTGTCATGGCTCTGTTGGAGCCCAGTTTTAAGGAGGAGGGGGAGGAGCAGATGGAGCCAGGGCCAATGGAGGAAGATAGTGCAGCTTCTCTGGCCCAGGAGGAGCAGGACGAGGCAGTCCTGGGTCCCTTGGGCCTTGGAAAGGTTGCTAGAGAGGAAGAGAGGGTGCAGGATGACTGAGCAAGGGGGGAGGAGATGGAAAGGGCAGCAGCAGAGCAGAGGAGCAATGGAGCTCTGAAGATGAGTAACTGCCTTCCCTACCTGATCCCTGAGCATGGAGAATGGAGACAAGGTGGAGTCAGTACCAGACGATCTGACTACTCTGGAGGAGGATGCCCCATCCCTATTCACAAGGGTCACCTGGAGAATAGAATTTAAGGAGATGCCATGGGGAGGGGCTTTTGTCGTGAACAAGTGTTGTATTTACCAGCAACACCTGCCATGATTCAAGAAGCCTTGCTGTTACAGACAACTGGTTACATTGCTCTGACTTGCTCTGCTCTGCTCTGCTCTGCTCTGCTCTGCTTTGCTCTGTCTTGCCTTGCCTTGCCTTGCCTTGCCTTGCCTTGCCTTGCCTTGCCTTGCCTTGCCTTGCCTTGCCTTGCCTTGCCTTGCCTTGCCTTGCCTTGCCTTGTCCAGCCTAGCCTAGCCTAGCCTAGCCTAGCCTAGCCTAGCCTAGCCTAGCCTTGCTGTGTGTGAATTTACAGTGACCCAGCTTGGCTCTGGTTAGGGCTGTGGCCCCAGTGAACTCTTTGTGTGACAAGACACATGTGACCAAGTTTCCTGAACTGTTTTTGCTCTCAGAACTGTGCTTCTCTCTCTTGGACTACCAACTTCAAGGAACTGCTTGAGGTGTGTGCACATGTTAAAGCAAGGGTGTCAAACTTGCAACGTCTCATGATGTATCGTGATATATTGTGACTTTTTTGCCATTGCCATCAATGGGGTCGGCACAGTTTTTCTATGATGCATATGGCCCGTGGGCCGGCACTTTGGCACCCCTGTGTTAGAGCCTTACTGTTGTGCTTAAAGTGAACTGTGGGATTTCGGGTAAGGTTGGTTCAATAAAAGGGATTCAGGCCTTCACATTCACCAGTGTTGCTTACGTGCTCCGCCCCAGGTCATAACAACATGCATGAATACAACATGTGTGTGTTTTTGTGCGTGTGTATACAGTGGTGGTGCAGTGGCTCAGCTGTTAAGATGTTGGGCTTGTTGACCGGAAAGCTAGCAGTCTTGGTTTCACAGACCCAAAGTGCCACTCAATGGGTGAACTCCCATCCCAGCTTCTGCCAACCTAGCAGTTCAAAAGCATGCAAATGCAAGTACATAAATAGGTATCACTTTGGTGGAAAGGTAAGAGTGCTCCATGATGTCATGCTGACCACATGACTGAAGAAATGTCTTTGGACAGTGGTGGATCAATGGCTTTGAAATGGAGATGAACACCACCCCTATAGTCAGCAATGACTACTGGAGTAAAATCCACAGGAACTCCTTTATAACCCCCCCCCCCAATATTTTTTAAATTTCATTTTTAAGCACCATATTATTAGACAGTTAGTTAAACAAGCAAATATAACATACCAAAGAATGGCATTTTGGAACAATGTGGGTCAGTGAAAAACAATTTCTATTGAGTGAGAGTTTCTACATTTTTTTTCTTTTAGTTAAATTACCATAACTATTGCTTTTCTTTGCTAACAACAGGGTTTTTCTTATTCTATACTATTCTGCCCTGTCCTGTCCTGTTCTATTTTCCCTGCAGAGTAAATGCCATAATTTAACCCTTCTACATATTGGCTATGCTGGTGTTTCAAAAAATTGTGTCCACTCTTTCATTTTGTTCCAATCCTAAATATATTCTCTTAAATGAAAACAGCAATTGATTTCAACCAAAGTCATTTTATAAGCAGAGTATTTGGTATTGCATTTTTTTAGCACAGGCTACCATGAGTATTTCCTGGGCCAGCTAAGGCAGTTTGATGTTGAATTTACATTTTCTTTTAGTCATGATTAGCAGAAAATCCCAGGAGTCCAATTACGTTAAAAATCAAATAACAATGTGGTGCTTTTACATGACACCAAAAATCTGCTGCTCCAGACTGATTAGTGTTTCTGATGGAAAATTGTATGAATGTCTCCCAAAGCCTACTTTTCATTGAGCCATTGAATTCTGCAGCATGATTTACATCACTCTTTCTCTCTCTTTTTTAAAAGAGTACTTTCTTTTGGGTGGACAGTAGAATCCACTATCTATCTATCTATCTATCTATCTATCTATCTATCTATCTATCTATCTATCTATCTATCTATCTATCTATCTATCTTTCTATCTATCATCTAAATAAATAAATAAATAAATAAATAAATAAATAAATAAATAAATAAATAAATAAATAAATAAATAAATAAATAAATAAATAAATAAATAAATGCAAGCCAAAGTGGTTGTTCAGCATTAGGAAGGTGTCCATGGCAGAGGAAATGGCTTTGTACTAGCATGTTGCTGTGTCAAGGAAAACTTCATTATTTCATTAGGAGCCTGAGCTAACAGCTGTTGGAACTAGCAAATTGTCAGGTTTGTCTGACTGACTCATGGCACTTTATCCCTCTATCCTGTCAACAGCCTTAATTGAGTTTATCTGAATCATGATTCTTCCAGAAGAAAACATCTTATGAATCACTCTTTAATAAATTTACCTCAGATTCTAATAAAGGAGATATTGTGCTTGCAGCCCTGAAGCTTGACCCTATAACAGACACTGTATGGATGAGATATAAATGTTAATTCTGTCACTCATTTTGGATGGATATCTAGGAGAAATTAAACTATACCTATTGGTAGTGTTCCTGAAATGACACTGCTTGCTCCTAACATCTATAAGTCCAGTGTAACATAAGAAAAGAGCCTGGCTGAACATAAAGTTATTTCTCATGATTAGAAACCATACCTATTGTTCCTGACCATGTTGGGAACTTATCCACATGTTTGTCTGTTCACATGTTCCTCTTTTTCTGTTTTGTCTTGGCTGTGTAATTAAATAGAATATGTAATATCTGCACATGGAAGACTAGAAGACTAGAAATCAGGAAATAAAGCTTTGTTCCTGCTTCCATATAAAGGCTAATTATAGGACAGATATTAGCTCCATTGAGGTCCAACCAATATACAATACAGCAGGGGTGTCAAAGTCAATTTCATGGAGGGCCGCATCAGCATTGCGGTTGTCCTCAGGGAGCCAGGCGGGTATGGCCAGGGTGGGTGTGGCCTACTGGGTGGGCGTGGCTAGAGTGCATATGGCCTACTGGATGGGTGTGGCCAGCTCTACATCGTTGGCATCAAGGGTGCCTATGGGGGCCTGGGCAGGAGTGGGACAGATCTGGGGGTCTCTGGCAGGAGGAGGGTCTCTGGGCCGGGGCCAAGGCAGCGGGGGCCGTTCCTTCACTGTTTCCAGGATGGCTTCGCGGGCCACATGAAACCACTTCGCGGGCTGGATCCGGCCCCCGGGCCTTGTGTTTGACATGTCTGCAATACAGGTTTGAGTTGCAGAATATTTGTGGTGGTGGCTACCTCTAAAGTGTGCATTAATAATACTCTAAAATTTGCTCTTAAATCATCAGCAATCTTATGAAAACAGTCTTCATGTATGGGCTATGGAGAAACTATAGGCTGAGCTTGTCGATCAGAAGGTCGGCAGTTTGGTGGGTCAAATCCCGAGTGCCGCATAACAGAGTGAGTGCCTGTTACTCATCCCAGCTTCTGCCAACCTAACAGTTCGAAAGCACATAAAAATGCAAGTAGAAAAATAGGGACCACTACGGTGGGAAGGTAACAGTGTTCCGTGCACCTTTGGTGTCCAGTCATGCTGGCCACATGACCACGGAGACGTCCTCAGACAAGTGCTGGCTCTTCGGCTTTGAAACAGAGATGAGCACTGGCCCCTAGATTCAGAAACGACTAGCACACATGTGCGGGGGAACCTTTACCTTTACCTAACCTGATATTTTTTTTAAATTTTATTTTTAAGAAACCAGGTGTAAGGGAGTTTTTTTGATTTCAAAAATCAGCCAAAGATACTTATCTGAATTCTTCTGGCCCAGAGTTAAAATTGAGAAACTGTTGTTCTCGCACAGATACAGCCAAGGCCTTAAGAGTTTGAGACACAGAAAAAAGGATAGCTAAAGTTGATAATTTATCTATTATCAACTGGAGTCCATTTAAGAAACCAGGTGTAAGGGAGTTTTTTTGATTTCAAAAATCAGCCAAAGATACTTATCTGAATTCTTCTGGCCCAGAGTTAAAATTGAGAAACTGTTGTTCTCGCACAGATACAGCCAAGGCCTTAAGAGTTTGAGACACAGAAAAAAGGATAGCTAAAGTTGATAATTTATAGATCCTTTCGGTCAATTTTGCTGATTCTTTTATCAGCTGTATTCCCCAGCCCCTCTCTAAAAGATATATACATTGAACAAGGAAAGGTTGATTCTATCAGTTTTAGCTTTGCTATTTTTTTACATGACTGTTCATAAGTTTCTATTCATCACTGCAGTTTACAAAATGCAGCAAAAGTTCACACATCTTCATAGACTTTTATGTGTGCATATGTTTGCCTGCACTTCAAATAGTTTTTCTGGAGGAACTTTCGGCTTATATTTTCCCCATGGAGGCATGAAGGAATGTTGAACTGTGAGTAGTATTGCAAACCTGTGCAACATGCTGATTTCAATATCCTTGTGTGTTCTGGATTCATTTATGTATTTTCTTTCCTCACAGCACAGTAGGGTTGTTCAGTGCTGGACAATTTTAATAGCAGTGTGAGTCATAGCATATAGAAATTCAAGGGAAGTTGATTTACTATCCTGGTGATATAATGATGGAATGTACCATATGCTTCAGTGAAGTTTTTATATAAACATAATGGACATGGGAAAAGTCTCATCAGTACTGTCTTGGATTTCATAGAGGACATCACTTCAAAAAAACTTCTCCGCACAAATGTACCCGCTGTACTTTAATTTTTGCATTAGCTTGCACTCTTAGGGCTATTTTTCCCTTTGTAACAAAATGAAAGGAAGAATATTGACTAATCTCCAGTCAGTGTTATCACTGATAAAGCATTAATCACTCATTGATATGAAAGTTGCATATAAGTAATGGAATGAATTGCTAAATTTGAATGAAACTACCTTCATTTAAATCTTCCAAGATATTTTTGCCTTGGCAAAAAGTACCTCAACTCATCTCAAGTGCAAAACTAACTTGTAAACAGATTTACAAATGAATATATTTTCTTCAAATTTGTTGATGGCACCCTATGTACATATTTTCCTCAGTCAGATGGACAATGCTGTCTTAAATAGACATCAGATTTTATTAGGGGGAAAAAGAATGTATCTTTGTACAAATCAGCCCTGATTCAGTTAGATTTGAGACTTTAAGTCTTGAATTGATTGAGGTTAGTGATACAGGGGCAATCTGATTTATTTCAAACCCTTTCAATATACTAAGGAGAAAAAGAAGGGGGCTGAGAATGGAGGAAATGTCCATCAGCTATAGTGGAGAAAGTCCAACATAGGTAAAGGTCAACCAAACCTGTTGGCCAAACAGACTGAACATAGCAGTACTAAGCAAATGGCAATACAATAGTTTTCAAATTGGTGAGTATCCAGTAAACAGCCTACAGAGAAATTGGCTGAACCAATATAATACCTCACAATCCTCCATTATCAGAGAGAGTAAACCAAACTTATGAGGTATGGCCTTAATGATCATTATTCCCAGAAAGAAGAAATCCATCTTTGGTGACTTTTAGACTTTATTTTCAGCTACTGTGTTTATTCCACAAAAGTATAAAGGAAGTTTATGACTGAGATTGATCCAACATGGTCTTGTTTCAGTTTCAAAAGCTAAGCTGAACATGGAGTTATGTTGGCAAGAATAGCTTAAATGTGTAACTTTTCATTAGCATAAAAGAGAATAAAGCTAATCCTTGTTACAAGAGCTGAGAAAATGAATAAAGTTGAGAATAATGATAGCCTAATACCTCAAAAGAGCTCTGAGAGAGAGAGGGGGGAGGGAGGGAGGGAGAGAAAGAGAGAGATGCTAGAGGGACGCAGAGAGTTTGAACTTAAAATACTGTATATAACATATAAGAATCCAAGAAGTTGAACCATAACTATCAAATCTCTGAAGTATTTTGGAAAGCTCCTAAGCACTTCAGAGCCATCTGCTTCATTTCATTGCTTCAAAGCAGGTCCCCCCTTTGATATATGGAATTGCTTCGAAGGGATGATTCAGTTCAGCTTTGTTGAAACTAATTACCCATTTGCAACTTTGCTTAGCTCCAGTTTTATATTATTACCCATAAATAAACACATGGCACATCTTTTATCATATAGCTATCTTTGGGTGCAGAAAGCAATGCTGTTGCAATAAAGCCAAAGTTGACAACTGCTTGCCTTTCTTCATTCAAAGCCATACAAGTTGTTGGAGACTTGAATTCAGCAAGAATTTTGAACATCAGAAGAGTACTAAAAGAACACTGAGTATATAAACAGCAAATATCACTTTGGAAGGAGAAGAAGGAGAAGAAGTGGAAGTGGAAGAAGACAAACTATAATATAGTTGTGTTATGGACTTTGTCCAGATATCAATGAATGTTAACAGACATTCCTTATATTTGAAAGAAAAGACAGATTTCTTAGAAAAGCCATGAACATAGAAAGCTTAACTTTTCTCTAATGTACATCTTGAAGATAGTGTAGCACAAAAGAAAAAAAAAACTAAAGTGGGAAATGTCCTTTGTATAATAAAGATGCTGTTAGTTGCGAAGTTGTGTCCGACCCATTGCGACCCTATGGACTACGTTCCTCCAGGCCTTCCTGTCCTCTACCATCTTCTGGAGTCCATTTAAGCTCACGCCTACTGCTTCAGTGACTCCATCCAGCCACCTCATTCTCTAATAAAGATAGAGAATCATTTAATTAATGGGGCAGGTAGGAAATAGACATGGGGACAATGTATGAAGAGCATTCTCCTTATCCATCTCTTATTATTAGTCCTCGGGACCAAAATAGGTTCAGAGATGTGAGAAAGGTATTTGCCAGAATTCTTAATTCTGTGCTTAAGAAGCGAAAGTGTGTGTGTGTGTGTGTGTGTGTGTGTGTGTGTGTATTTCAATTATTGTAAAACATTTTTGGATATTTTGGCAACTGATTTCTACTTTTCATTCTAAAGTTAAAAACTTTTCTAACTGAACATTTAAGACCTTTTTCCTGTGAAAAAAGTTTGGATTTTACCTATGTTTGTGCTTTAAAAAGTGCACTGAGAAATCTTCATTATTTGAATAAAATATCATGAGTCAACTTGGCATTAGTGATTTTATAGTTTTTCTTAATTCCAGTTGCGGTACTCTAAAACTAAAGGAGTTGCCATTTTGTGACTTAAATGCTCTTCTCAAATATTTCATTACTTTATGCATTCTTTTCTAAAATAGCTAAAATATTGGGAGAAAGGAATGAATGGAACTTCAATATGAATGTCAGAATCCATTTATATCACATTTCATAATTCTATAGGTAGAACAATGTGCTATTTCTGGGGATTCTGCCATCTCTCTGAGGGGGGGGAGAGGATGGTTACTAAAGCGATTTTCAAACAACAGGGAATGTTTTAACTGGGGGAGGGAGGGGGACAGACAGGTCTGGATTGCATCTTCATTTACAACTGAAAAGGAAAGCAATAACCATAAAACCAAGGAGAGTTCCCTTTCCCATGGAAGGCCCTGACACCTAGCAACTGATGAGAGCCTGACCAAATGGATGAGGGGAGGGGCTGAAATGGGAATGCTTTATATAGGATTGAAATGTAACTTTTGTCAGATTCCATCCTGTATTGCCACAATCGATTCCATCCTAGTAAACATTTTCCTTTTGGACTAAACTTGCATCCAAGAGTTCTTATTTCCTAAGATGTGGATTGAGGTGGGTCCTGACAGTAGACGGAATCTGACAAAAGAAAATGATGGGGGGACATTGCAACCATGTGCATACACATCCAGAAAACTCACAGAAACAGAACAACACTGGCCAATATGGGAAAAAGAGGCATTCTCGTTGAGGTGGGCATTACTAACATGGCGCCAATTTTTAGAAGGAAATAAAATACCTTTCCAGGTCTGGACAGACCACAAAAATTTGGAAGCACTAAAGGAAGCTCACTCCTAAGCAAGCCCGCTGGTCCCAACATTTTCACCGATTCAATTTCACTCTCAAACACTTACCGGGGGGAAAGAACTTCCTGGCAGATGCATTATCCCGCATGCCCCAATATAACAGCACAAGAGTTACTGACTTTAAACCACTTGTACCAGAACAACAACTGGCAGCACCAGTCACCACCAGGGCACAAGAAAAAATGAAGCCGAAGGTAGATAGCCAAACTGGAATAGAATTCAGGAAATCTTTGGAAAGTGATGAATGGTTCCAGAAAAATAAACATGTGTGCACAATTAAAGATGGACTGCCATGGGTGGGGGAGAAGCTATATATACCTGCCACACAGAGAATCAATTTCATGCAACTGTGCCATGATACAAAATCAGCAGGACACTTTGGCTTTGTAAAAACCTTACACTTAACTAAAAGGCAATTTTGGTGGCCATCTATGAAAAAGGACATAGAAAGCTATGTGGGTAGCTTTCAAATTTGTGCGATGGCCAAAAGACTGCAAGGGAAACCGCCAGGTCTGTTACAACCGGTGGCAAATCCCTCAGCCCCATGGAAAGAAATAGCCATGGATTTTATCGTAGAACTGCCAGAAAGTAATGGAAACACCGTAGTTTGGACTGTCACAGATCTGTTCTCTAAGCAAGTACATTTCATACCTTGCCAAAAAATCCCAACCGCAAAAGCATTAGCAAAACTTTTTGTACAGCATATTTACAGATTGCACGGGGTACCACAACGCATCATATCTGACAGAGGGGTGCAATTTACGTCAGCATTTTGGAAAGAATTTTTATCCCTCTTAGGAACCACCCAAGGACTGTCATCTAGTCACCATCCTCAGACAGACGGAGCTTCTGAAAGACTTAATAATATACTTGAACAATATCTGAGATGCTATATTAATTTTCAGCAGTCCGACTGGACGGACCTACTGCCTTTTGCAGAAGTAGCATATAATAATGCAGTCCACTCAAGCACAGGTTACACTCCTTTTCAAGTAGCTACAGGCCAGAGTTTCAACCCAATACCAGAACTAACCCCAAAAGAACCGGTTATCCCTGATCTGAAGGAATGGATTGCTCAATTACAAAATACATGGCCAATCGTTAGGAAAGCGTTGGAAGATGCCAGAAAAGCATACAAGACACAGGCAGACAAAAAAAGAACCGATCCCACACCATTTAGGGTAGGAGAGATGGTATATCTATCCACAAAATACCTGAAATCACTCCAACCCTGTAAAAAACTAGGACCAAAATATATTGGACCCTTTCCAATTAAAAGAATCATAAACCCAGTAACAGTTGAATTAGAATTACCCAAAAATCTTAGACGAATACACCCAACCTTCCACTGCAGTCTATTAAAGAGAGAACAACAATCACCACTACAAGCAAAAATCCCACCCCCACCACCCCCCATCATGGTGGAAGGAGAACAACATTTTGAAGTGAAAGAAATCTTAGATTCCAGAAAACACCATGGAACGATACAATATTTAGTGGCATGGAAACACCTCCCCTCCTCAGAAAATGAGTGGGTTAACAAACTCCATGTTAAAGCACCTAAGTTGCTTAAGAGGTTTCATACAGAATATCCGAACAAACCAGGCTAACATTTATATGTTTTCTTTCCCCACAGATGGACTCATCTTTTTTCTGAAAGGAGAGCCGAATGTCAGAATCCATTTATATCACATTTCATAATTGTATAGGTAGAACAATGTGCTATTTCTGGGGATTCTGCCATCTCTCCGAGGGGGGGGGGAGAGGATGGTTACTAAAGCGATTTTCAAACAACAGGGAATGTTTTAACTGGGGGAGGGAGGGGGACAGACAGGTCTGGATTGCATCTTCATTTACAACTGAAAAGGAAAGCAATAACCATAAAACCAAGGAGAGTTCCCTTTCCCATGGAAGGCCCTGACACCTAGCAACTGATGAGAGCCTGACCAAATGGATGAGGGGAGGGGCTGAAATGGGAATGCTTTATATAGGATTGAAATGTAACTTTTGTCAGATTCTGTCCTGTATTGCCACAATCGATTCCATCCTAGTAAACATTTTCCTTTTGGACTAAACTTGCATCCAAGAGTTCTTATTTCCTAAGATGTGGATTGAGGTGGGTCCTGACAGTAAGAAAAATGCAAGGGTGCAGAGAAAAGTAAAATGCAAGGGAGCAACAAGACCAGATCTGGATATTAACTACCAAAAAACAACTACTGTTGAGCAGATCACAGGGACACAATCCATCAAGACCAGGTAAGTTCCACAATGACAACTACCAAATATAAGAAATCCCATGGATCAGGTCAGTTAATGGTCAACAAAGGTTGAAATAGCATGGAAAGGATGGTGTATTATCAAAGGATAAAAGGACAAGTTGTGCAGGACTCAGTTGGAAGACCTCCAATTCTTATAAGACCTCCAATTCTTAACATCTATCATTGGTCCCCTCTTCCCCAATCCTCATATATCACCAGACCAGGGTATTAGCTGAGCAAGTGAGTTTGAGTATGTGTGCACAAATTGTAATTAATTTAGCAATTGTAATTGGTTTGGTAGGTTAAGGAAATAATCTGTGTTGTTCTTGATCATTCCTTTGTATCCGGACTGAACCTGTGTGAATTTATCCAATAAATCTATCCCCCCCCCACTACCTCTTGCTGTGCTACCTAAAACTATGTGCTACTAAGCCTCAACTGCCCCATCCAGATGGGTTAGGTAAATCAGAAGAGACTTGACCTTCATGGGGAGTTTGAAAGAGGAAAACAATGAATGAGCATTAAATGGGAAGGATTTTGTAACACTTCTCCCCAACTTTTGGCTGCTCTGGTAAGGATTTTAAATTCAATACATAGATATGAATTTCAGCTGACAAGACAATTCTGGGGAGACATTTTCCTTTTTTCTAGTTGGCCTGATTTTTTTGAGATGCAAGTGTAAAGGTCACCAGCATATCTTTTGCATATATCTATGAGTCCTCATATGCTACTGAGGAAGAGCAGAGGGCTAGTACTAGTAGCACCAGAAAGAATGAAACGACTGGGCCAAAGCCGAAAGGACGCTCAGCTGTGCATATGTCTGGTAAGATCCATGAATCAAGGAAAGCTGGACGTGGTCAAACAAGAGATGACAAGACTGAACATCGACATCTTAGGAATCAGCAAACTAAAATGGACAGGAATGGGTGAATTTAATTCAGATGACCATCAGGTATACTGCTGCAGGCAAGAATCCCTCAGAAGAAATGGAGTAGCCTTCATAGTCAATAAAAGAGTAGGAAATGCAATACTGGGATACAATCCTCAAAATGATAGAATGATCTCAGTTCGAATCCAAGGCAAACCATTGAATATCACAGTAGTCCAAGTCTATGCCCCAACCACCGGTCCTGAAGAGGATGAAATTGACTGGTTCTATGAAGCCGTACAGCACCTGATAGAACTAACACCAAAAAATGATGTCCTTATCATCATGGGGGATTGGAATGCCAAAGTAGGAAGTCAAAAGATAACCGGAATAACAGACCTTGGAGTACAAAATGAAGCAGGGCACAGGCTGATAGACTTTTGTCAAGAGAATACGATGGTCATAGCAAACACTCTTTTCCAACAACCCAAGAGACGGCTCTACACATGGACATCACCAGACGGTCAACACAGAAATCAGATTGACTATATGCTCTGCAGCCAAAGATGGAGAAGCTCTATACAGTCAGTAAAAACAAGACCAGGAGCTCACTGTGGCTCAGACCATGAGCTTCTCGTTGCAAAGTTTAGGCTTAAACTGAAGAAAGTAGGGAAAAGCGCTAGGCCAGTCAGGTATGAATTAAATCATATCCCTGTTGAATATACAGTAGAGGTGACAAATAGATTTAAGGAATTAGATCTGATAGACAGGGTGCCTGAAGAACTATGGACAGAGGTTCGCAACATTGTACAAGAGGTAGCAACCAAAACCATCCCAAAGAAAAAGAAATGCAAGAAAGCAAAATGGCTGTCTGAGGAAGCTTTGCAAATAGCTGAGGAAAGGAGGGAAGCGAAAGGCAAGGGAGAAAAAGAAAGATACGCCCAATTGAATGAAGAATTCCAGAGAATAGCTAGAAGAGATAAGAATGCCTTCTTAAATGAACAGTGCAAAGAAATAGAAGAAAACAATAGAATAGGGAGGACCAGAGAACTTTTCAAGAAAATTGGAGAGATGCAAAAATGGGCATGATAAAGGACCAAAATGGCAGGGACCTAACAGAGGCAGAAGAGATTAAGAAGAGATGGCAAAATTACACAGAAGAACTATACAAGAATGACCTTAACGTCCCTGATAATCACAATGAGGTGGTCACTGACCTCGAGCCAGACATCCTAGAATGTGAAGTGAAGTGGGCCTTAGAAAAGCTGAGCAACAACAAAGCTAGTGGAGGGACAGTATTCCAGCTGAGCTATTCAAAATCTTAAAAGATGATGCAGTAAAAGTGCTACACTCAATTTGCCAGCAAATTTGGAAAACTCAACAGTGGCCACAGGATTGGAAAAGATCAGTTTACATTCCAATTCCAAAGAAAGGCAGTGCCAAAGAATGTTCAAACTATCTCACCATTGCACTCATTTCTCATGGTAGTAAAGTTATGCTTAAAATCCTACAAGCTAGACTTCAGCAGTATGTGGATCGAGAACTACCAGACATAAAGGCAGGATTTCGAAGAGGCGGAGGAACTAGAGATCAAGTTTCCAACATACGCTGGATCATGGAGAAAGCTAGAGAGTTCCAGAAAAACATCTACTTCTGCTTCATTGACTATGCTAATGCCTTTGATTGTGTGGATCATAACAAACTGTGGCAAGTCCTTAAAGAAATGGGTGTACCAGACCATCTTATTTGCCTCTTGAGAAACCTACATGCAGGCCAAGAAGCAACAGTGAGAACTGGACATGGAACCACTGATTGGTTCAAAATTGGGAAAGGAGTCCGGCAAGGCTGTATACTGTCGCCTTGCCTATTTGACTTATATGCAGAGCACATCATGAGAAAGGCAGGGCTAGATGAATCAAAAGTTGGAATTAAGATTGCTGGAAGAAATATCAACAACCTAAGATATGCAGATGATACCACTTTAATGGCAGAAAGTGAAGAGGAACTGAAGAGTCTCTTGTTGCGAGTGAAGAAGGAGAGTGCAAAAGTTGGGTTGAAACTGAACATTAAGAAAACCAAGATCATTGCGTCCGGCCCCCTCAATTCCTGGCAAATAGATGGGGAAGAAATGGAGGTAGTGACAGATTTTATTTTCCTTGGCTCCAAGATCACAGCAGATGGGGACTGTAGCCAAGAAATTAAAAGACGCTTGCTCCTGGGGAGGAAAGCCATGGCAAATCTAGACAGCACACTAAAAAGCAGAGACATCACCCTGTCAACAAAAGTGCGTATAGTCAAGGCTATGGTCTTCCCAGTTGCAATGTATGGCAGTGAATGCTGGACCATAAAAAAGGCTGAGTGCCAAAGAATTGAGGCCTTTGAACTATGGTGCTGGAGAAAACTCCTGCAAGTTCCTTGGACTGCAAGGCGATCAAACCGGTCAGTCCTAGAGGAGATCAACCCTGACTGCTCTTTAGAAGGCAAGATCCTGAATCTAAAACTCAAATACTTTGGCCACCTAATGAGAAGGAAGGACTCACTGGAGAAGAGCCTAATGCTGGGAAAGATTGAGGGCAATAGAAGAAGGGGATGACAGAGAATGAGGTGGCTGGATGGAGTCACTGAAGCAGTAGGCGTGAGCTTAAATGGACTCCAGACGATGGTAGAGGACAGGAAAGCCTGTAGGAACATTGTCCATAGGGTCGCGATGGGTCGGACACGACTTCTCAACTAACAACAACAAATGAGTCAGGTGAAATGTAAGGGGCAACACACACGTCTGCCAAATTAGGATGATTAGTATCCAAGGCAATAAATTGCCAGAATGCCTCCTTCTGATAGACACAAAACAAAAGCAAACAAAGACAACAAACAACTAAACACTTATAGCTTATTTTAATAACTAGAATCAGCTGCCTGAGAAGACAATTCCATTACTACTAATAATAAAACCTACAGATAATTTTTAATTGTCATAATACTCAACTTTTAATTCTAATCTAAGCCAAGATTTTGCATATGCAATTAACACATAATTTGACAATTAGCATCAAAATTTCTTTAAAAGACACTACAGTATAGGAAATTATCATTCCAGCTTTCAGTATCACTCCAGTAGTCAAAACATGGACCTCTTTGGTGTGTATGTGTGTGTGAAATTATATGTGCGTTGGCATTGGCATGGAAATGATGCAAATTGCACAATCTATATCACAGTGCATATGATGTCAAAGTAGGTTCTACTGGATCTCTCTCTCTCTCTCTCTTGTACAAATTTTATTAATTTTTTTTTAATTTTACATTCAGATATTTGTGAAGCAATATGGTGGTTGGGTACAAAAGTAAACAATTGCAAATAACAAATTATTTGTAAATAGCTCAAGTTGCATCAACAAAGATTCCCTCTCCGATTCCCTTATTTTTGACATAATCAAATTAATACATTTCTAATTGTGACATAAACAATTAGACGAATTTTCAGTATATTTTCACTTATACATATCCCTATCCTGTTTAATTTTCTGGTAACCCACATTTCCCTATTTCATTAAAAAGCATTTATCCTGTCTACAGAACTTACATTATTCATTTCAATACATTCTTATTTTTACAAGTAAATTCTATTTATCATCTAAATAATGCACCAATTATTATGAAAATATCTTTTGTTATATCCTTCCAAGTTATAAATCATAATATAAATCAATTCTAATAGCCCACTTTCCTTTCCCTTAAAAACCTAAAAGTTAAATATAAAGTCAATTTATATCTATAACATTACAACAAATATATTCTATATGTCACCTTAATAGTTCATCAATTATTAAAATAATGTCTTTTATTATATTCCAGATTCTATAATATAGTTCAGAGTTATGTTCTAATAGCTTAATTTTGTTTTCCCTTAACATTCTAAAACCTAAATATAAAATCAGTTTAATTAATTAATTGCTTAATTTCTTTGCTTAGTCATTTCATTTCTTTTAAGGCTTTAAGGCTTTAAAATTTATTCCCCAAGTACGCAGTCGCCGGTCTCTCAAAATAGGGGCAGGAAATTTTTGGAAAAGTAGGGGAGTAAGAAAGGTAAGGACTCACCCAGGTCCTCCAGATTGCTTCATTGTGCTAGATGGTGCTTTGGGCTTTCAGCAGGGAACGGCTTAATGATCGGCCATCTTGATGGCCGATCTCTTCTTTGGGCCAAAGGAGCTGCTCCAGATTCAAGCAGAGGGCTTCCACCCTTCCACGATCACAGGGGAGAGCCTCCCTATGGTGGTCACCCCTCCAGGGTGACTTTTGACCCTTTTCAGGGTCCTCCAAGGAAGAAAGATTGGACGGCAGGGAGAGAGCTCTTCCTGCATGTCTGCAAGTGCCGCGCACACAAACCGGAAGCCCCCCCCCCCCTGTGTGTGTGTGTGTGTCCTTGTGAAAAGAATGTAAAAGTTGTACATTTCCTGCAGGGTCTGATGTTAGCTGGGATAAAGCAACTTTATGCAATTAATATCATTTAATTTACAAAAATGAAGATTTCACAGTTGCTAAGGAAACTAAAAGCTATGACTTTTATCCTGGGAATTATAGAACTGCAACAGATTTTTTTTTTTCTTGCTTGTGCCTATGCTATATCCTCTTCCAAAAGTACAGAACCAAAGAACATAATATCAGTAATTTATGTCCTTCCTCTTCATTCTCTATCTTCTGGTGATTATTAATTTAGCTTTGCCTAGATTCAAGGCTGATTAGAAATAGGCTTCCAGCAATTGAATTGAATAGATAAAAGCATAGGAACTTTGCACCTATAGCACCAGTAAAACTTTTTTTTAGGACAAAGTTAGAATAGATTCTACAGATGTGAATCTTAAGCAACATTCTGAAGGAAGTTGGAATTGTAGGTACATGTTATCATGAGTTTGGGTCTGGTATCATTCTTGGTGGTTGGGACTCGTCTGTCAATCAAGGCGGGTTTCCAAATGACTGGTAGGCGAGAGGTATCATCTCGTTTGTTCATGCTGTGGGGGCGTTTTTCCATCTCAATGGCTTCTCTGATTATTCTGTTGTTAAAATGTTCAATTTTGGCGATAGTTTTGGTTTTTTTAAAATCAATTTCATGTCCCGTGGCTTCAAAGTGTTGGACCAGGGATGAAGTTTGTTCTCCCTTTCTGAGTGAGTTTTTGTGCTCTTCAATGCATGCACTTATTCTTCTGTTGGTCTGTCCGATGTATGTGGTGGGGCAGGTGGTGCATGGGATTTCGTATATTCCTTGGTTTTCTAACCCAATTATGTCTTTGGGGTTTCTTAGGATGGTGGATATTTTTCTGTCTGTGTAGAATGCTGTTTTGATGTTGTGTTTTTGGAGGATCTTGCTGATTCTGTCTGTGGTCCCTTTTAAGTATGAGAGGAGGGCCTTGCCATTTTCTTGTTCTCTGTCTTGGGTTTTTGTGGGTGTCTCTCTTCGGATTAAGTTGGTAATCGTGTTTCTTTGGAATCCATTGGCTGTTAGTACATTATTGAGAGTGTGTAGTTCAGTTTTTAGGTGTTGTTCGTCAGCTAGGTGTTTTGTTCTGGAGATGAGTGTCTTGGCTACGGAGTTGATCTGTGCTGGGTGGTGGTGTGAGAGTGCGTTCAGATAGCGGTTTGTGTGTGTTTTTTTATGGTAGATAGTGTGTCCTAGGGAGCTGTTGGATTTCTTGTAGACTAAGACATCAAGGAAGGGAAGTTGATTGTTAGCTTCTGTTTCTATGGTGAATTGTATTTTGGGGTGTAGGCTATTGAGGTGTGTGAGGAAGTCATCCAGTTTTTCTTTGCCGTGTGGCCAGATTACGAAGGTGTCATCTACGTATCTGAGCCAGAGTTTGGGTTTGTGGTTGGATTTTTCTAGAGCAAAGATATATGAAGATATATATAAATATGAAGATATATCTAGATATAGATATAGATATATATAATCTCTGCAGTCTTTGCGGACTTTCCTTTTGTAGGATTAGCCCCTCATTTCCCAGGAAAGGATAGACTCCGGTTACATTTTTTCTGATATGTTTACTCAGGGCTCCACATGATTATCCAAGACTTTGTTTTTTGTGCCAGTTTACCAGCAGCTAATACCTGTGAAATTTTAATGAAAGAATAGAGAGTTGTAAGTGTGATACCTGCAAAGATTCATGATCTTGAAAAGCACTCCTGTTTCCTCTTGGTTATTTCTCTTAAAAAGCAAATATGTGTTTGTGCAAAAGGGTAGGTGTATATCTAGGGTCCTGTGGTTGCTAAGGGCAACCTCATAGCATTCATTTGGCCTGAAAAAGCTTGTCATTAGCTCAGTCTTTCTATTTCTTTTGCCAGTTAATCTGCATGCTAAGAGTTTATTAGCAAAACTCCCATTTCCTGCTTGTTATGTGGCACATGTTTTCCCTACATATATTTCACTAGCAGCTTTCATTCATAGCTTTTTTCTCAGCAAATATATCTGTTACTTATCATTGTTACAATAAACCAAAAGACCAAATGACAAATCCAGAGGCTGGTGAAAAATGGAGCACTGGAAATCTGGGGCTTGAAAAAACAAAGGCATAACATTGATGGGGGAAAAACAAAACCACATTTTCCCCCTCTTCAGAGTTCCAATCTTATTTCTTTCTTCTTTATTTTCATGCCCCTGCAGTTACGCATTGGTTCTTTTAAGCCATTTAAGCTTTATACCTGTGACTTGTTCTTTATAAAGCCATGGTTTGTTCTTTATGAAGATATGAATTGTTGATTCAGCTCTGTTGACTGGCTTCACTTATTATAGCAGGTAATCATAAATCACAAAGCTGTATACAGACTTTAATATACCAAAGCCAAAACAAAACTTGATTCACTCAGATAGTAAGAGAAATTCTGAGACCCAGCCTCTTTTCCCAATGTTTAGTCTGGACCAGAGGATGGCCAATTCCAATGGAGTCAGCAGGGATATCTCAGCAGACAAGATGGTGATTGATGTATGATTAAAACCTGACTTTTCATACTGTGTTGTGATACTGCACACACATGTACAAAGGAGCAGGGTTTGTAGGGTGGAAGAAACATTTAAAACCTTCCTTCCTTCCTTCCTTCCTTCCTTCCTTCCTTCCTTCCGTCCTTCCTTCCTTCCTTCCTTCCTTCCTTCCTTCCTTCCTTCCTTCCTTCCTTCCTTCCTCCCTCCCTCCCTCCCTCCCTCCCTCCCTCCCTCCTTCCCTCTAATTAACAAGAAATCAGTACATAATGAAATTCATTAAAATATTCCCAAAGAAGCTGCTTTTACAGTCAGTTTCAATTTCTTTGTAAGCAAGGTGGCTGTCACAAAATGCATTTTCAACACTACTGTAATGTATATGGATTTACTGTTTTCAGGATTTATTGAATTATTTTGTGGACAATTTCTTCTATGAATCCTGTTTTTTTCCACTGCTTCCCCCCACCCCCCATGAAAAATAGTAAAGTAAAGTAAAGTAAAGTAAAGTAAAGTAAAGTAAAGGAAAGGAAAGGAAAGGAAAGGAAAGGAAAGGAAAGGGGGAGGGGGAGGGGGAGGGGGAGGGGAAGGGGAAGGAAAGGACAGGACATTTTGGAAATATCTCTTTTTTATAAGATGCTTTACCAATCACTATTTTGTCAGCTATGTATGTAATATGTTAGCAGTATAAATATGTTGGGGAATAGCCATACTGTACATTATCAGAAAATAAGTGACTTTATAGGCTGCAGTAACAAAAGAAGCAGTTTAAGCAATGGTGGGATTCAAATATGTGGACAACCGGTTCTCTGTGTGGATGACACTTCCAGAAGTCCATTCTGGGCCTGGGCAACAAAAAATTAGCCACCGGTTCTGCCGAAGTGATGCGAACCGGCTGAATCCCACCACTGAGTTTAAGCTATCCAAAGTAACTATATTGAAAATCAACCAAAGTTAAATAAAAGAACAGACACTTTTGAAATATCTTTGGCATTCCTCCTAACCCTAAATAATTCACACCAACATGTGAAAGCTAACTATAACACAATTTTTGTAGAACTGTGGGTAGAGGAGAAATTGTTTTAGGGATTTTTCAGGGGTGTTGCCAATTGTAGTGGGCAACAGCAGTGCTCCTAATTAAATAGGTCTCCAATCTTTTTCTTAATCCATAAGAGGTAACATTCTGAAAGTGAGGTGTAAAAGAAATGTGGGAAAATTCACATTAAAAATAAAATACTGTACATGGAAAAAATGGTTGGCCAGGGGTAGAATTGCTTGTTACTGTGTCTTGATATAAATTTTATAAAGTTTTCTAGCCTGCATTCATTTTTTCCCCTTTAATACAGCAGTCTATTCACTCTCATTACATTGTGAGATCAACCATTGTGGTGAATAGATTGGGAACAAACTTTTTTTTTCCTGTGCATTCATTACCCTTTAGTATAAATGAGATTTTTGTCACCTTCACCTTATGGAATCATAAAATAATGCATTACATTGTAAGGTTTTAGTTTTAAAGTCTTATGTGAGATTTGGATCTTCCTTAATAAATATTCTGAGACACTCACATTGTCATCCATCTCAGGAGGATAGGAACACTTCTTACATGTGGAAGACCTTCATGGATCATTTAAAAAAAGTGAAAGATCAAATTTATGATAAAAAATCAGTAAAAAAAATCAGATTAGTTCAGGGGTGTCAAACTGCTGGCCTGTGGGGCGAATGTGTCATGCCAAAACCACGCCCACCCCATTGCCGGCAATGGAAAAAAAGTTGAGATACATCACAACACGTCATGTGATGTTGCAAGTTTGACACCCCTGGATTAGTTGGTTGGTTAACTCATTTAAAGATTATAAGTAGGGTGAGACCACACAAACAACAGGAACAGATACCTACAAAACTAGGTGCATTGTTCAACCTGACCAAAGCCATAAAAAATGTCCTATTTTTAACTAGCTCCAAATAGGGTAAAGGAATGAAGAAAGAACTAGAGTAATCTCTGTTAATATTACGATTGTGTTCGATCGTAAGAAGCTATTTGCAATATGAAGCAGCACAATATTCAAAGACCGAATATTTATATATTCCTGAAGTTATTTTGGTTCACAATCCTAGGAGACAGTCATACCTTACATTGTATCCTGCCAATAACATTACCATCAAATGCACCATGCAGCATTCTCTGTATCAGTAAGGTACCATAATTCCCAGAAGCTCCCTTTCCAAATATGAAATTATACACAGGGAGTTCTTGCTTGTCAACTGTCTTTCCTGGTGACTGTTTGAAGCTATGATGGTTGAAAAAAAACACAAAAAAGTCAGCTTTGCCACTAATCACAGCATTTACAACTGTTATACAGTAGCATCCTCCCTGGTCCTGTGATTTGTGTTGCTTTTGGTTCACATTTATAACTTGCAGTGTCCTGCATTGTTATTTGTGAGCTTCCAACGAGCAGAATTAATGAATAATATGGAAGTGTAACTGCAAATTGTGCTCTTACTTAACAACAGTGGTGATTTGCTTAACAGTGGAAGTGAAGTTGTAAGTCCAGCACAGTCACACAATTTATTTATTTATTGCTTAACAGCCGTGGTGCTTAGCAGTGGAAGTGCCAGTCCCAATTGTGGTTCGTAAGTGAGGACTACGTGTACTATATTGGTTGCAAGTTTTGATTAAAAACCTGGGAGTTACATCTTGAGAAGTTTATTTGAAGCATCTTGAGCCAATCACAATCTCAGGCTAGCCTATTCAGAGGTTTGCTGTAAGGATATGTGAAAATGTTGCTTTGAGTTTCCTAGAAGAACAGTAACCAAATATGGTGCACACAAGTCAGAATACAGAATAACAGAGTTGAAAGGGACCATGGAAATCTTATAGTCCAACCCCAAGTTCAGGCAGGAAACATTATACCATTTCAGACAGATCATTGTCCAATCTTTTCTTCCAGTGTTGGAGGACCCACAACTTCTGGAGGCAAGTCATTCTACTGATTGTTTTAACTGTTGGGAAATTTGCAGTAGTGGTGAATATCTGTAGCTTGGGTATAAGATAAGGGTGAAGGTTCATTCTCAGAGCTTGTGGGTTGGTTTCTCAATGTTTCATTACCAGACTTGGTAACATCTTCAGCAGAGTTGAAATGTTACCTAACCTGGTAACAAAACGTTCAGAAACCAACCCACAAACTCGCAGAACGAACCTGTCAGGAAATTGCTCCTTAATTCTAGGTTGCTTCTCTTCTTGATTTGTTTCCATCCATTGCTTCTTGTCCTGCCTTCAGGTGCTTTGGAGAATAGGTTAACTCCCTCTTCTTTATGGCAGTCCCTCAGATATTGGAACTCTTCTAACATGTCACACTAGTCCTTCTTTTCATTAAACTAGACATACCCAATTCCTGTTCTTTATATGTTTTAGCATGTCCAATCAAGGATGCGTTAGCAAACAGCTATGGATATTCATCAATGCCTTAGCAAGTAAGCACTCTAAAGCAAAGTACCCTAAATCTTGAAATTTATCCACTGTCTAGATTTTACTGTGTATAGCTGCTGGACCAAACCATTCAAAAATTTGCCTGACAAACAGAAGTTATGCTTTATCAAACTCTGTATGAAAAATCCAAGGTCAGCTGAATTTGTAACTAATGACAGAGTATAGAAAGCCATACTCAGATAATCCTGATGACTACCTTATTTTACAAATGAAGCAAACTATGAACTGTATATCAGTTCAGGAAAACAGAGAGCAAAATTATTCTACTCTTTATTTCATTTTGAACCTTCTTTGTTGTTGTTCATTGCCTTCATTCTATTATGATTGGTATATTATAAATATGAAATGAAAATGTAGCACGATATTTCTCATTGTTCATCTGCTACATTTTGGCACTACTTAAGAGAAATAAAAAGCTCAGCAGTGAATTCAGCCATTGTATGCTGATAGAAACGATTACATAAATGTGTTATTGTAATAAATTCCTATCCAATAAGGAACAGAACAGAAATGCCTTATTTCTTCCAGTTTTCAGGGACATTTTTCTCTGCCATAATCCATGCTATCATGCAGATTCTCCTAATAAACTGATTGAGCCAATTCAGAAACAAATGAGCACTTCCATCAGCCCTCATCAGAAATAATTACTTTCAGTAGGGACTGTCAGGATATATATTCCACATTTTTGATAGCTTCTTTATTCTGGTTTAAAATCAAGATATCCTTGTTACTTTCATAAAACCTGTCTATCACTGGTATATCCAAAGATCAAATCAACTCAGAATGCAGTAATAGGAACGGGGATAAGGAAGTTTGGTTTCAGCTATGCTGAATTCTTGTAACACTAAAATATGGGAGAAAAGAAAAGTACACAAATCTATAGCTTAATGTGAAAGAAAACAATTTAACAAATAACTGATTGCAAGACAAGAATCATTGGAGAAGGGAGCAAAAAAGCTGAAATGATGGTCTGAAAAAGCAAGCACACAAACATATTCTAGTCTGCAATGTTTAGTTGTTCCATGGAAATAATTAGGAAATCACATTGGCCAAACAATGTCAGAAGCAATTTCAATGCTTAATCCAATGAACGAAGCAAATAATTCAGCAGAATATGTTCAATATTATGTCACCACTAACATGAACCTCACCATAAAACTACCCTCTAAAAACATGCTCTTTTTACAGTTTCTCTACTGCACAACAAATGTAGCCACAATGCAGTGTGCTGAAGATACTGTGGATTTTCTGTACACTGGTCTGTGACCATAACAAAGAGTTTATTCAATTTATGAATGTTGTGTTTTGAAGCAAAGCATGGAAATAAAGTTACAGATTAGTGACATTTCTAATGAAATTTAAATTACATCCTAGATCGGTGATACTTAATGGGATTCAGATAAATGTAAGCTCCAGTTTTGTTTGGTTTTGGGTTTGTTTGTTTTTTTGTGCTTTAGATGTATGAGCCAAAGCATGGAAGTAAAGCCTCTTGAGTTGTCTGAGCACTATCTGACTTTGGAAATAGCAAAACAACAGTAATAAGAGTAAAACACCACCAATTATGTGTCTCTGGAAGTCTGAATGCCGTTTCATTTAAGTATCGAAGCATCATATGACAAAACAGCCCAAAAAATTCAAGAGCTGCCAACAGAAACACACAATGATTAAAAAAAAACACATTAGTATAGAGCAGCTGAATAATTTAAAGAACCCTTTCTTTGCTTGGGAAGGATTGCTGATAATTTATTCCACCAATATTTTGGTATGATAGTAATATTTCTGCTGTTATATCTATAGGCTAATTATAAATGATTCTAGAAAAAAACACTCTTCAAGTGTGATTTTTTTCACTGCTAAGATTTTTATTTTATTATTATAAAATTCTTACATTGAAAATGTATATTTTGAAATAACTGCACTAGCTAGCTATCATCTAAGGCCAATTTGAAGTGTTGGGTTTTTACCAATAAAGCCTTATAAGTTGCTGCATTAGCATATATTGAGCAATGGCTTGTCGGAATGAAATCTGTCTGTCCAGAGTACTTGTCACAAAAGGGCCTGTTATCCTTCCCCATTCTGATGAGACCCATATATCATAGACCAGGAAATTGGTGTTTTCAGAAGTAGCCCCCATACTGATCAATACCATTCTCCATAGGTACATATGACTCACCTTTGCTGATATTTTGTAAACAGACTTTGCTGATATCTTCTAAATGGACCACAGCAATCTTATTTCATCATTTATATAGCCCTCAATTTACTCTGATTACATATATATGAAAAGTACATTTTCACATATTAGAGTGGAGTGGAGTGGAGTGGAGTGGAGTGGAGTGGAGTGGAGTGGAGTGGAGTGGAATGGAATGGAATAGAATAGAATAGAATAGAATAGAATAGAATAGAATAGAATAGAATAGAATAGAATAGAATAGAATAGAATAGAATAGAATAGAATAGAATAGAATAGAATAGAATAGAATAGAATAGAATAGAATAGAATAGAATAGAATAGACCTTGGTGGTCTTGTAGTCCAGCCCCTTGCTCAACCCAAGTTTCTTTCTCTGACCATTAAACCATCGGGAGCTCCTCCCTCCCCTGCCTTATTGTTTCCTAGGCAGTATCTTTTCCTTTTGTTTCTGAAAGGCTATCCACACATTCCATTATTCTTCCTTTGGTAAAGGTCATGATGGAAGAGGTTAGAACTTGAATTTACTTTTGAATATTTATAAGTTGACCTAAGACTCTCTGCTATCTATTTCAACTTTGTTTGAAAAGTACGATGTGTTCATAGCACATTAAGCCCTTGGAAAACTAGCAACTTCTTCTACAGACTATTTGGATTAGTCATATAATCATGCAAATAATATTTTTTTAAAAAATCTGTAAATCTGAGAAGCTCATAGCCAAGTGGTGACCCACATTATATCAGAAACTGATTTTTTTTCCTATTGGTTGCATTCATTAGATACATTATATGGAAGACAAAACTGATAGCTTATGCAAGAGTTTATGTAATAATCTTTGCAGATAGAACAACTGATACTTCTTAAAAACCACTTCATTGTCAAATATAATAAAAAATTTGCAGGCCCTAGAATAAGTGGAATGGTATTGAAAATATTGTAAAATATATCTGACTCATAGACTGGTCTGCAAAAGCCAGTTATTTTATGTTGTTGTATTTGTAAAAAAATATTTTGCAGTTCTCACACTATATTTTCCTTTTAATGACAGTTCACCCACTTTCTAATTACATAAATTTACAAAGCCACCCAGCATAAATGTATGTGGCTTTTGGTAAGCATTTGTCACTAACCTGTAACTGCTTCTCACATGAAGCTGGTGAAAAGTAAAAATGTCAACTGAATCAAAAAACATAACTTATTTTTAGTCAGAATGAAAACAAACTACCACATATCTGTTTGATTAGTGAACTAATAGTATAGGGTGAATTTCAGGTAAATACATTCTCTGTGTATTTGGGATCATTACCAAAATATGCTTATGTATTAGCATCTTCAAGGGACACGGTGGCTCAGTGGGTTAGGACGCTGAGCTTGTCGACCAGATGGTCGGCAGTTTGGCGGGTCGAATCCTGAGTGCCGTGTAGCAGAATGAGCACCTGTTACTCGTCCCAGCTTCTGCCAACCTAGCAGTTCGAAAGCATGTAAAAATGCAAGTAGAAAAATAGGGACCACTACGGTGGGAAGATAACAGCGTTCCGTGCGCCTTTGGCATCTAGTCATGCTGGCCACATGACCACGGAGACGTCCTTGGACAAGTGCTGGCTCTTCAGCTTTGAAACGGAGATGAGCACCGGCCCCTAGAGTTGGAAACGACTAGCACGCATGTGCGGGGGAACCTTTACCTTTACCTTATTAGCATCTTCATACAGGAAAAATAGAGGCTTAGCCATGTTTCAAATGAAATATACAGGAGACTTCTGCAATTACTGTATACAACAACTGTAGGCTGAAAAATAGAGCTGTGAGGAGTTTAGCAGAATTATGAAAGCGATTTGATGGAATCACTTTATTGAAGAGACTCCTAAATTAGGTTCTGTTCCACGGTTTCTCTGATTTTTTTTTAAGTGGCCTTCTGCATATGCACGGAAGATGCCTATCTTAAAGCACACCTCATTCAGGAATGCTGTGAATGTTAAAAACAAAATGTCAGTTGGATTAGCCCTTTTGAAAAAAAGATAAAGAGTTACATGTCCTCTTGATTATAGCAGTCCTGAGTGATGTTGTGCCAATTTCTATCTTAGCCCAGCCTTCCTCAGACCAGTAAGGAAAAAAAATGCAAAAGGGGGTGGGGCTAGGTACATTCCCTTAAGTCCCTGAAACAAATGTGAGATTTAATTTATTCCATGTCATCTCATGACTAAATAAATGAAGCACATTCAAAATGAATAGAAGATGGAAAATTTTCTCCAGGTTATAGTTTTAGAGAGCTTCTCTTTGAAACGATTAGGAAAATCACTTCTCGCTTTTCCACATTTCCCCTGCAAGTTTTAAAATCTTCTGGGGTACATTTCTATTGCATCACAACAATATTTAATCTGTGAACTTCCCAAGATATGAATACAGTATTTTCCCATCACCTCCATTATGCATGTCTGGAAACCATCAAGTTGC
The DNA here is from genome assembly GCF_964194415.1 of Vipera berus. Taxonomy (NCBI): domain Eukaryota; kingdom Metazoa; phylum Chordata; class Lepidosauria; order Squamata; family Viperidae; genus Vipera; species Vipera berus. Next base: position 82,589,919 of record NC_138202.1, on the reverse strand, counting down.
AAGGAAACAACAACAACAAAAAAATTATATGCTTCATGCTTGCTCCTTTTCTCTTCCATCTCCTCTGATTTCTAACATGGGGAAGGAGGAGCTATTTGTTTTAGAGATGATACTTATGCTGTTAATGTGGTTCTAAGTTGTAGATTCTGTTTCAATGTTTGAATATCTATCGTGTTTTAGGTATCTTTATAAGCCATCTGCATAGGAAAGTCTAATGAAGTCTCACATAGGCCCAATAAAATAATCAAGTAGAAATCAGAACATGACTGAAGGAGGGGCTTTTAATCTAAACTTCAGCTTGCTATATAGCCCAAGAGTATTTAATGACTTGCATAGGTAAGGTAAGGAGAAGTATAGATATCTCATTGTGTTGGGTATATTGTCTGGTGAAGGAAATTGTTTTCCAAACACATTTGCCTCCTCCTTCCAGGTATCTCTTTCACAAGCTCTCTGAAAGCATTGTGAAAACGTGGCTGTGTTTAACAATCCTACCTACTCAATATGTATTGAGTAGGTAGAGCAGAAAGTATATACCTGTAGAATTTATTCATGAATACAGCTAGCCTAATGTGAAAATTTAACTTTGAAAGGAAGCTATAAAATCTGCATTTTCACATTTATATCTCGCTTGACATTCCCTGGACCACAACTAACAGATGCTGTCAGTACAAATTGCAGCACTTACATAATATTGGGATATACCTGAAGGAATGCATTTTTTTTAAATCTCACCTATCAGATTCCTACAAGGGTGATTCTCTCCTCCCCCCCCTTTTTCCCATATGGCCTTCTTGTTACTTGGATTTCACTGCTTGCATTTCCCTTAAGGGAATAACATAAAACATGCTTATGCTAATTAAGAATATACAATTTGAAATGCGTGCAAAAGATTTGTTATTCTGGGCCTTCCATCTTTATACCTTTGTTTCCTTTCCCTTCCATTTCAATGTATTCAGGCTCATATGAATTAAATCTTTTCACTATTCTAATGATGCATTCTCAAACTAATGTGTTAATTGTAAATTCTATTGAGATTAGTGTGGTCACTGAGTATAGAGGGTATAGGAAAGGGCCCTGAAAGACAGAAGGAAAAGCCATTACCAAGACTCAGTCCAATAAAAAGGAACTGAACCTGAGTGAAAAAAGTAATTTAAGCAAATATCTCAAACAAGCCCCTTCATGGTTAACAACAACAATAATAGTAATAGTAAAAGTAATAGTAATAATAATAAATTTGAAAGGGACATTGGAGGTCATCTAGTCCATAGTCAATAGGCAGGAAAACCTATTCCAGGGGTAGGCAACCTTGGCTCTTTTATGACTCGTGGACTTCAACTCCCAGAATTCCTGAGCCAAGGTTGCCTAACCCTGCCCTATACCATTTCAGACAAATGGCTGTCCAGTCTCTTCTTAAAAACTTCCAGTGTTGGAGCATTCACCACTTCTGGAGGCAGGTTTGTTCCACTAGTTAGTTGTTCTAACTGTCAGGAAGTTTCTCCTTAGTTCTAGGTTGCTTCTCTCCTTGACTAGTTTCCATCTGTTGCTTCTTTTCCTGCTTTCAGGTGCTTTGGAGAATAGCTTGACTCCCTCTTCTTTGTGGCAGCCCCTGAGATATTGGAACACTGCTATCATGCCACCCCTCGTCCTTCTCTTCATTAGACTACACATACCCAATTCCAGCAAGATAAAGAGAGGGATGAGGGAAGCACATTCAGAGTCACAAGTTTTTATTAATGTAGCTGTTACAAATAAAAGCAGTCCTGATATATATAACTATTTTTTTTCTTTTCTTTTCATTTCTTTTTTTTAACTCTGGCTCACTTTGTAGGGTACTATGTATGAGAGACTCTCTTAAAATACAGTCTGTAGTTCTGACTACTACATGAAATGATGTTAAACCAACATTAGGCAGCTTTCCTTATAATTAGTAAATAACAATCATTATAAGTTTTGAATACCACTTGTTATATCTATAAGTGTATACTTTTCTTGTCAATTCATTAATTATGGGAAACATTAGCTAAGCACAACAGTTTTTACACCAACCTATATTGAGAACAATTATTTAGTTGAAGAAAGCATCCATGATAAAATATATAAGACATGTTTCTAATTGGCTCAATCACTAATTTGGGGGGAATGTAATATGAATCTTGCCTCATAAGATATTTACTTCTCCTTGAAGTATTCAGGCTCAAGACTGACAATATTACACAAAATAACTGCTATTTGGGTATGTATTCAAACTGAAGGTTATGAAATGTTCTTGAAATCTAATAATATTAGTTATATGATCTCAAAGATGGTGTTTTTTTTCCAAAAGGCAATGGAACTTCCTTGTGTTTTTTTTTTTCTTTTGAAAATGTTTCACTTCTTTTCTAAGAAGCTTCTTCAGTTCTAAATGACTGTCAGAACTGAAGAAGCTTCTTGGATGAAAAGTGAAATGTTTTCAAAAAAGAAAAAAAAAAGCAAAAAGAAAGAAAGTCCAGTTACCTTTTGGAAAAAGCACCTTTGGGACAACTATGACCTAGATCAGAGGTCTTCAAACTCGGCCCTTTTATGACTCATGGACTTCAACTCCCAGAATTCCTCAGCCAGGCACACTGGCTGAGGAATTCTGGGAGTTGAAGTCCATGAGTCATAAAAGGGCCGAGTTTGAAGACCCCTGACCTAGATAATTAAGACTCTCCATAGACATCAGGTATATGATATATATTCATACTATGCAAGGAGAACAGAATAGGAGAAAAGGTTGCCAAATAAAGAACACATTTCATAACTAAAATGTTCTGTATACTTAGTTGTTTATAATGGAAAAAAATGAAACTGCTCACAAATCATTGCAGGTGCATTAAATCCAGATGGTGCCACTATTAGTTTCCTTTTTAAAAAGGTTTTTTTTAGCTCATTAATTATAGGGTAGAAAACTCTGTAATAGTTACTGCTATTACTGTTTTAGCAAACAATGGCTTGAAAAATATTGTTTTTCCTTCAGAAAATAAGACAGCAAGTAAGATAAATATTAAGAATTAAACTGATTCAGTTTTTTTATAGCAGAATATCAACTGTCCTGTTATATAGATTGACAGTTTTTTGGACTTTATGAGGTGCTTGTTACAGAAATATTATTTTATTGTTCTTGGATTTCCAGATAATAAGTGGAAAGCATTATTTTAAAATATGCATGTTCTACTCTTGAGTTAGATAATGCTATGTTTGAATGAAATTTTTGTCCAGGCAAACAAAATATCTTCTGCCACAATAATTATTCTAATCTCATTAGTGCCACCTCTAATCTATGAGCTATGCTGCTTTGGAGCTGATCTTGGTCTTTCAAGTGCCATTCATCTGGAATAGGGCCAGCTCTGTTAGTTTGAAAAATTGGCATATGGAAACTTGATGAATACAAATATATGGGCGTGAGGCAGCCATTCCACACTGCTATATAATGGCTTTGCCAGCTGGATTGGAAAGCCTTGTTTGAATAATTTTCAGCAATCAACTTTGGGTTCTTTATCTTTTGGATTAGTCTCCGGTGCTTGCGGTTGCCTAACATATTTATTTATTTATTCCCATATTAAAACTATTGAAACCAAATGCATGAGAAAAAAAAAACCTGATACACAAGCTTCTGATACACATACACTAACCTACCATGGTGAACAATTTGAGATGCATTCATTGTGAAGAATTACAGCCCTTGATTGCTCTTTATTGCAACTAGTTTAAGAAAACTAGGAGGAGTGGATGTCCTTGGGACCAGGAAGACTTATCTTTCCAAATGCTGGCCAATGGAACTGCAAATAAAAAGGGGGGGAGATACATCACTAAATTTTCTGGATTAATTATTGGACTCTGATGAATCTGATTCAGCAGATGAAGATATCAGAGTAATGGTGACATACAATTTTTGTCTTAATTGTTACTAAGTAGTTCAGCAGAACCTATAATTTAATTGACTCACTTATGTTATTATTATTATTATTATTATTATTATTATTATTATTATTATTATTATTATTTCTTCAGTAGTATTTATATTCCAGAAAAACATCTACTTCTGCTTCATTGACTATGCTAAAGCCTTTGATTGTGTGGATCATAACAAACTGTGGCAAGTCCTTAAAGAGATGGGCATACCAGACCATCTTATTTGTCTCTTGAGAAATCTATATGCGGGCCAAGAAGCAACAGTGAGAACTGGACACGGAACCACTGATTGGTTCAAAATTGGGAAAGGAGTCCGGCAAGGCTGTATACTGTCGCCTTGCCTATTTAACTTATATGCAGAGCACATCATGAGAAAGGCAGGGCTAGATGAATCAAATGTTGGAATTAAGATTGCCGGAAGAAACATCAACAACCTAAGATATGCAGATGATACCACTCTAATGGCAGAAAGTGAAGAAGAACTAAAGAGTCTCTTGTTGCAGGTGAAGAAGGAGAGTGCAAAACTTGGGTTGAAACTAAACATTAAGAAAACCAAGATCATGGCATCCGGCCCTCTCAACTCCTGGCAAATAGATGGGGAAGAAATGGAGGTAGTGACAGATTTTATTTTCCTGGGCTCCAAGATCACTGCAGATGGGGACTGTAGCCAAGAAATTAAAAGACGCTTGCTCCTCGGGAGGAAAGCCATGGCAAATCTAGACAGCACACTAAAAAGCAGAGACATCACCCTGCCAACAAAAGTGCGTATAGTCAAGGCTATGGTCTTCCCAGTTGCAATGTATGGCAGTGAAAGTTGGACCATCAGAAAGGCTGAGCGCCAAAGAATTGAGGCCTTTGAACTATGGTGCTGGAGAAGACTCCTGCGAGTCCCTTGGACTGCAAGGCGATCAAACCGGTCAGTCCTAGAGGAGATCAACCCTGACTGCTCTTTAGAAGGCCAGATCCTGAAGCTAAAACTCAAATACTTTGGCCACCTAATGAGAAGGAAGGACTCACTGGAGAAGAGCCTAATGCTGGGAAAGGTTGAGGGCAATAGAAGAAGGGGACGACAGAGAATGAGGTGGCTGGATGAAGTCACTGAAGCAGTAGGCGTGAGCTTAAATGGACTCCAGAAGATGGTAGAGGACAGGAAGGCCTGGAGGAACATTGTCCATAGGGTCGCGATGGGTCGGACATGACTTCGCAACTAACAACGACAAAGTATTTATATTAAAAAAATGTGGTATATACTTAATCCTATCTCCTGGGTCCCTTCCAGTCTATGGGGAAAACACACACTTAAAGGGCAGCTATGCTATATTCATAATATATATTGTTTAGAATAGTTCATTAGTGAAAATCAGGTTGATATAGTGATTTAATGGCACTGAGGTAGAAACTGGATGCTTATAAACACACACACACACACACACACACGCATGCACACACATATACAAAATATCACTTTAGTAAATTATGTTCTCACATGGATTTGCCTTATGAATGACATAATGAAGATTAGGTTCTCCAAATGAATGATCATTTTGGTATTTCTAAAGGTTCTGATGCTTTGTAGTTCTGAATTGTCAATTATACCGATAAACAATAGTGACCACTGTAGTTCATACTAAATATTTAATATGTTTGGTGGGCAGTCTTCTTGGGAATCAGGCAGCTGTGTAAGTTCCAACAGTAATCAATATAGATTTCCCTACAGTAGTCTTTCTTTAATTATTAAAGAATGAATGGAATTTTCAAAAAAATAAGCTGAAAATGAACACGATAGGTTTTTTGGTCAAATGCAGATAGTGTTAAAATATTAATTGATGCCACAATATGAAACATCTAGCATTAGTGTTCAAGTGGGCAGCAGCTAAGTATTGACCAGTTGTAAGAGTTTTCTTCAGACTAAAAAAAAAAATAATTAATTTTGAAAACTAAACAGGATGGGATTTTGGAGGAGAGGTATAGAAGGAGAAGTTGGCAAAAGATTCTTACAGTAAATATATTGGATCTGGTTTAGATCTTGTGAGGGAAAGAAATTCTTGGAGAATTGGGACTGTGTTAGCAAGATAGAAATAATGCATGCTAATTGGGACAACCTTGATGTCCTTATTTCTCAACTAATATGTTTCTTTTTAAGACAATATTCTTTCTTGGGGATACTTACAGAAGAAGAGTGGGGCAGTAAGTTGAGGCTTGCTAATTATGAATATGCATGCTTACATTATCTGTTACCTATGCATATGTATAACTATCATTTTCTCCTCCTTTCCTGAAATGTACGTATAAACGTGAATGATCCTTTTGTCTCTAGAAATCCCTTCCCATTATTTTCTGGAGAGAAATTTCTACAGTGTACACTAAATAAATGTTAACCTCAGTGACCCTTGATTATTCGGTTTTTTTTTGGGAGCTCCTGTATTCTATAGGAGAATCTACAGTCTACAGAATCTACAGTCTACAGAGAAAGTCATTCCAGACTAAAATCCCAATGACTCCCTCTGGGAGAAACAATGGATTGGTAGCTGAAAATGATCTCAACTACTTCATTGTAAAACTTTTTAATGGGGAATTGTCCCAGAGTGGAACATATGCAACCTACTATGTGTTTCTGGAACACCCATACAGACAAATCATCTGGCCTTCTATCATTTGTCTACATCAACAATTACCAAATTATTAATCTGAGAGTGAGATGGGTGGTACTTAAGTTTAATAAATAAATAATCTGGTTGGAAAGATTTGTTAATATTATCAATCATGCTAAAACAGAAGGAATTGTTTCAATGATAAAGTAAGAACTTGACACCTAAAAGGTATAATGATTTTGCTCATGTGGATGGTCTGGTAGCACACACATAGGTGCCACATGGAATTAGAATAAAAAGAGACCTACAGACAAAACAATGTTACTTCAACATTATACTCCTCTTATTTCCATCTCTCATAACGTGATCGGAAAGAGTTTAAAGAGCAATGCAAAGCAAGGATAAAGCAGTGTTAGATCAGGCAATAAACTGAACATGAACAAAGCAATGCGAGTTGATAAAGTTTGTAATGATGGGGCACAATGTGAGCCAGTGCACTAAGATGTCATTTGTACCAATATGAAAAACAAAACCATCAGCTAACAGTGCAATTTTCCCTAACTGAATCACATACAAAATGTCTTTGGAGAAAAAAGAAATCCTAGCTAGTATATTGTAAAAAATCTAATCAAGATCAACATATCAAAATATGTTGAATGGTGTAGAATGATCAGTAGAATTCAATTACTCAATCAGTCAAGAGCAAACATTATCAGTTATGGAGATTCAGTATGTTACTCAGATCAAATATCAAATTGTCAGAAGTTCATACAACCAATATCATTTAGATATTCTCGACATTCTGATAATAATTTGGTGTTGTTGTGTTTTTAAAAAAAGATCTCATCACCTGAAGGATCACTGTTAATGTATGACATTGATTTTCTAGCAAGAATCAGATATTATTCTTATTTTCACCCTGCATAAAACTTTCTGAATCTTAATATTTACATGTAAATAAAATGTATAAAACTTTAGGTGGAGGTTGGGGGGGATGATAAATCATCTTCATGACATCACAGTGCAAAATTCACTGCTTATGTACTGATAGGATGTCATGACACAAGTAAAGAAAAACTTGTATTGTAGCAACACAATGCAATGTTTACTAATTGAACATCTGTATAAGTGTAATTGCAATTGCTAAATTAATGTCTTTGTTAGTATATTTCTAAACAGAAAATAAAATGGGAATGGGTGGATAGAGAAACAAATCTTCTGATGCTTTTGTTAAAGTACAGAAATCACTAGATTATTTTAAATTATTATCTTTAAATCATTTGTGTTCTACATTAGACAATATCTGATCTCATGCAAGATAAAAGATTTCTTAGACAACTACTTCTTCAGTGAAAATATATAATATGTTAACTAAATAAGGCTCCAGGACTACAGATGAGTTTCAGATATTGTGGATGGTGACTATAGATGATTGTAGATGATTTACAAGACTGAGACTTATGGATTGAAGATATATTCTTATTTTCAGGGCTTTATAATAAAAGAATGAGCCAATTTCGGGGTGGAGTATCATCAGTATGCTGATGATACCCAGCTTTTTCTCTCCACCCTGAACCAACCCAGTGATGCCCTCAACGTGATGTCCCGTTGCCTGGAGGCAGTCCGGGTCTGGATGGGGAGAAACAGGTTTCGACTTAATCCCACCAAGTCTGAGTGGCTGTGCATACCGGCATCTCGGAATAACAAGCCTATTCCATTGTTAATTATGGGGGGTGAGGTGTTACCCCCCCTGTAGATAGGGCTCACAATTTGGGCATCCTCCTGGACTCACGGCTCAGTTTGGAAGATCATATAGGAGCCGTGGCCAGGGGGGCTTTTGCCCAGGTTCGCCTGGTGTGCCAGTTGCGGCCCTACCTGGACCGAGACGCCCTACATACAGTCACTCATGTGCTCGTGACCTCCCGGATAGACTACTGCAATGCTCTCTACATGGGGCTGCCCTTGAAGACCACTCGGAGGCTTCAACTGGTGCAGAATGCGGCCGCGCGAGTTGTGATGGGGTTTTCCCGATATTCCCATGTAACACCTCTTCTCCACGAGCAGCATTGGCTTCCCGTTGCCCTCCAGGTGAGATTCAAGGTGTTGGTGATGACCTATAGACCCCTCAATGGCATGGGTCCAGATTATCTTCGGGAGTACCTGCTGCCAGCATCAACTTCCCATCGTCCTTTGTGCTCCCACAGGGAGGGCCTCCTCAGGGTGCCGTCGGTCAGGGAGTGCCGGCTGGTGGCCCCCAGGGGGAGGGCATTCTCGGTGGGCATGCCTGCCCTTTGGAATCAGCTGTCTGTGGAACTCCGGATGGCCCCCAACCCTCGCTCGTTTCGCCAGGACCTAAAAACCTGGCTATTCGAGCTTGCCGGCCTGGACTGAGTTTTTAATTTTCAGGGCTATTTAATTTAATTCTATTTTAACTTTGTATATTGTATTGTTTTAATTGCCCTATAAACCGCCCTGAGTCCTTCGGGAAATGGGCGGTATATAAATCCAAATAATAAATAAATAAATAAATTTGGTATAGTGGTAAAGGCACTAGGTTAGAAAACAAGAAACTGTAAGTTCTAGTCCTCTTTTAGGCACAAAGCCAGTTGTCTCTCAGTCCTAGGGAGAAGACAATGACAAACCACTTCTGAAATGTTGCCAAGAAAATTTCAGGGACTTATTCAGGCAGTTGCATGGAGTAAAAAATGACTTCAAGAAAGGAGAAGGAGGGAGGAGGGAGGGGATGGGAGGTGGGATGGGGATGAGGATGGGGGATGGGAAGAAGGACGAGGAGGAGGAGGAGGAGGAGGAGGAGGAGGATGACAACCTTGGGTGAAATCCCAAAACTGGAGCACTATTTGAACACCATCAGCCTTGACAAATTCACCATCAGTCAATTGCAAAAGGTGGCTTTACTTGGAATAGCATCCATCCTATGACAACATCTGTAACACCATCAAACATCCAAATCTGCCTATCCTAAAGCCTTGGATAGGACTTGATAGGAAGACAAATATGCCAAACCCAGTCTGAACATTTGGCTGACTGTGTGACAAATAACAACAACAACAACATCATCAACAACAATGAACTATGAAGCTACATTAATAGCTCTTAGGTCCTTGGTTAGGACTTGAACTATTAATTTTTTACCAGTCTCAAACTGTGAATCAAATTGATGATGATGATGATGATAATGATGATGATGATGATGATGATGATGATGATGATGATGATGATAATGATAATAATAATAATAATAATAATAATAATAATAATAATAATGCTACCTGGCCATCGAAACTACGTGATTAACTGCCCTGAGTCCTTCGGGAGAAGGGCGGTATATAAATTTAATAAAAGTAAAAAAGTAAAGTAAAAGTGATTATGGATGAAACATGTAACAGTGATACCCATTGTCATCGGGGCACTGGGAACTATGTCCAAAAACTTTGCAAAATACATCAAGAAACTGTGGCTTTCTGCAATAACTCCAACAATGCTACAAAAAACTGTGCTACTTGGAACATATTACATTTTAAGGAGATACCTGGTTGATACCTAGGATGCTGGCAGCAACCCATGTCAACCATCAGCACCAGTCAATTTGAATGTCCAGTTGACTGAGGTTCATGTTTAATGAATAAAATATAATCATAATCATAATCATAATAATGTGGTTTGGGGCATGTATGCTCTCTGAGTAAGATGAGAGCTATGCCAAAGGCTCAAACCTACTGGACAGATCTCATCAAAGGAGTCTGAAGAATATTGCCTTTCCCATAAATAATATGAAGAGATATAATTTATAGAAACCTTTATTGGTTTAGTCATTGCCCAGGTCAAGAACAACACACAGAATCAGAAATAATAGAACAAAGACTAGAAGATCAACATTGATTTATAATACAAAATAAAATATTCACAGAAACAGAACTGGGAATTGCAAAGGTCTACCAAAGGCAAAGAAATCAAAGCCTTGCCAAAAATAACTAAAGCTGTACAGGTAAACCAGAGGGAGTCAGAAGTAGAGAAGGCAGCATAGCTATTAAATTGTTTTCATTGTAAAATCAGGCATTTTCTTCTTGGCCCTCTCCTCAAATGAGATTCAAGTGATATTTTCTTTCAGAAAGAAAAGAAGCTGAAGAAAGAACAAAAAGATCCAAGACGACCTGATCAAGAAAGATTAAGGTAGCATTAGAATTAATAAAGCAGCAAGCAATAGTTATAGCCAAGATACAAAGCTTGAATTCCACACTATAGGCAGAATTTCCAATTTCAGTTGAATGAGAAACTTTTCTATCAATCCATCCATTGAGTGAGTGCAATGAACAAGCCAACATTTGACAAAGAAAAAACAGTGCAGTTCTGGGTGTAGCTATGGGACAGCCCAAAGAAATACCAGAAAGCAGCTTGTATAAAGGAGGTGGACAAGAATAATAAAGAAGCTGAAATGGAAGAACTTGTATAACAGCAGAAATGATAGAGAAAAGGAAGATCAAGAATTGGTCACCTGAGTGAATAGGAACTGCATGGTTTTGAGTTGAAACATCTGACCGGTCTACACCCACTCACTGCCAAGCAGTTTAATTACATACTATAAGGAGGTAAAATTAAAAACTGGTTAACATCTTGCAAATCCTAGCTGATTATGAAAGATCAAACAAAAGGGGCAGTAGCAGGCAACTATAGGCAAATTACCAGCTTACCAATAACTGCAACTTTCAAATTGCTAATTGGTGTGGAACTAACGCATCTAATTGAAAACAAGCTTTTTCCACCTGAGCAGAAAGGAAACTGTCCAAACAGCAGAGGAACAAAAGATCATATACTAATTGTCTGGACTATTGTAAAGTGCTCTACATGGGACTGCTCTTGAAGAGAATTGAAAGCTTCAGCTAGTTCAGAACACAATGGTTGAACAATTTTGTGCAACCCTAAACTTCAGAATGTGTCATCTCTTCTGCGGGAACTGCACTGCCTGCCAATCTGCTTCTGGGTACAATTCAAGGTGCTGCTTATAACCTTTAAAGTCCTACATGGCTTTGAGCCAGGTTATTTGAAGGACAGCCTCTCCCCTATTTACATCCACCCAGCCCACCAGGGCAAGAAGGCAGGACATGTTACAGGTCCCATTATTTAGGGAACATCATCTGATGGGACCATGAAAAAAGGCTTGCTCAGGGTTGGCTTCTTTATGGAACATCATTCCCACCCAAGATATAATTGTCCCCCATGCTGGTCCTTTTCCCAAAGGCCCTAAAACATGGCTTTGACAGCAGGCCTGGGGATCACAAATGAAAATGGAGTCAATCAAGTAACTAATCTAATTGTATTGTATTGTACTTGCCAAAAGGAGCAGGGTAGGGATTTTAAAACAATTTTATTATATGATGGATTTTCTAAAAATTTTGTAAGCCACCTGGAGTCATCTATGTGTGGGTTGGGCAGCTATATATATTTGTTTAATAATTATTAATTGACAAAATGATTTTGGAAAACTGCAAAAGGCACAAGGTCAACTTGAATGTAGCTTTGATTGATTACAATAATGCATTTGACTTCCTGCTAGACAACAGGATAAGCAAGTTCCTAAAAATAACAAGAGTCAGTAGAAACATCAGAGGTTTTGTGCAGAGATCAATGGCACAATGGAGGACACGGTTGTTGGTCAGTGGTAATAGACTGGATAATGAGTTAATATCAAGAAAGGAATCTTTAAGAGAAGCTCACTATCACCACTGTTGTTTATTATTGCACTGATTTTTCTGTCAATCATGCTGAACAAATTGGTATCAAACATCTGCCACCTCCTTTACATCAACAATCTAAAGCTGTATGGGGGAAAAACTGTACTGAAGCTTGTATACCAAGACTTATGGAATAGTGCAGAAACTAAACTGGCCTACCAGAATGATCAGATGAACAAAGGAAAAAAGACATGGCAAGGCAAAGTATTACATGGAAAGTACATTTTAAAAAGGGAGGCAAAGCATCATGGCCTGGTAATGTCTAAGAAAAATAAAACTGAAGAAAAAGACAGAGGGGTTACTTCCCATCACACAAGATCAAGTCTTAAGAATAAATGAATATAAAACCAGAACTGAGAAGACAGCAAAAGATAGCAAATGCTCCCTCTGTCAAGAAACTGAAGACATACCTGGTTAGCTGCTGTAACAAAACTGCACAACTACAAACAATGACAAAATAGAAACAATGGTGCATTGGGACATATGCAAAAAATAAATAAATACTATTTGCCTGCAAACAAGAACTGATGTGACCACAAAACAGACAAAATAATTGAAAATGTTGAATTTAAAATACTCTGGGACTTTAGAATTCACACAGACAAGCAACTGCCATAAAACACGCCAGATGTAGCATTTCTTGATAAAAAGAAAAAGAAAAAGAGTCAGGATAATGGATGTGGCAGTACTTGGAGACAGCAGAAGAGCAGAGAAAGAACTGGAAAAAAATCACAAAATACAGGGCCTGCAAATAGAAGTAGAAATAGTCAATCAATCACAATAGAGCTGGAAGGGACCTTGGAGGTCTTCTAATCCAACCTCTTGCTCAAACAGGAGATCCTATACCATTTCAGACAGGTGGCTGTCCAGTCTTTTCTTAAAAACTCCAGTGATGAAGCACCCATAACCTCTGAAGGCAAGCTGTTGCACTGGTTAATTGTCCTCGCTGTTAGGAAGTTTCTCCTTAATTCCAGGTTGCTTCTCTCCTTAATTAGCTTCCATCCATTGTTTCTTATCTTGCCTTCTGGTGCTTTGGAAAATAAATTGACCCCTCTTCTTTGTGGACCCCCTCAAATACTGGAATACTGTTAGTCCTTCTTTTCTCTACACTGGCCATACACAATTCCTGCAACTGTTTTTCATACGCTTTTGTCTCCAGGTCCTTAATCATCTTAGCTGCTCTTCTTCACACTTTTTCCAAAATCTCAACATCTTTTTTGTAATGTAGTGACCAAAATTAGATTCGGTATTCTAGGTGTGGTCTTACTAAAGATTAATAAAGTGGTACTAATACTTCATGTGATGTTGATTCTATGTCTTTGTTTATACAACCAAGGATTATATTAGCTTTTTTGGCTGATGCGGCACACTTCTGGCTCATGTTTAAGTGATCATCCACTAGGACTCCAAGGTCCCTCTCACAGTTACTCTTTTTGAGTCAGGTTTTGCCTAATCTGTACTTTTACTTTTCCTGCTTAAGTGTAAAACTTTGCTTTTCTCCACATTAAAACTCATTTTGTTGGATAGGGCTCATTGTTCAAGTCTGTCAAGATCTTTTTGGATCCTGAGTTTGTCTTCTGGGATGTTGGCTATTCCTGCCAGCTTAGTATCATTTGCAAATTTGATGAGTTCCCCTTCAATTCCCTCATCTAAGTCATTAACAAAGATATTGTAGAGTACTGGGCCTAGGACAGAACCTTGTGGTACTTGTGGCCCTCAACTTGCAACCAGTTATTTAGTGATGGTTAAAGGTTATCATAAGTACTTTCCTTCCCAAGTACTTATATCCCAATGTCAATGCTATGACTGCTACACTACCCCTGCAGTCATTTGCCTTTATGACTGAGTTTAGAGATGCTTCAGCACACCCGCCCACCTATCTTCCTCATCCAGGCACTGGATCGGTTTTACTACCCCACCTGGTTCCACACAGTCCTCCCCATCTTGGTCCCCAATTGCTCACTTACTTTTAGAAGATCTCCAGAGGTCAGGAGATTGAAGGACCATCTGCTCCATCACTCATGGCACAATCCCACAAATGGTTCTTTTTCTGAGCAAAATATAACACTGGTGAAGCTCTTAAGTTTTCTTTTCCTAACACTAGCCTTAGATCTGCCAGCTTAGCTTCATTGACATTAGTGAGGTGGAACTCACTGGTGGAGCTAAGGCTAGTATTAGCAAGGAAAAGAAATCTCAGTTTTCTTTTTCCTCACTGATGCTAGCCTTAGATCCACCAGCATTAACATCACTAGACTAGTTTCCTTGCAAAATTCTTTCTAATAGATGAGATAATGAAAAAAAAACCACAAACCTCTTAGCCCAAATTCAGGAGCATATTAGGAACCTTGATCTCATGTGGCAAACCTTTTCTTTGAAATATTATTAGAAAGAGAATGGATTTTATTTCATTTGAAAGACTGGTAAAGAAAAGAGGCATGGTGCATTTGTAAAAATGAATAGGGTACAATTTGTGATGATATATTTCATCATTGTAATCAATGCTTGTTCATTCATTCACTGACTCTCACGAATGTATACAAACATATATAAAACCAGCAAAAGAATTTCAACTGTCAGGATATGGACATTTCTTGCTCTTATCAAGAATTATCAAATCATTCTTAATAATTATATATACCATACCAGGATGGATTAAAAACAGTAATTTATTACTAAAAGATCATAATAAGCAATAAAAAGTAACAGTTTAAAGCATATCTACCTAATCTAAGCTTTCGCTGGTCCTCTGCCAGCATCATCAGAGAAAGCACTGAAGGTTTGAAAAACCGTTGGTAAGCCTGTTTGGTTCCGCGCTCTGCTCATTGGCCGCATGATGGACCTTGCTCTAGCCCAGGGGTCAGCAACCTGAAACAGTGAAAGAGCCACTCGGAACCGGTTCCCTCACAAAAGGAAAAACTGGGAGCCGCAAAAAAATGTGTGCACATGCGCGTATGCGCAGAACAGGGTTTGATTGAAGAGTGGAGCCAAGGTGAGATATGCACCTACCCTGCATATTTGAATTGATTGGTTGGACTTTTTTAGTCCCACTTTTTTTTTTTGGACTGCACATGGCAGAGGACTGGGAGCTGCAGGAGACGGCTGAAAGAGCCGCATGCGGCTCCGGAGCCGCGGGTTGCAGACCTGTGCTCTAGCCAATTGTGATTGTTCTGTCTTGCATCTCTTCCCTTGCAATCTGGTCTTACTGTCCCTTTTTTATCTTTCTCCTCCCTATCTGTTTTGGTTTGACTACCTTAACTCATCTTGTTTTCTTTTGCTGTTCCTCATCCAATGTCATAGCTGTTGGTATTTGAATTTCCTTGTTCTCTATGTCCTCCTTCTCTATCCTCCTTGCTTGTGATTGGCCATTCTGTGCTATGCCTCTTGACTCCCTTCCATGATTTCTGCAAACAGCTCCCCGCCCCGATTCACTTGCACGTATGACTTTCTTTCAGTCCTTATCCACTGATCTTTATCTGATCCCTGGACTAGCCACCCCAATGTTTTTTTTCTTTATTTATATGCCGCCCTTGCTTTCTGCTATCTGATTCAGTTGATCTTGCTGTATTTGGACGTTCTTTGTGTGTTGGTGTGTATGTATGTTGTGGTGCTCTCTTTCCTTGGTTCACTCATATCTGTTCAATTGGGGTTGTTTTCAGATCATTCCTTGTCTTCTCAGCTAGTTGTTGTATAATCGGTATCTTCTTTTTCATATGAGTCATGTTATCCTCTGTTTGCTGTATTTCTTTTGATGGGTCATGCGTTTGCTGGTTATTTTCCTTGCCTTGGGATGGTCGCTTTCATCTGTTCATTGTGCCTGTAGGTCCATCCATTCCTGTTAAGCTTCTGTCTTCCGGGTGCTCTCCATCTGTTTCTGCATGCGCTTGACATTGTCTTCTCTTCCGTTGCTCTATCCACCTCCGATCTTCGGGAGTTATTGCATGATTGTTTGTCATCTGTTCCTGTTCTTCAGGCTCGGTGGTTTGTTGTATTTTAGATATCTCTTCTGGTGTCCTGGTTGTCTAGCTTTGATTTCTTTTGTTTTTTTCTCCTTTTTATCGTGGGTAGACCTTTCTGTTGCTGTTGATGTGCCTTTAATGCCTGGTAGGTGTGGTGGCAATTCTATGTGGCAATTAATTGTAAATTTATCTGAGAACCAGGCTTCCTTTAGTAATCTGCCTCCTTTGGAGGTGTCTTGGGCAATGGTCTGTGCCCCTGCCAAGTCGAAGGAGTGGTTATTATCGACCATATGTGTCCATATTTGTGAATATTGTTCATGTCTTTTTATGGCAAGCTTATGTTCATGGATTCTTGTCTTTAGTTGTTTGGATGTTTCTCCGATATAGCTATATTGGCAGTCATTGCAGCTCACCCTATAGATTACTGATGATTTTTCTTTTGCAGATAGTTGTTCTTTTGGGCTCATCAACTTGGTACAGAGTGTCTGGTTTGGCTGGTGTGCCACATTAATGTTGTGTGGTGCCAATATTCTTTCTGTTGCCTCTGAAACCCCATTTATGTATGGAATTGTCATCCATGTTGTATTTGCCAAGCCATTTTGTGTTAGACGTGGTTCTTGGTGCCTAATGTAATGCCAAATAAAATTTGTTGGGTAGCCATTACGTCTGCATACCCAATATAGATGATTACATTCCTTGTCCTTGGCTCTTTTCGTGTTACAGTGTGTGTCTAAACGTTTGAATAATGTACAGATTAAGGAGATCTTGTGGGATGTGGGGTGATTACTTTTATAATTTAGCATCCTATCTCTGTGTGTCCCTTTTCTGTAAACAGATGTGTGGAGGGTGCCATTTTATACTTTAAGTAAATATCCCTGGGATTCGTATTTTTAAAATAATATATATATATATACATATATATACATATATATATATATATGTATATATATATATATATATATATATATATATATATATATATATATATATACATATATATATACACATATATATATATATACATATATATATATACATATACATATACATATACATATACATATACATATACATATACATATACATATACATATACATATACATATACATATACATATATATATATATATATATATATATATATATATATATATATATATATATATATATATATATATATATATATATATATATATAGTGTCTATGTATATGTGTCAGAACCCATTCCAATCCACATCTTAGGAAAGAAAAACTCTTAGAGACAAGATTGTCCAAGCAGGAACTTTACTAAGACATAGATTACAGAGGATGTAATAGACAGGATCTGAAAACTGTCTCACAGATCGATATTTTTAAAGTGTCCCTGAGTAAAAACCCCACCCCTCAGTCCATTTGATCAGTCCCGGATCAGTCAAGTCTCAGGTGTCAAACCCCTCATGGGAAAAGGAAAACCACCAGTACATTTGCAACGTAATTACTTCCTCCCCTTCACTTTCCATCCAGAGATACAAACCAGAATTCCCACCACCACCTTTCTTGTTTGCTGGTAATAAGATAGGGAGAGGATTTCCTTTCATCGCAAGAGCCAGAATTCTCCCCACCCCCTTTCTTAGTTGTTCGTAGTTCAAAGGGAGAGGGTTTCTTCCATAGGTCTTTTTGTGATGGCCAACAGGCAGGCTGAATAAACAAACATTACATCTAAGAGAAAGAGATGGGGCAGTAAACACCCCTGTTTTCTCTTTTCTCCTTGGGAATGGCAGAATCCAGTAATGGGGGTGAGATTTGGGTTTGCACAGAGAGGGAGTTAGAAATGAAATATAAATGGTTTCTGACAATATGTATATGTATATTATGTGTGTGTGTGTTTTGTGTGTGTGTATTAACAAACCAAACAAACACTGGGATAGGATAAGAAAACTAAAACAGTTTCAATGTTAAAAGATCAAGCTTTCGTTTGCTAACTGCCAATGTGGTCAGGATGAAAATGCTGGGAGGGGAGATCACATTTATACTGTCAGTGTTTCTGCACTCCGCTCATAGAACACGTCACCAGTCTGTTTGTTGCTGCCGGCCGTATTCCTTTGAATCGCTTTGCATCCATTTTTGGGGAATGCAGTTGTCCCTGGGTGTTTATTGTCAAAAGTGGATTGATATCTGTTCCGGCCACAACGAACAGACTGGTGATGGATTCTATGAGTGGAGCACAGAAACGCTGACAGTATAAATGCGATCTCCCCACCCCAGCATTTTCATCCTGACGACATTGGCAGTTAGCCAACAAAAGCTTGATCTTTTAAAATTAAAACTGTTTTAATTTCTTATTCTATCCCAGTGTTCATTTGGTTTGTTAATTTTAATATGCCTGGGATTCATATCTTTAGTCTCATCAAGGAATGTGTATGTGTGTGTGTGTGTGTGTGTGTGTATAAGTGTGTATAATAACAACAACTTTGGTCACATTGCTGGGTTCTGTATCTAACAACTGAGTGACACCTACTGGTAAGAAGCACTTATGGTTTGGGGAATAATTATTAGTATATTATAACATCAATTTTAATCCCGTTTTCTTAAAAGGAAAAGTGCCGAAATCTGTCTGCTTGAAATCTCATTTCTTTATTATTGCAATTTCGTGATGATGACATTACTTTTTTTTCTGTTTGTGACATTCAGTAGTTAAAAAGCTAAGACATACCAAAAGCAGCTGCAGATCCACTGTTCCTTATCCATCAAGGAGGCTGTAAATTCAGCAGTAAATAATTGTGAAAGAATGGAGGGGCACAAAAGAGTTTGGAGGATAAAAAAAATCTCTTATGTTTTAAAAATAGAGATTATAATTTAAATATTTTGGAACCCCCCCCCCCAACTTCTTGTTTGCACAGAAAGAGAGATGGGATCATATGAAGAAAGTCTGCAGGAGTGACATATGACATACTGAATTTCTGTACATATAGGCCTGCTCTATATATACTACAGTAATGTATGAATTGAAACTTAGCTAAACAGCTAATTTTTTTTTAATCTCCTTAATGATCTATGCAGTTCTCTGCTCAAAGCAAAACATTGAAACCCATTAAAAAGAAACACAAGGTGTTTTACCCCCTTTTCCTTTTTTTTAAAGCCCACTTTCTCTTTGTACCAATTTAGGGAAAAAAATCCTATTCCTTAATTCAACCAGGTTGTGGTTTATTAATGCAAGTTGAGCAGAAAAATACAGGTATCAACTGTATGTTCAGGTGCAACCCAGCATAAAGGGAAAAAGCTATGTGAAGTAGACCTTCAGTTGCTATGAGTATCGTACATCATGAAATATTTTCCTCTGGGTTTCTTTCAAACTGAAGAATAATCTGATGAGGATAAAATTCACCCTTGGGGTGGAAGGGAGGGGGAGTAACATCCATTATCAAATTCAGGGCCAACATAGAGAACACAGCCTGTCCATTATCCCTCTCAAAAGAAATCCTATATCCCAAATCTTAAAGAAGATTGAGGCTGCAAATTGTACACAAGTCCCTTGTAACAAACCAGAATTATAATTCCTTTAGATAAACTGAAAAGGATTACAATAGAAGTGTAAGTATAAGATTCAAATTAGTTTCAAGGTGCTGCTAATGTAAACTGCATTCAGTTTAACAAGAAAGAGCTTGAGCCAGCAGAATTCAAGTAGAACTCTCCATGGTCCTGTTTCATGTTCACCAGAAATATCTTCTCTTGTTAATATGCACTACCATTTTTCTTAGCCTCTCTTTCAAATCTGTATTGCATTGTCTTCTTTTTATTTTTCAGAGATTATAACATATGATGATGATATACAAATCATAAAATAAAATGAAATTTAAGAACGTAAATTTAGTAGTTTTAAAGACCTGGCTGATTTTAACCTTTTTAAATCAGTTTCTGGTCAGTTTCACAACCTGTTAAATAACAATAAAACAAGTGACACCCCCCCCATACATCACAAGATTTTTCATTTGCCTGTATAAGCAGTGTGCTTGCCTGTAGACACTTAAACTTCAAAACACTAGCTTCATTTATTAAATGAGACACTTAATACAAATATAACATAAACTAAAGATTTTGCTGAGCCTTGAAAAAGTTTTGTATGGTATCAGCTCAAATTTTCCTTTTGCTTTAGGGTACTAAGCCTTTGATAATATTTTATAATGGTTCAACTATTCCATTCGGTAGTTAGGAATCAGTGAAAAAAATCACAGACTAACATTTAATGAAGCAACTGTGGTAGCCTTGGAGAAGTTATTCAGATGCTGCAATACCTGGATATCTTCAAAAGTCTGAGCTGAAAGAGTCATGGTATTATTCCCTGTGATAATCTGTGGAACTTTGAAGAATCAGGATAGGAAAAGTATTGTTACTTTTGAACTTTGGTGTTGGAAAAGACTCTGGCAACAGCCAAGAAACCAAACAAGTGAATCATCAAACAAATCAACCCAGAGTTCTTACTGGAGGTACAAATGACCAGGCTCAAATTACCCCAATTTAGACTCATTACATGAAGACTCAGCTCTCTAGAGAGGGCTCTAATGTGGGGAAAGGTGGAAGGAAAGAGAAGAAAAGGTTGACAAGCAGCAAGGTGGATGGTGTCAGTGACAGTGGCAATGAGTATACTATTGGAAGAGCTGAAAGAGCAGGTTAGGGAGATATCATCATGGAGAAAATCTGTCTATGTAGTTTCTAAAAGTCAACAATGACTTGATGGCACATAATCCATCACTCAACCATTCCGTAAACATTTGTACCCTCATACATAATATGCAACTACGATATGCCTGTATGGCCACCCCAATCATTGCTTGTTCTAATCTAAAATAAAAAATAAAAAATGAAAAGGCAGGAAAACTTGAAGTGTATCATAACAGCGAGACATTTCTATTGTATAGGCAGACTAGTTCAAATGTGAACATATTTTTAATTGGTACATTACTTCAAAAAGGAGTGGAATAGGTTAAAAAGAAAGGAACATTTACTAGTGTGTCATAGACCATCCCACTCATGCAAATGCAGACAAAACTTTCATTTTCTTTCTCAAATAAGGTGTGATTGTATTCCGAGTTATTAATTGTAAGATGTAATATAAGTGAAGTATGTAGGTTACAGTATCTGTATTAAATTGTTTATAGCTGTACATCCTTTTATTCTATGTTCTATGTTTGCAATATTAAGCATACATTCAAAGAAAAACAAGAAAGTCCAGTTGCCTCGTCAAAAAGCATCTTTGGGACAACTATGACCTGGATGACTGAGAATCTCCATAGAGATTACAGTGTAAACATGTATGGGTTTTTTTTATTATTTTACATCCCAAGGCTGCTTCGTGATATAGAAATAAATAAAAATGTGCTAATATCCACAGCTTTACCTCTGTTGAGTTCAATGGGCTCTACAAAACAACTATGTTAGTGAGCCTCAGTTTCTACTATACAAGCAAGTGAATTAAGTTCCAATATATCCACATGTAGCAAATAGTTCTTAAATTCTACAGGCTTCATGAGAAAAAGCCCACTGATTCAATCTTATTTTCTCACTCTTTAATGAACCATTATTCATTCTATCTTAGGGTGAGACATATTATTAATTAGTCTGACCAAATACTTGGAGGCATTGGCAGGGTACTTGCAAGTAGTCCCAGGTTTTCACTACTGTGTAGCCAAAAGCTTATTAGGACACATGGATAATGCCAATTAATTTGCTTCAGTAAGAAGGGTTAGTACAGATTTGGGAAACTGCAGGCTCAAATGCTATGGCAGATCTGAAGATGAAATTCACAATGGGAACTCAATATTACAACTATTTAAATGAGTTCAGGAATAAATTCTATATTACATTGAAACATCAGAAAAATGTGAAGCTACATTATTTAGCTTAGGCAGCTAAACAGTAAGAAAATAATATTTAACTTAATATGTGCCAAGTTTTGAAAAACAGAAAAAAAATGAGTTTTTCTATAAAAAATAGTGTTTTTCCATACAAAAGGATAGCACTGACCAAGACTGACACCACCTTGCATATTCCCTTGATACCCTGGAGCTTCAAGAGTTCTATAAAAGTTGAGCAGATTAAAATCTGGAAACTAATTGGCTTAGCTTTTAGTCTAGAACCAATGCAGTAATGAGATTTTTTTTCCCCAATGGTTTCTTTCAAACCGTAGAGTGGAGTCCGACTGGTGAAAATACTGTAGTAATCTCATCCTCTTCCACTTTCACAGTTCTCTGTTCCTCCAGAAGCCAGATCCCCAGAATGTGGCAGAATGAAGACAGGAAGCATGACAAGATGAGCTAATTCTGCTACATAGTAAAATTATATTAATAGTATCTTGCAAGTCTGAAACTATATTTCTCCCCCTAGTTGCTTCACAGCCCAAGAAATTAGGGAGGGTCCCTTCTAAGCTGCTCACCTCACCAAATTCCTGTTGTGAGCTGAGTTGCCTTTTATATGACCAGTTCCTTGGCTGCGTCTTCTCCTTTCTTAGAAGATCATTCTGACACACTGTGTGTGTGCTGGAAAGCTGTGGAAAACACTGGTAACTCAAGGACAGGAGGGTAAGGACAGTTGCTAGGTGAAATCTATTGCAATGCAGAGATCTAGGGTGGTTAGAAACTTCATTTCCATTTAAACCATGTTTCTGGTTTGTAGACGAATAATTATCACAGTGAGATCTGAGCTTAAAAGAAAAAGAAGAATTACTGAAACTGGTGTTTGTACAATGAGTATTGTTTTGCTGAATCAAAACATAATAATGTATTTCTAAACCAACTGGAAGCAATTATCTCTCAAGGCAAAAAAACTTCTTAAATCTATTTGGATGGAGTTATGAATGATAACTATCACCTGCAAACATTTTTTTTTTGCTTTTTTTTCCTCAAGGCTTCAGCATTTTTATTATTATTTTTTCCTGGAAGCAAACTATTATGCAGATGTGAATTAACATTTGTAATTTGATTCACTAAGCCAAAGTGATGAGAAGAAAGCAAGAAAGCAAAATGAATGGAAGAACCTTAATAAAGTTATATTATCTTCTTTCATTATCTTAATGTCATTAGTCATTAGCATTCAGTGAGTTGCCATTCATTTCTCCACTGGTA
This sequence comes from Vipera berus, assembly GCF_964194415.1. Taxonomy (NCBI): domain Eukaryota; kingdom Metazoa; phylum Chordata; class Lepidosauria; order Squamata; family Viperidae; genus Vipera; species Vipera berus. The sequence continues at coordinate 82,566,595 of NC_138202.1, read as the reverse complement.
GATGTTGCCAATCTAAGCTTGCCTCATGCACTCCAATGATACAACTCTGAAGAAGCAGGTGCAGGTTCATGGGCTGCTCTAGAAATCAGCCTAAGTTGCTTGAAAATGAAGGGAAAAACTGGAATAGTAAGAAGACAGAAGAGGAGTCACTTTAATTCTTTGGAAAGATTTAGAAAACTCTGAAGCTTCATGGGGGAAAAAAGGAGCTGAGACCTGTCCTGTTTCTATAAACAAAGGACTATGATAAAGACCCAACATTTTTTAAACATTATTGGCCACAGTACTTGTACATACTGCCATTTTTCTAGGGCTTGAAAAGCTAAAAAGCAATATCCACTCTAATAATCTGAGAGTTGTGTTTGAGCACCATTTCTGACATGTAGATGTGTGGTTTGAGATTTGCTATAGTGCTGCCTGCTCCGAAGGAAAATTAGTTAAGACTCTGTGTCTTCTGATGTACATAAACAATGACCAAATGTAATGTTAGTGATCATCTAATTTGGTATCTTCTTTCTCTGCAAAATATGACTGAGACAGGCGGATAAAGCTTCAAAAGGCATTTTGCTTTTAAATTATTTCTCCCCTATTATGCCTCCATTGGGATGAATTCCAAATATAGCAGCTAAGCAAAAATCATCTGAGACTTGTGAATGATGTTATATTAACAATAGATCTCTTACTCCTCAATAAAGTACAACAATTTGAGGACATTATTTCAAGTGGTATTTCTCCATGTCTTTCTTTCTTTCTTTCTTTCTTTCTTTCTTTCTTTCTTTCTTTCTTTCTTTCTTTCTTTCTCTTTATCAAATTTGTGCATTGGATGGTAGATTAATGCATAGAATATTTAATGTGTGTAATCATGAATATTCACAGGAATTGGGGGGAGATAGAGAGAGATGCAGACAAAGCTGCAATGAAATGTAGTCAGTATATTACTACTATACTTCTTCTACATGCAATGTTCTATATGATTTTTGCAAAATCCTTTTTCACAAATTTGAGTTATCCAGATTTGTCAGGAAAAGGGCCCCATGTTCTAGAATAGCAACATAAGAAACTGAGTTATACTAAGTCACTACCTCATCCAGCTACCTAAGTATTTTTCTAGAGTAATGGCCAAGAATATCTAAAGATTTCAGATGGGATTTTTTTTTTAATCTGGAATATACCAAGGATGAAGGGTAGATTTGTCTGCATACAAAACAGATATTTTTCTACTTAGCTATGACTCTTCCTTTTATTTTGGAAACATGGGTGAACTTTCTATGGGAAGAAGCAGTAGAGTCTGTGATTATGGCTACTGCAGATTAGATAGCGAGAAATAGACCTATTAGGCAGAAACTGGAGTTTGTGTTAATTTTACATGATTGAGCAGACTTTTTTTTTCATCAGCCGGTATAATGCAACTGTAGAATTTTTTGAATGTTATGCTTTTGGCAATGCATGATTGCTTGTGGAATGGCAGATTGTGTGCTTGGTTTCCTATTTAATAATAATAAGAACTTTAATGGTGCCAGGAAACAGCTCTAACTATTCTGGCAATTGTGATGATTGAGTATCCTGTGTTGATCAAGACAGGCATCCAGGAGAAAATGGGGTACTTGGTCTGCTTCTTTTTCAGTGTGCAGACTTGAAATCCAGAAAATATGTTTCTTCCTGAAGTAAAATCCTCAAGGATAGAAATCCAAGGAGCTATTCCAGTAGTAAAATAGTATTTGACACGAGTCATAGACTGGGGGAGGGAGGGGAAGATGCTTGGTCCAGATTAGACAGATGTGCTCCTAGTCCAGGGGTAGGCAACCTCAGCTCTTTTATGACTCATGGACCTCAACTCCCAGAATTCCTGAGTCAGCATAGCTGGCTCAGGAATTCTGGGAGTTGAAGTTCATGAGCCATAAAAGAGCCGAGGTTGCCTACCCCTGTCCTAGTCAGACAAAATGCAAACAAAAGAACTGATTGCTTGTTACAGGATCAAGAACTCTAACATTGTTTAACTTTAGGAATGTAGCAGTTTTCTTAACATCTATGCAAACCTAACAAACAATACACTAGTGGAAGCTTCTACTGTAATTTACTCTTATCGGAGGACCAGGAGAAATCATTTCTGTTTTGGCAACTTTCTTGAAGAAGCATCAGGTACATACCATTTGCTGCATCACTAGGGGAGGGAAAGGCTGATATTTATGAAATTCCTCTACTGATATAAAATGCAGAGACAAAATTATCCTTAGCATCTTATTTTCTATTTCCTTTTCCTTCCCAAGGACTTAGTGAAGCCCTCACTTTTTCCTTCATCCCTTCCAGACCTATGGAGATTCTGAACTTCTTGCCTCTTTTTTTATTGTAAACCTGGACATAGAGATCAAAGGAGGCATTAATGACAAACTGTGTGTTACTTTGCTATGTTTATTATAAACATAATATTTTTCTGATTAAAAACATCTAAGCCTACAATTTTTACTAATATCATAAAATAAATTGGCAAAAGATCGATATGGGTTTTGAACATTTTCCATGGTGCTTCTGAAATATTAAAATATCACATAATATTTTACAGGACAAGTTTACTTTTCAAGTAAGCTAATATTGGTAGGTCAAACTGATATAATACAATAAAAATGGATAAAATTTCATTGCTAAAATTGAAAACAATGCCATTTGGCATCCTAATGGCAATAATGGCATTGTTTCCAACTTTAGCAATGAAACTTTATTAGAAAGTCCTTCCATAAGTTAAGTCCCATCCTAATTATTCCTTTAACACTGTGTGAATTTTATTTTGTTTTGTTTATTTAAATCCTGCCTTCAGTATTTCTACAAATAGCTCAAGGTTGCAACAACAACCCTGTGAGGTGATTTGGGCTGAGAGAGAGTGAGTGGTCCAAGTTCACCCAGCTGGGTTTCATGGCCAAGGCCATGAACTTGAACTCACGGTCTCATGCTTTCTAGCCTAGTGCCTTAACCACTAGACCAAACTGGCTCTTTATGTATAGACATTCCCAATTGGGAATTCTCCCTGAATTTGTCCTGTGAAGGGAGTTATACATTGTTCAGAGTCCATGGAGAACAATGATTTCCCGTCTTATTATACCTGAAATAACCTTTTTTTCTATTTAGTGTATTCCATTTATGCTCCTGTTATTTATCCAAACTCATTCATTTGCAATCTGTTAGATGTAAGTGCCTTTGGTTTGAGACTGCTGCTCTGGGCCTATGTGTTTCAGCTTGTAATGAATGGGAGTTAGGCTGTGGTTCATTCATTGATCTCTAGGTAATCTGCAGTACATTAGCAAGGATTTATATCTCCGGTTGCCTTAAATGAGCAACAAATGATCCCCTTTCTAACATTAACTTGCTTTAAAAAGGATGCTTTGAGAGTCAGGAAATAGAAGTGATTGTAGTTATTTTGGATGTGAGGAGTGGAAAAAAAATGGTGAACTTATTCCTAATTCTGATCAGAAGCTTTTGGACTGACCTTGTGGCTAACAGCAGCCTGTTCTTTAATTCTGAGCAGACCTGAGTTTGCTTGAGAAGTTATTTTGCATCTGCTTCTCTGGGTTCTGTTAAATATGATACAGACATATTACACAGGATGACATTTGCCTCATTCTGCTAAAGCATATTTGGCTAAATAAAATACTCTTTTGAAGACTAGGTATTTTGTAGGACTAGAGTAGAGCAATGCTTGAAGGAATATCTCCTTTGATGAGCCTTCAAGCAAAGTACCCAGCTTAAGCTATTTTTGTGAAACACTTTGGCTGCCTCGTTTCTAAGAATGAAATGAAGTGATCATGTCACTTTGCTCTGCTTTTGTTTTTGCTTTTGCTTTGATACCCAAAGTTTCTTTGGCAGCACTTGTCAAATTCCCCTCAGTATGGCTGGAGAAGATGCCATTCAGCTTCCTTCCGATCACTTGCCAAAAGTTCTGACACACACAAATTTTATTTCTTTTTTTAAAAAACTGCTCATCTCCTCAGGACAGCTGGTCAAATGTTTTGTCAAGGATTGTGATGGATACATCACTCTTTCGCTTTGGCATAGTCCAAGAAAGGCTGCTCAACCTCTCCAATGTATTTTGACCAAGTTTGGCAAAATTCATGGAGAACACGCCTGTCTACCTTCTTTATCATGCTTTCCTCAAAGCCTAAACATGTTCTGCTAAAGTTTACTATTTGGTCAGAAGATTTTTTTTTGCCACTGGATATAAAAGAGAAGTTTTGAGACACTATGAAATTGTTTGCTTAAGTAAATCATGTTACCTGTTTAATTTGATGCACAAAAGCTTATCACCTCTGTTGCACCAAACTCTTAGTTGAGGCACATCTAAGCACATATCAAGGCACATAGAGTTATATTTTGTGAGGTGTCGTGTTAAGAGTAGAAACAAATCTGTAGTGATAGCAGCCATTTTTAACAGTGAACACAATCAGGGTCACCCCCAAGAAGGTCTTCAAACTTTTTAAACGTAAAATATTTTAATTTAGGAGGGTTTTTAAATCTTATTTTCATGTGCTGTTATTTTTTAATATAAAATAGAGAATAAAGGCTAGAAGTGGATCAGACTTCTGGATCTCTGACAGACCGTGTTTTCCCGAAAATAAGACCTATCTTGAAAATAAGCCCTAGCTTGATTTTTATGTATGTGCCTAATATAAGTCCTACCCCAAAAATAAGCCCTAGTTAAGACCCCATCCACTCTGTCCCACTGTCTAGTTGTACGAGGTGGGGCAGGGCGCATATGTTAAAATCAAGCTAGGTCGGGGGCGGTATGGTGGTGCTGCCGTATGTTCCCTGCACCCACTTACCTCAGAAATGTCACAGCCATGTTTTCATGCCCCAACACCTGTCGTGCCACTGTGGCTGCTCGCAACCACTCACTCCTGCCGCAAGTGGCAGCACCGGCGTAACGCACCACATGGCCTCCTGCTGTGAGTGGGCACAGAAGTCGGGTGGTGGCATGACAGGTGTTGGGGCCTGGGAGGCCTGGCTGTGGTATCTTGAGGTAAATGGGTAAGACATCTCCCAAAAATAAGACCTAGTGTCTCTTTTGGAGGGGAAAAATATAAAACCAGGTCTTATTTTTGGAGAAACACAGGTACATTAATAGGCTTAAAAATTCCAAGCACATCTAGGTGACCCCAAAAGGTTTGGTTACTATTAGTGATGCTGATCTGTCTGGGCCATGCAACCCTTTCTAAAGGCCTGTCGTGAATATTTAACTTTGCTTTACTGATGGTTTCCTGACAAAGAGACCCAGACATTGTAAAATCAACTGTCTAAGTGTAGGTATGGGCCTGTCACATTAAATCATGTCCTGTTTTAATACATCATGGCCTAGACTAATGTAACTGATTTATGTTTTCACTTCTTTGTTCTTTGCCTGCCCTTTGAAGAGCTGAAGTCAATATTTCCTTATGCTGAAGTCACTTTCTCTTTGTCTCATTACCTCCTATCTTTGGAACCATTACTAAATTTTGCTTTAGCTTAAAAAACTATTCTTGCTCCACAAATTGTTTTTACTTCCTTTTCCCTATATTTAGCCAATAATTCATCCAAATAGAGTACAGCCCCTGCTGTCCTTTTCTTACATCCAGACACTTTGTATTGTCTTTTTTTGCATTTTGTTGTTCTCAAGCATACATACATCCACATTTACAGTAAGTAGACTTTTAACTTTCCTATATTTTTTTACTCTAATCGTAAATGCTCACCAAATGAGATAAGTGTTTTGCAGTGTAGGCCATTTTAAGGTATCTAAATTCCTTTCACATCCTGAGTGAGATTTGTCTCTTCTCAGTCTATGTGTATATTTTCCACATTGTATCATGTGTCCAACATCTGTAGTGAACTATAATGGGGAAATATAAACATTTTGCAAGGATTGCAATAACAAAAATCAGCATAACCTCAACCACAGTGACTTTTCTTACATTTATCTATGACAATATGTATTATTGGAACAGCTTAATACTGGTGAACATATATAATATTACTTGGGTTAAGGGGTCCTGGATCACCTTCCTCCAATTACATCAACCCATCTCATCAGATATGGCAGGAGGAGCAGGCTCTGTGGTCCTATTAGCTAAGGAGTATGGAGTCTAGTGGGGTCTAGAAGCCTTTTCTGCCATGGTGCCTGTCCCATGGAATATCATTAGATTAGCCCTGATTCTGCTAGCCTTTTGAAAGATCCTGAAAACATGGTTTGTCAATGGTCATAGAGACCCAGGAATATGGCAAATCCAGCACAGTAGTTGTACTGAGTGTCATTGTTATATGTGATTTACTTTGGCTATGAGCTTTATGAATTTCATATGATGGCTTTTTTTAAACATACTTTTATATTGAACATTTTCCCCTGTTTTCCTTAATTGTTCTTTTTTTGTAGTTTGCATACTTATTTCAATTGGTGCGCCAGTTGTGCCCCTTTTTGGACCGAGATGCCCTATGCACGGTCACCCACGCCCTTGTCACTTCTCGCCTGGATTACTGGAATGCTCTCTACATGGGCCTGCCCTTGAAGTGCACCTGGAGGCTTCAGCTGGTGCAGAATGCGGCCGCGTGGGTGCTTATGGGAGTTTCTTGATACTCCCATGTTACACCACTCCTGCGCGAGCTGCATTGGCTTCTGGTTGCCCTCCGGGTACGATTCAAGGTGCTGGTAATTACCTTTAAAGCCCTACATGGCTTAGGCCTGGGGTACTTGCAAGACCACCTGCTGCCATTGTCAACCTCCCATCGCCTGGTTCGCTCCCACAGAGTCGGCCTCCTCAGGGTTCTGTCGGCTAAGCAATGCTGGCTGGTGACCCCCAGGGGGAGAGCCTTCTCTGTGGGTGCACCGACCCTCTGGAATGAGTTGCCTCTGGAGCTGAGGATGGCCCCTGACCTTCGGTCCTTCCGCCGTGACCTGAAGACATGGATGTTCCAACAATCAGGCCTGGACTGACTATAGTTTTAAATTTGGTTTTATTGGATTTATGGTTTAATTCTTTTTTAAATTTTGTATTTTATGTTTTTTAACTTTTTATTGTTGTGAGCCGCCCTGAGTCCTTAGGGAGAAGGGCGGCATATAAATTTAATAAATTCAATTAATAATACAGTAAATTATAAGCTGGTCTGGGTCATATAAACAAGTGAAACAATTATGCAAACTAGAAAAATATCATATATATAAATACATATTTATGCAGCTATATAAATCTGAAAAAATATATAAATAAAGTTGTCCCCTGTATCTTGAAACCAAAGTGCCTGGCCAAAGATCATAGTAAAGGACAATCTGTGAGAGTGGCTACATTAAAAAAAAATAATATAATACCTTGGGCACTGGTCAAATGATCATATGACACAGGACATATGCACACAGAAAATGTAATATGAATAATGGCCATACCACCATCATGTTACTCCTCATTGGAAGATAACTGTGAGGTTAGGTCATTAAATAATCTTGACTCTAAGAAACCAGATAAGATGGCAGATAAATCATGACCTTCTGTCCCACTTATTGGAACATCTCTACTTTTAAGTTGAAAGCTATAGGTAAAGAAATATAGACTCCTCAATTATGGATGTTAATCAACTCAGGACTGAATTGTTATGCCCAATGGGTTATGCTTAGGAAAAGGCTGGCAGCTTCTAATTTGCAAGTTTTCACCTGACAGCAATTAGATGGCTGCAAAAGCAAGTGGGTCAGGCTACAAACTATGGGGAAAGAGCAGGTCATTTTATTAGCTTAGTCTACCAATTCAATCTAATAAAAGAAAGGGTGCTTGTTCACCTTTAAATGTAATTGCAGTCAGTCATAACCACCACAAGGATATCTTATTGACAAAACAAATGCATGCCACTGAGAAGTCCTTTAATAATTTGTTCTTTGCTGTTTTATAGGTGGTTTTGAATTTTAATGTCATCTCATATTCCTGGAAATAAAGTCCTGTGTGTGTTTCAGTGAAAGATAACTACACACAATTGTGCTGAATGACCTTTGAAAATAATTACCTATCTATTTATTATGCCTTATGCACTCTTTCTCTCTTTTTCCCTCTTTCTCTCTCTCTTTAAAGGGATCTCTGAATATTCTATACTGAAGCACTTATAACTTTTAAAATTAGATTCCCTGTTGAACCTAATTATGTATACATTAAGCAGTGTATGCATAAAATATCTTCCTGCCTAATTCTATAAGCAATTGTGTTAATAAAAAGGAAGCTTTGAAGGGAGGAAAATAATCATCGTTGTAAAAGTACACCCATTGAATCCATTTGATTTAGACACACAGAAAACAGCCATGGAGACAAGATTATGGCCCTTCATCCCTTCTGAAGATGGAAGGAGAAAACAAAACAAAACTCTCAGAAGTCATAAGTCCACCATCCCATTTTATTAAGGTGGTTTGGAATGGTTTCTTCTTTGATTTGTTATAAAACAAAACCAAATTGCCAGACAAAAATAGTGTGGTTGTTCTCAGTAGCCATTCCTTTGAAATCGTGAGCACAATGCTAATATTGCCAGAGAAAGTGCTAAAAATAAAACAGGTGACTGTCTTATCAAACTATGTGACAACCTGGAACTTCTGTAGTTTTACCAACATTTACTTCAGTTTTCCAGAGCAAGGATAAACACCCTTTTATATTAACAAGTATCATGGGTGGTGGGGAAGGGAGGGAAGTGTTATCAAATTAGAGTGGAATACAGAAAACTTTCCCAGTGCATTTAGATAACTTAAGATATGTCTGTGAAGTTCCTTCCTTCCTTCCTTCCTTCCTTCCTTCCTTCCTTCCTTCCTTCCTTCCTTCCTTCCTTCCTTCCTTCCTTCCTTCCTTCCTTCCTTCCTTCCTTCCTTCCTTCCTTCCCCTTCTGAGTCTAGTCTACATCCCTTGGAATTTCCTGCTGGTATCTAAGCACTAATCAAGTATTAACTCTGGTCCTGCTTATTCTTGAGGTCAGTCAGTCTACTAGGAGCTGCCATCAAGCTGAATTTGTACATCTAAACTTGACGTCACAATCAAATCTATTTTCATATTAGGTCTGTGAAATATTTTGAATACTCTTGAATAGTGCTTTGAGTGTACACGATACTAATATAGTATTTGTAATTTAAAACAGGGTTGTTGTTATTGTTGTTTTAGAACCCCATGGCAATGGAAAAGGGAAGCTATGCAAAAAAGAAAGAAGCTGCATTAACACATTGCAGTCTGTGAATGTGCTTGCTTCATACTCTTGCACACACTAAAGCACCTTCTTAGAATTGGAATTGAATCTTAAGCATTCTCTCCCTCTCTCCCTCTCCCTCTCTCTCTCTCCCTCTCCCTCTCACCCCCTCTCTCTTCCTCCCTCCCTCCCTCTCTCTTTCTTTCTCTCTCCCTCTCTCCAGTTTCAAGTTATGGAACCCCTGAAAAATAAGAACATTCTTAGCACAATGAAACAAGGAAGAATGAAAATAATAAACCCACCTGCTGCTGCAAAGAAAGGAGAATGAGGAAGCCAGAAAAACCATGCTAATGGGTTCTTACAATATGCTCACATTGGAACATTATGGTTAATGAAAAAGGCTCCCTGAAAATAATGGATTCATTTGATGATGGACATTGGGGGGGGGGAAACAATTTTTATGTGAAAGTTACTATCATAATGAAAATTAATCCAAGGAAAAAATATTCAAACTCATGTCATATTCATATGTTAGGATTCAAGGTCCATCAGAATGTATATGATAATGCAGGCAAGACAGTATGGACACAATTACTCTTTTAAAATCCTCCCCCAATTCTGTTTAGGCGATGGAACTATCAAGGACAGACTCTGAGCTGAAAGCCTTGCAGATGTAGTGAACAAAACACACATTTATCCTAGGGAACTATGAATAACACTCCTACTTGGAACTGTAATTTGAATTTTAAAAGAAATATAATACATTTTAGAATCCAAATTGTAGTTCCAGTCAGCAACTTACGGTAACTAGGCAGTAGCTGTCATTTTGAAAACTGTCAAAATGAATTGGTAGGGAGGGACATGGGCTTCATTTTAGGACTGTCCTGATCAGACAGCTTTGGCTACAATAAGTAGGGGTGGTTAAGGAGCAAAATGGAAATGCAGATGCTCACCCTCTTTTTATCACAGAACATTCTATGCTCCGAATTACTAGCTTCTTTGCTGCAAAAATCTAGACAGATATTAGATGGCAGAAAAGACATATCTATGCATCAATGGTGCCTGCAGCAAATATGATGATACATGGACAGTATTATCATAATGGGAATGTCATAATTGTGCATTTGCACACAATACCTGACAAAGATATAACTGTGTGTTCATCATGCGTTTTATCATTTGCCATCTTTCTTCTCCCCATAGACCACTATGTGTAATTTTCCCCAGCTGTTTTATGATTAGTAGACCTTTTCTTTTACCTATGTGCACCCCTTACACAACCTCAAAGAACACACTCTAAGAATTAAGGCTGGTTGCAATTTTCTCTACAAGCTTATTCCTCACTCTGTTGGAACACTTTATAGTGTAACTAAATGCAAGTCCCTTTAGCACAGAAAACTATTTGCTTCTAAGTAAATGAATCTAAGAATTGAAGCTGCTGAGCAAATTAATTTACAGAACCATTTCCATAACTGGAAACCAAATTGGTCTCTTGAACAAAGTTGTACTTGCTAAAAAAACAAACAAACCTGTTTTATCTCATTAAAAAACAAGCCCTGTCTTGCATCAATAAATGGAGAACTATTGTTATCATCATCATCATCATTACAGCTGGTCACACAGTCAGCCAGATATTCAGACTGGATTTTGCATTTTTATCTACCTATTGAATCCTTTTCAAGGACCTGGAATAGGCAGAGTGTTTGTTTGTTTGTTTGTTTGTTGCGATGAGCGACCGGTCAGGGTTCTGGCCTCAACTCTTAGAGCCCCGTAATAGGGGTGAGAATTTGGAGAGACCCTCGCAAGGGTGGACACCTTGAATAAGGAAGGATCTTGCCCTTTACCCCCGACCCAGTATGCCGGACTTTCAACGGTCACACTTGGGAACTGCGATAGTTTAGAGCAAAGTCCTAGGACAAACTGAGACACCAATACAAGTTTGCTCAAGGTGAGGAGCACAGGAGTGCCCGGGGTGGATGTTGTGCCCCAGAACAGTTCTGGCGACCCTCTTTTATTAGGCTGTTTCATTTGGGAGGGGGGAAAAATACTCATGGAAGGTCAAAGGGGAACATAGCTCATGGTATACAATTGCTAATGAAGAAAGCAAAGGTCATTACAGGAAACAATAATGCATAGCTATCTTATACAAATGTTGACAGGGATTATTGCAGGAAGACATAACTTGAGGCAGAGATATACAAATGCTAACAGGGAAGACAAAAGGTTATCACAGGAAGACATGACTTGAAAGACATAATCTTGAAACAGAGACAATTTCAGGAGACAGAAAACTATATATCTTGAGGCATGGGCAATTTAAATGAAACAAGTCTTTGTTGTATACACATGTGAATCAGAGACAGGAATGTGGTTGTAAATAAGAAAAGAGTTTTATCACCAGAGGCAGAAATAGAATGTAGGAATGTGGCCTTACAATTGCAGATTAGGTAGAACTGAATGCAGGAATGTGACTTAATCGATTACTAATTGTTGAACTTTTTCAAAGAAGGTCTTTTGCAGGCAGAGGAAAGCAGATTTTACACTTGCAGAAATATCATCACTGGAGACAGGAAGGGAGAACCTTGTAATTTTTAATATAGGAATAAAAAAGGTCTTTTGTAGGTCTGGGTTCTCTACATTTGTTTGTTTGTTAGCATTAAAGGTATAGTCACAGGATGTAAGTTGTTCCAAATAAAGTAGCCTTCTGCAATTGACTGATAATGATTTTGTCAGTTCCAATGGTGTTGAAGTGGTACGCCAGATATTTTGGGATTGCACTCAAAAAGCCTATTACTGTTGGCTTTTGATTATTATTATTTTGCCACAGTCATTCTACTTCTATTTGCAGGTCTTTGTATTTTGTTATTTTCTCCAGTTCTTTCTGTTCTATTTTACTGTCTCCAGGTACTGCCACATCCACTATCCAGATTTTTTTTTTGTCTTTCTTATCAACAATTGTTAAGTCTGGAATATTATGTGGTAGGCGTCTCTATACACCCAGTACTTCTACAGGAATGCAGTAGTGCAGTTGTTCTCAGAACAGCAAAGTTAGTAGGTATGTATCACCAGGGCTTTTTTTCTCATAGAACACTCAGAACGGAGTTCCGGCACCTTTTTTGGATGGAACCTTGTAGGTAGGCAAGGCAGGTTGTATGACATGTGTGAGTTCTGGCACCTTTTTCTTTTACAAAAAAAGCACTGTGTATCACACAAATGTCATGATTATGTACCTGGCACTGGAACCAAGTACATAATTTTTAATATTTTAACAATGACCTCTAGAGAATTCCTGGAAGCCTGGCACTCTCACAGATTGGCCATCAACAGGTACATAGACATAAAGAGCATCTACATACCATTCAAAAAAGACAACAAGCCAAAAAGGGGAACAAGACCAAAACATCTCTTCACCAATAATCAACATACAGTTGAGCATAGAATAACACCAAGATTAACATTAGACTAACGGTCAAGAAGCAAACAATACTCCAATCAAGTAACTGCTAAACAAACTATCAGTAAACAGCCCAACCAAAGAACCACCAAGACCACTCCTACCAACACTAACAGGACAAACCACTAGAATATAAACTCAGAGCAAACCCCACACCTTACTAGCATTGGTGATGTTACCTTGTTTGGGTAAGGAGACCTCTGCAACAAAATAACCAAGCTCAAAGGGCACCAAGGAACCCCTCCCCCATTTAAACCCTTAGTTATAAATATTCTCTTCTATCGAGATTTTATATATCTTTAAAGTACACTGAAAATATACTATATGTGTGTGTAGGAACAGAAATGAACAGCCTGTCCTTCGGGTGCTTTTAAGAAGCCATAATTACCCTTGTTAATAATCTGCATGTTCCTGAAGGAACCACTACCAACCTTGAAGTCTATCAGATAGTTAAATTTAAGGTCCAGTCTTCTCCAGCTAATACAGGTGTTTTTGCACAATGATTCAAAGCAGGAAACAAGCCTTGCTACATAAAATAGTCTATTGTGTCTATGCTGTTTCTGTTTCCACTAAGAAGCAGAAACTCATTACTACTATACAGACAATGATAATGAAAGCCAAAGATTCTGGAAATGAAGAAATGACATGCTTTGTTGTTTATCTCATTGTTATATTTTAATTACTTTATTTTTTGAAGTCTGATTAATAACAGAGTAAAGAAAAATATCCAATTTCCCATCTAATTTGGGCTATATTTGGGTTCTGTTATATTATCTGATTTCTGGAATTGTGTATGCTGGATAGAAGAATCAGTAGTAAACTGAGAAATTTTCCTAGAATTTTTTTTTTTACCCACTCTAATAATAACTTAAAGAAAGAAAACTAGATTTAGAAGCCATTTCAAATGAGGATAAAAATTTGAACAATTTATCATTTATAGAGTGTGGTATTGTTGCCTTTAGACTGTGTTAAGGCAGCTAAGTGGTACTTTGAATGCCTTATGTTACAGCCTTCCTGGCATTGCACATTTTAGTTAAATCCCAAGAGATAATATCAATAAAGAATTCTTCTTGTTTGAAATGCCATTCATCACTGTATAGGGTGGATGGGTAGCATAAAAATTTAATAAATAGATATAAATAAATTTATGTGAGCTCTAAGACTCTTTCTCATCAACCCTAAATATACTACACTATTTTTCCCCCCAAGTGGTATAAACCAAGAAAATAGAACTGAGCAAGATTGAGTTAAATCTAACAAGCACTCTTCATTTCTAAAACAACCTTCACCCCCAGCATGTTCTTACTCTGGGCATGAACACAACAGATGAGTCTGCACTCTTAAACTGCATTGTCTTTTCTATGCCATTGTTGAACTTATCTTTTTGTTACATGAGAAGGACAAAAGAGACACATTACTAGACAATGGAGACAATATTTCTTTCAGAGAGATAATTGCCACTACTGTACTGTAGTCACTTATGGTGTGTGTAATAGGTTCAGGTATAAACAAGTGATGGAAAAGTAATGTTCTGTACCAGCCTGCTACCGGCCCTGCAGAAAAAGCAGGGACAACCCCTTTACAAACGGCAAGAGGCTGGAATAAAGCCTGCCAAATTTATTAACATAAAACAGACACCAACCATGAAACAGAAGCTATGAAACAGGAACTATGAAACAGGAACTATTCAAGTGGTTGCCTTCAGCAAACCAGCCCTCCCACGCATTCCCCCTTAAATACAGTTCAGGGCGTGGCTTCTCTCTGCCTCCTTCCGAGGAGCCCCATTGCCTTCCTCTGTTTACTCCTGATTGACTGCCTCCTGCGTCGGGCGTCCTTGAACAGGGCCAGCTGTGGGTCATCTTCATCCACGCTGTCAGGCTCACACAGCTGGGTCTGCATCGTGACCAGGTGAGAGGGGCCTGGCTGGGGGCTCTCATCAAACTGTCCAATCCCCTCAGCAAGCTCTTCAACACCCCCCTCTTCCTCCTCCTCTGAGTTGTCCGACCCAACTGCCGAACCCACAGGCTGACCCTGAATCACAACAAGTAAGCCTTCAAATAGATAACATATAATGCTATTTTTTTAAAAAAATCTGCCTCTTTCCTAAAATAAGAAGAGGGGAAGATCTGTTCCAGAATCATCATAGTAGCACTTGACAGAAAGGCTCAAAATAACATAGTTGGAGGTCTTCTAGTCTAACCCCTTGCGCAAGCAGGAGACCCCATACCATTCCAGACAAGTGGCAGTCCAGTCTCTTCTTAAAAGCCTCCAGTGATGGAGCACCCAGAACTTCTGAAGGCAAGCCGTTCCACTGGTTAATTGTTCTCACTCTTAGGAAATTTCTTCTTAGTCCTAGGTTGCTTCTCTTCTTGATTAGTTTCCATCCATTTCTCCAATGTTTGAAATCTAAGTACATTAAATAAGGTACCTTAGCTTTTCTTTGTATATGTTTGTTGGGCAGATTAAAGATTGGCATGCCAATATGGAAATCTGTGATACATAAAATATTTTTAACACCTATTATCAGCAGTTTCCCCACATAAGATTTTTTTTTAAAAAAATAAATTGCTGTATTGGAATATTTTTTCCTAATTAGTCCAACAAAAGGGAGGTGCTCATATACATCAGATGTACACAATTTGAGGTCCTACTTTTTGCCATCAGAAGCTAGGGAAGCACCAACCCAAGTCACTACATAAAATGCTACCAAATGCGAATTTGAAATGTGACACAAGTGGAAAATGTGAAATACATGATGAGTAATCAAATCTGACAGTTTAATTACTTTAAACATTAAATTCTATTTAGTGTTTGTAATACCCTACCTGCTTTTGGAAATGAGGATGCAGCATGCCAATTAAAGGCTAAAGGAAGACCTCATCTCCAGAAAGCAAGCAAGCAAGCAAACAAATCTCTTCATAATACTTAGGCAAAGGCTACAAGCCTGATAAATATGTTTGTATTTATTTTTATCAAAATCATTATACAGCATGAAAGGTCCCCCTTGATTTAGTTTGCTGGATAAGGGGGAGCTAATCTGAGTTGTCAACGTTCTGATAACATGATCTTACAATTGAAATGATATTACTGGTAAAATGGAGACTAATGTATTCATAGAGCAAAACTATCTCCAATTATTATTTGATTAAGTAGTTGATTTGCATCACTAAGTCATCCTAAGCAGATATTTTACGTATAAAAATGGTCTGTAATATTGGCTATTTTGGGCATCGTCTCAACTGTCTTCAATTTGCAAATATTCCTCAGTATGCTTAATAAAGATCTTTGAATATTTGACAGGAAACAGTGTTGGGTGGGATACTGGATTGTTTCTTTCTTGCTATCAATTAAATAAAAAGTTTTCTGGAAAGATACCGCTATATTTACAGGAAGGTTCTTAGGCTGTGTGTGAGCAGATTTAATAGGGTCTGTTACCTTGAACTGCTGTCAAATCTATAGCATGTATTTGAAGTTTAACTTGCATAAGTGTTGCATGGATGCTTTGGCATCACATTTAATGGACCAGAAAATGGTACAAAATTGCTTACCCTTTCTGCACAATACCTTGATGCATCAGTGGTGCAGTAGATAGCCTATTGCGTCCCGATTTAAAATGTTCTTTCTTACCAAGACTGTTTGGGAAAGTGTCACTGCATAGGCTATGGTTTCAGAATGATGGACATTTCCTGCTCAAATGGGAGAATCTATTACCGTTTCAAATCACAAGTCATAGATTGTCTTTCAGATGCTGTCTTATTTTATCTTGCAATGATTCAACAAGTTCAAATTCATCTTTCTGACCACCAGAAGCATTGTGTTATTC
Source organism: Vipera berus (assembly GCF_964194415.1). Classification (NCBI taxonomy): domain Eukaryota; kingdom Metazoa; phylum Chordata; class Lepidosauria; order Squamata; family Viperidae; genus Vipera; species Vipera berus. The sequence continues at coordinate 82,550,165 of NC_138202.1, read as the reverse complement.
ACATACTTCTCTACAGTTGCACAACTTGTATATCAAAACTAAACAGTTCAGAATAATGTAGTAATGCATCAAGATGTGCACAGTAAAATAAGCCACAAATAATTTGAGGATTTTTAGTGGTAATTTGCTGCAGTTATCTCCTTGTGAGAACCACCAATCCTGCAGTTGAAATGAGAAAACACTCACCATTTCAGAACAAAGGATAGTACAGATTAAAAATCACATATACTGGAATTTGATTTAATTTAAGAAGCAATTGCTAAGAAGTCTACATTTATAGAAGTGCAGATCTTCTATATATTTTTTCTCTTTATATGCTTGATATGGGTCAGTGAGAAATTCCCAAGTCTATATCCTTTCACTCAGGATTGATTGTTAATTTAACCACTGTAAAGACAATTTAGACCCCTTGCTTCCTAAAACAAATTTTACCAATAAAATTTATGTTTACTAAGAGAATCACTTTATTATGATACAGCCATACTCATTATACTCATCTGAGCACAGCAATGGGGCAAACTAAAGAAGTACAACAAGAATACAGCTTGGATAAATAAATGGCGGGAAAAGGAAGATCAAGAATTTGATAAGATATTATTAACATCAGATGAAAAATTGATTAAGAAACTTTACAAATATATGCTAAGCTTAAAGATAGAAGAGGAACAAGTTAAAGAAACAGTAATAACATGGGCAAAGAACTTTGGACATAACATAGAACTAGAAAAATGGCTAAATCTTTGGGAAAGAAAATCGAAAAAAAACAAAACGGTAGCATACAAAGAAAATTTATATAAAATGTTTTATAGATGGCATTTAACACCTGTCAGATTAGCAAAAATGGTTAAAGATGTATTGAACAATTGTTGGAAATGTAAACAAAAAACAGGCACTTATTACCATCTTTGGTGGGCATGCTCTAAAGCTAAAAGATTTTGGTTAAGAATACATACATGGTTAGAGAAAATGATGAAAAAACATATAGAGCAATGGTTTCAAACTGCCGGCCCACAGGCCAGATGCATCATCCGGAAGCCACACCCACCCCATTACTGGCAATGGCAAAACAGTTCCGATATGTCTCACGACATCACGTGATATCATGAGTTTGACATGTCTGATATAGAGTTTAAGCCAGAATTATTTTTGTTAGGTATAATTGTAGGTAATTATGAGAAAGAGTGTATTTACTTAATTTGACATATATTAACTGTAGCAAGAATTGTATTTGCTCAATATTGGAAAAATGAAGAATTACCAGTGGAGGAAGTGTTAATTAAAAAAATCTTAAAGTGTGCAGAAATGGATAGATTGACACTGATAATGAAACAGAAAGAATATTCAGTTTATTTTAGAACATGGAATACTTTTTATAATTGGCTAGATAAATGAGGTAGAGAGAAAGGAACTTCATATGTATTAGTAAATTAGACACTGAAACCCAGACAATATGTTGCTGATAATATTTTAATTACCGTGCTTATAAAAAAAACAAATAAAAATGTATGTTAAAAAAAAGAATTGATCAGCCCCAAGTGAATATGAACTGCATAGTTTTGAGTTCAAACATCTGACAGGTCTACACCACCAAGGAATTTAATTACATAGTATAAGGAGATGAATTGGTTAACATCTGGCAAAATCCATCTGATAATGCAAGATTGAACAAAAGGAGCAGCACCAGGTAATTATAGACCAATTACCAACTTACCAACAACTGCAACTTTCAAATTTCAAATTGATGTATGGAACTGATGTAGTTCAACATCCTTTTTCCACCTGAACAGAAAGGAAACTGTCCAAATAACAGAGGAACAAAAGATCAGCTTCTAATTGACACAATGGTTTTGAGAAACTGCAAGAGAAGGAAGATTGAATGTTGGCGGTTGATTATAAGAAGGCATTTGATTTTTGGAGAAGCAAGCACCAAGAAGTAGAAACATCAGAAACTTAGTGCAAAGGTCTTCGGTATAATGAGAGACACGGTTGCTGGTCAATGGTGGTAGACTAGCAGAAATTAAGAAAGGAATCTTTCAAGGAGGATCACTGTTTGTTATTGCATTTTTCTTCTGTTAACCATAGTAAACAAGTCAGGCCACAACTATCAAACATCTGCCAGGCTATTTGACCTCTTTTACATGAATGATCTAAAGCTGTATGGAATGCATATATAGCCAAAAATGTAAAGACACCAACAGCAAATGTCACCTCTAGAAAGAAGCTGAAGAATCAGTAGATCACGTAGTTAGCTGCTGCAATAAGATTGTGTGGACTGGTTATAAATAACACCATGACAAAATAGCAACCATAGCACATTGGAATATCTGCAAGAAATACCACTTGCCTCCAAGCAAGAACTGGTGAGGCTGTGAAATAGACAACATAATATAAAATAAAGGACTGAAGTGCTCCATCACTTTAGAATTTAAACAGAGAAGCATCTGCCACACAAAGCCCCAGACTTCACAACTGTTAATAAGAAAGTCAAGAATAAAGTTTGAACAGTGAATGTTTCTGCAGAATAGAACAGAAACAATTGGAGAAAACCTCAAACACATAAACACATACAAAAACCTGCAAATGTAAGTAGAATGACTGTGGTAAAGAAAGCCAAGATAGTATTAAAAGGGATAGGTACCTTGGGTGCAATCCAAAAACATTTGGAGCACCCCTTGAATACCATTGACATTGACAAAAATCACCTTTATTCCATTGGAAAGGAAGCTTTACTTGGAACAACTTATCTTTAATACCATCAGACATCAATAGCTGCCTATCCTAGGTCTTTGGACAGCCCTCAAGAGATGGACAAAAATGCCCAGATCCAGTCTAAACATGTACTATCTGAATGTATGACTAACCATAGTAATTTCTCTAGAACAGGGGTCCCCAAACTTGGCAACTTTAAGACCTGTGGACTTCAACTCCCTGAATTCCCCAGTCCACAAATCTTAAAGTTGCCTTGCTCTAGAACACAACTAGGTATCATGAAACAATTATATCTAGTCTCCACATAAATGACTGGCTCATAGCATTATGCATGTTTTGAAAAGATTTGGAAGAAGTACTTTTGACTTCATATGAGTACAACCACAGCCTTCTAGTGAGCCTGAAAACGAACATGTAGCTGGTTTAAAAGTCATTAAAACATTTTTTCCCTCAAGTTTTCAAAGGAGTTAGGGAAAAATCATGTGTCCTTGAATAAATATCACTTAAGCATTATGCTTAATGTGACTCCCAAAGACTTCTGGATCATTTTCGAAATGTTCATTGCCATGCTAGCTAATCCCTAATTGTAACAAAGTGAGCAAACTGCCAAATGTTTTTAAATGTTTTCTTCTTAAATTATAGCCTACCTTTCACAAAATAATTCAAATTAGCATTCACGGCACTTTTCCTAATTTTTGCCATAAAAGCCTATGAGGAGGGAGAGAGAATGTCTGGATGATTCCATTTGCCTGGTTGAGGAACTTGGCTCTTTGAGTTTCTAATCTAAAATCATAACCAACATGCTATACTGCCTCTCGTATAAGACCTGGTTTCCCTGCTCTCACAGTTTTGCCTCATAGTCTTGACTCTTTTTTTGTGGTGGTGGTGGGAATTTGACTGTGTTGATTCCTGACAACTCCCTGCAGTTTTCTTTGCAACACATTGCACAAGTTGTTTGCCATTGTCTCCTTGCTATGACCAAGAGAGAATGTCTGACCTAAGGTAATGCAGTTGGCTTCGTGCATAAGTTAGGATTGGAACTCACAGTCTCTAGCCTGGCACCTTAACCACTACAAACTGGTTCTCAGGCTTGACTCTGCATACCTAAAAAAAGATACAGGCATATTCTCCCCCAATTACTACTGAATATTTGATTCATACTGCCATAACCCAAAGTGCTGGGAATATTATAAACAAGAGTCTCTCTTAATAATAGATAAAGGACAAGTGAATGCACTATGTCTGCAGCTCTAAATTCACTTATATAGGAATAAGCTCTGTTGAGCACAATGAGATGTACTTTGAATAAGAATGTATATTATGCTGTATTAGGGGACTGACAGAATGACTTATTGTCTTGCCATAATATGCTGTGTTTTTAACCAACCTATGGAAAGATCCAGGAATTCAGTCTTATAAAACATAGTATTTCTAGTTACAGCAAAAGGTCAATTTTTTTTAATGTCAAAATATAAAATGGGACCAGAGTATACAACTTTCCTCCCTTATTGATATTTAAAGGGCAGGACAATATTTGCCAAGTACAGAATTCTGTTGTAGCTATGTTGACTTATGTAGACACTGTTTTGGGCGCCTGCAACTAAAGGAAGAAGAAAACAACTGATCATGGGGAGATCATGGGCAGCAAGTTGTTTTTTTTCCAGATTTTCAAGGCCCTTCAAATGTCCCTCCCCACAAATGTTTGTTGTTTGGTGGATAGTAAAGAGTTGCTTCATCTGCCTTGGGAAGCTGAAGAACATTTAACTAAGTGGATATGTCTACCTTCACTTAAGCTATTGGAGAAGAGAGATGTAGGCCTTACACTTTATGCTGCAGGTTTATGTACGGAGGTTTACATATCTTCCACACACTCCTCTTGAAGAATTGCTGAGAAATAAAAAAAAGGGGGGGGAGATGTTCTGGAGTGTAAAAGTCATCCAAAATATATTTTCATTTCTCTGTGATCACAAAACTTGCTAGAACAGTATTCGCAACTGCCAGAGAGCTACTGTATATTCACACAAATGTGCTAACAAATCTCTGCTGAGCATAAAGTTAAGTATCCAAAAGGTTTTAGGGACACCCACCTATCTGGAGATATTAGTGTAAGACGTTTGTGCATGCTTTTACCCCATCTTCTGGCAAGATGGGTAAACAGCAGGGGATAAGAGCTGAATTTGGGAGAACCTGAAGGCAAAAGGAGTCATAACTTCTTTGGCTATGAGCTAAAGTGAGAGATCAAACCCATGCTCCTACTCCTATTTTGCCTGATTTTGTGAAAATGAATATTTGTGTGCGGCTACTATGTGTCTATTCTAAAGTTATTTTAGATATCCCTCATTTCTTTTCCTTTCTTTCTTTTTTTTCTGTAGGCTCTATAAACCTACAACATTCTGTATACTTATTAACTATTCAATTATTCATAAAAATAGGCTTTCTTCTTTCTCTTATCTTCCCCAATTCTGTTTACCATCATTGAGGATCATGAGACCCTCCAAGACACTCTAAAACCGGTTATGAGATAACTGAGTACCATGGAAAACAGCAGGGCCATACTGTAAATGCTGAGAGTGTGAGCACACTTTCACAAGGTGATCCATCAGTTCTGTAATGTAATATCTCTTATGCTTACAGTAAAGATATATGAAGTAGAGATCAGAATGATCTATTATCTATTTCTATTATAAAATTGGTTGGTGATCTCCACAGGTGGCAGGTGCCTCCCTCTCCACCATTATTTCCCTTAATTTCCTGAACATACCCTTCTATTGAAACACAGAATTGTGTATCATACAATCTGGGCTCCCTAAACTATAATACAAATTCAGATAAGATCTGGTTACCAGTCTTAAAATAACTGTTGTCGGTCTAGGCAGCCGTTGTTTGTGAGATGAGAAAGGTGGAAGAAACTTTTCTATTATCTTGCTCAAGAAAATAAATCAACAAAACATCGTGCACTGGTCTAATATTGCAGATAACTTTACATTTTATGTTTGGAGTGAAGATCAACATTTAAAATCGTTTGAACATTGTATTTTTTTTTTTGCATGAAGAGCTTGTTGGCACATGAAAATAATAGCATGCCCTACACTCCATCCCCACTACAGTATAAAGACTGTCTTAAAGTGATTTATTTGTAATTCCTAAAAATGAAATACTTTATATTAAAAATACAAGAAAGCAATGTGCATTTAAAATAATTAATTGCTTTGAATGACTGTTACTGTTCCCCCCACACACACACTCATTTGGAGTTTATTGATCAGTTTACTCAGAAGATTTTTGTTAGTGGTATTCCTACCTTATCATATTGTTTTGAATGGTTGTGTGGTGGTGATGTCATGTGATGTTACCATGAGTTTGGGTCTGGTATCATTCTTGGTGGTTGGGACTCGTCTGTCAATCAAGGCGGGTTTCCAAATGGCTGGTAGGCGAGAGGTATCATCTCGTTTGTTCATGCTGAGGGGGCGTTTTTCTATCTCGATGGCTTCTCTGATTATTCTGTTGTTAAAATGTTCAATTTTGGCAATAGTTCTGGTTTTTTAAAAATCAATTTCGTGTCCCGTGGCTTTAAAGTGTTGGAACAGGGATGAAGTTTGTTCTCCCTTTCTGAGTGAGTTTATATATTAATCCAAAGAGAGGCACCGACAAAAATCCAAGACAGAGAACATGAAAATGGCAAAGCCCTCCTCCCATACTTAAAAGGGACCACAGACAGAATCAGCAAGATCCTCCAAAAACACAACATCAAAACAGCATTCTGCACAGACAGAAAAATATACACCATCCTAAGAAAGACATAATTGGGTTAGAAAACCAAGGAGTATACAAAATCCCATGCCCCACCTGCCCCACCACATACATCGGACAGACCAACAGAAGAATAAGTGCACGCATAGAAGAGCACAGGAAGTCACTCAGAAAGGGAGAACAAACTTCATCCCTGTTCCAACACTTTAAAGCCACGGGACACACAATTGATTTTTAAAAAACCAGAACTATCGCCAAAATTGAACATTTTAACAATGTTAATAAGAATAATCAGAGAAGCCATCGAGACAGAAAAATGCCCCCACAGCATGAACAAACAAGATGATACCTCTCACCTACCAGCCATTTGGAAACCCGCCTAGATTGACAGACGAGTCCCAACCACCAAGAATGATACCAGACCCAAACTCATGATAACATCACATAACATCACCACCACACAACCATTCAAAAAGCAAATCCGAACCCACAACATTAACGACACACAACCACAAAACAGAAACCTAACTACAGCTGCAACATTAGCCACTTTAAACCCCTCCAAACCACACAATAAGCAAACTAACATCCACTATAAAAACATGGCACCACCACAAACACAGAGCCGAACAAAAGCAGCACAACTCACCAGTTCAGGTCTAAGGCTGGCAGCTGAGACCAGCTCATCCACTCAAAACACATCCCCACCCAATCAGAACACAGCCCCCATTCAAAACACATTCCCACCCAATCAGAACACAGCTAAGCCCCCACCCACAGAACACACCCCCTCTGGCAGTTTAAAAAAGAAGAAAAAACAGCCACTATCACACACTTCTCCCAGAAGAACAAAGCTGAAGTCACCAGCCTGAGGATGACAGATGAGATTTCGTCAAAACGTTGCCCTGATACCTCCAATTCTACGTGAGGAAAAACCCAAATGACCAAAGATCTACATACAAACACCCACAAAAACCTCAGAAAACATATATATATTGTTGGTGTTGGTGGCAGGCTTTCCCCTGGGGCCAGAGCTGGCACAGCTGGTGCTGAGGGGCTGTGCGGGGCATTCGGCGGAGGTGGTGCGGGCCAGAAAATGCAGGGCGGCCACTTAGGCGTGCAGGGCAAGGCGATAGTGGTGCAGGTCCAGCACCGGGTAGGCCACCAGCCTGGCTTTCACAGGTGAGCACAAGGAAGGAGTGCACATGGGCTCCACAGAATCCACCTCCCACTCCTTGTCCTCTCTTACTTACCTGGTTGAGATGGTGTAGTTGGGCAGCAGGGAGAGATGCAAAGTTCCTGCCAACTCGCCTTCGCTGCAGACAACTTGCCGGTGCAACGTTTGCCGGCCAGGTCTTTTGGTATGCTCAGCAGCAATTCCTATTGGTTTTCGAAAGCCAATAGGCTTTCAAAAGCCAATAGAGGGAGTAGTATAGCTTGTGCAAAAGCTTTTTTGTGTGCGTGCAAAAAAAGGTGCCGGAACGCCATTCTGAGCGTTCTATGAGAAAAAAAGCCCTGCTTTTATGTTTTAATCTTCTGATTTTAAAAATATATTTTTTTCTATTGTAAGTTGGCCCAAACCTCGCATGTGGATTGCATACAAATATTATATAATCAGTAAATAAAGGTAGAACATATGTTAAATATACATCAAATGATAATATGCTTACCTACAAAGTCAATTCTTGCTCAATGACAGACCAAGGAGTTAACTCAGAAAGGCAAGAGGAAAATCTAGAAGAGATCTGTGCAACTTGTAGAAGGGTAAGGCCCACACTGATAAATTAAAAATCTTTGTGGTCTGCAAAAGAATGCTGGTGGGCTAATCAATGATTTGGTGACTAGAGGATCATCTACAGTGTTGGGGCTTGTGGTCATGGTAAGCTATGGAGGCATTAGGCAACATGACTTTCAGGGCAGTGGTGGTGATTTTATTATTACTATTTTTTTTAAAAAAAGTCTGTGCTCTGTCCAAGGGTGCTTGGTATGCTGCATGTACAGGCCTGGTCTAGAATTTATTTTGGAGCATTCAGCTATCTAGAGCAGGCATGTCAAACTCATTTTGTTTGAGGGAACTTTTTATAAAAGAATTGCCATTAATTTGTTTTAATAAAACAATTTAAGTCAATTTTTCACTTGATTTCAAATTAAATTAATTATATTGGTTGACAATGAGTTTTTTTAAGTACAATTGCCAAATGCAATAAACTGGTTTTAGGTATATGTTATTGGAAGGAAAAAGCAATCCCTGCTGCGTTACTGGTCCCAGAGAAACATTTGCATGTATGCAGGTATCCTTATGGTGCCATAGTTATGGATGAGAAATATTGGTTGCAAAGTTGGCATTTCTGGATGTAATACAGATATTTTGGACTTATTTTTGTTTCTTTGCATGTTTGATATTTTTAAAAAGGCATATGCTACTGACCATGCTTATGCACATACGTAACATTTTTTGCTAGGATACATGATTACTGCTTGCCCAGAATGTGAAAAGTGAAAGATTGTGAATAAACAAAATTTTAATGTACAGATAATACCACCAGAAATTATTTTAGCCTTTTTAATAAATGTTGTTATTGATGTTAAGCTCACCATGGAAAACACCATATATTGTTATGTATATACTAGGTTAATTATTTAAAGACTGAAATGCAACATAACTAGATTCTAAATAATCTATTTTTCAAAACACACAACAGTCCAAACAGTAAAAGTAAAGTCCAAATTAAGAATATTTCATTCTTAAGAATTGTTTAATTTAAAGTAGTTTAGTTGTAATAGATGTTTATAGATTCAAAATAGTTTTCGAGTATTTACAAAAGATACTATTTTTTTCTAGCATCAGCTAAATTAGACATATTACATTGAGAAAAATGTTACTCATTTCTTTCCTTATTGATTTATTGGTTTCATTGAAGAGATGTTAACATAGGAAATAGATTATTTTGTTATCTAATTTTACTTTGAAGGTGTTGAAGGTGTAGGAGCAACGTTTCGACGGAATCCCATCCGTCATCCTCAGGCTGGTGGCTTCAGCTTCCTTCTTCTGGGAGAAGCATGTGGTAGTGGCTGTTTGTTCCTCTTTTTTAAACTGCAAGAGGGGGTGTGTTCTGTGGGTGGAGGTGTGCTCTGATTGGGTGGGGGATTAAGTGTGTTCTGATTGGGTGGGAGTGTGTTTTGAATGGTGGGTGTGTTCTGATTGGGTGGGGGTGTGTTTTGAGTGGATGGGCTGGTCTCAGCTGCCAGCCTTAGACCTGAACTGGTGAGTTGTGCTGCTTTTGTTCGGCTCCGTGTTTGTGGTGGTGCCATGTTTTTATAGTGGGTGTCAGTTTGCTTATTGTGTGGTTTGGAGGGGTTTAAAGTGGCTGATGTTGCAGCTGTAGTTAGGTTTCTGTTTTGTGGTTGTGTGTCGTTATCATTGTGGGTTCAGATTTGCTTTTTGAATGGTTGTGTGGTGGTGATGTCATGTGATGTTGTCATGAGTTTGGGTCTGGTGTCATTCTTGGTGGTTGGGACTCGTCTGTCAATCAAGGCGGGTTTCCAAATGGCTGGTAGGCGAGAGGTATCATCTCGTTTGTTCATGCTGTGGGGGTGTTTTTCTATCTCAATGGCTTCTCTGATTATTCTGTTGTTGAAATGTTCAATTTTGGCGATAGTTTTGGTTTTTTTTAAATCAATTTCATGTCCCGTGGCTTCAAAGTGTTGGACCAGGGATGAAGTTTGTTCTCCCTTTCTGAGTGAGTTTTTGTGCTCTTCAATGCGTGCACTTATTCTTCTGTTGGTCTGTCCGATGTATGTGGTGGGGCAGGTGGTGCATGGGATTTTGTATACTCCTTGGTTTTCTAACCCAATTATGTCTTTGGGGTTTCTTAGGATGGTGGATATTTTTCTGTCTGTGTAGAATGATGTTTTGATGTTGTGTTTTTGGAGGATCTTGCTGATTCTGTCTGTGGTCCCTTTTAAGTATGGGAGGAGGGCTTTGCCATTTTCTTGTTCTCTGTCTTGGGTTTTTGTGGGTGTCTCTCTTCGGATTAAGTTGGTAATCGTGTTTCTTTGGAATCCATTGGCTGTTAGTACATTAGTGAGAGTGTGTAGTTCGGTTTTTAGGTGTTGTTCGTCAGGTAGGTGTTTTGTTCTGGAGATGAGTGTCTTGGCTACGGAGTTGATCTGTGCTGGGTGGTGGTGTGAGAGTGCGTTCAGATAGCGGTTTGTGTGTGTTTTTTATGGTAGATAGTGTGTCCTAGGGAGTCATTGGATTTCTTGTAGACTAAGACATCAAGGAAGGGAAGTTGATTGTTAGCTTCTGTTTCCATGGTGAATTGTATTTTGGGGTATATATGTATATATATATATATATATATATATATATATATATATATATATATATATATATATATATATATATATATATATATATATATATATATACACATACACATATACATATTACATATACATATACATATACATATACATATACATATACATATACATATACATATACATATACATATACATATACATATACATATATATATTATGAATATTATGAACCTACATCTCTCTCTCTCTCTCTCTCTCTCTCTCTATATATATATATATATATATATATATATATATATATATATATATATATATATATATATATATATATATATATATATATATATGAGATTAAATATCGGAGTCCATATTAACAAACAAATACAAACTGAAAATTAATGACAAAATTATATAAGACTTGCATAAATCAAGCCACATTGTATAGGTGCCTGAACATAGGAGCAAATGAATTTTAATTAAGGAATTAAGAGTTTGAAGATAACATTTTGCTGATTAATTCAAATTAGACAATTAATGCTGAAGAAATTATTATTATTATTATTATTATTATTATTATTATTATTATTATTATTATTATTATTATTATTATAATTATTTATTAAACTTATATACCGCCCCTCTCCCGTAGGACCCAGGGCGGTTCACAAGGCAATTAAAACAACATTACAATACAAAAATTAATAACAATTAAAATAGATTAAATTTTCCTTAATTAAAATCTAAAACCCCTATGACTCTGATTAAAAACCCAATTACAATAAGTTAAAAAATTTAAAAATTCCTCAGTCCTGGCCGGAAAGCTCAAAGAGCTAGGTCTTCAGGTCCCGGCGGAATGAACGAAAATCAGGGGCAGTCCTAAGCTCTACGGGTAACTGGTTCCAGAGGGCAGGCACGCCCACAGAGAAGGCCCTCCCCCTAGGTGTTGCCCACTGGCAATCCTTTGCCGGCGGCACCCTGAGAAGGCCCTCCCTGTGGGAGCGCACAGGACGAAGGGAACCTGATGCTGGCAGCAGGTGTTCCCTCAGATATCCCAGACCCAAGCCATTTAGGGCTTTATAGGTCATCACCAGCACCTTGAATCTCACCCGGAGGGCAACCGGAAGCCAATGCAGCTCACGGAGCAGAGGTGTTATATGGGAGTATCGGGAAGCCCCCATCACAACTTGCGCGGCTGCATTCTGCACCAGTTGAAGCCTCCGAGTGGTCCTCAAGGGCAGCCCCATGTAGAGAGCATTTCAGTAGTCTAACCGGGAGGTCATGGGCGCATGAGTGACTGTGCCCAAGGCATCTCGGTCCAGATAGGGCCGTAACTGGCGCACCAGGCGAACCTGGGCAAAAGCCCCCCTGGTCACGGCTCCTATATGATCTTCAAGGCTGAGCCGCGAGTCCAGGATGACACCCAAGTTGCGAGCCCTATCGATGGGGGGTAACAACATAGATGACAACATAATTCAGGATATATTTTTTTTAAAATGGGGGAAGAACAGGAAAGCCTTGTTAGCTGTGGCCTCTCTTTTAATCTCAAACAGCTTGCCTTTTATGTTATGATAGCTCCCTTCCTATTAACATTCAGTATGGCAGGGGTGTCAAACTGCCGGCCTAGAGGCCGGATGCATCATAGCAAAACTGCCCCTACCCCATTGCCGGCAATGGCAAAAAACCTGTGATACGTCGCGACATGTCACGTGACATTGTGAGTTTGACACCCTTGCAGTAAGGGCATTAGGCTGTTACTGCTTCATAGACTCTTGTGGACATAAGGAATCGGATCAACTGGGAATAGTTGTCTGTGATTGCCTGTTTTTAAAAGTTGGTTTTACTATCAGTTAAACTGGGGAATTGTCTTGGTTGCTGGTTTTTCCTCTCCTGATAATGCTTGTCGCCTTGTAAAAATAATTGCAACATTGTTATGATAATTAATCCACTTTGTTGAATGATGTAATGTTGATGTCAAACAGTTTAAGATCAGCGCCTATACTACCATGCCAATGGCCACTATGATTGATTGATTACGATTCCTAGAGACCAAAACATGGTTACTGTAGAACTGATTAATTCTGTATCCTGTAACCCAGAATACTACTGACTACTGTTCATCCTTGCAGTGTGATAGATGATAATTTTCTTTCATATTGACTATATTTAAGTGTTTGTTTTTAGAGGCTTCTTCATTCTTCCTCTTATTAAAAAGCTAGTTATTTATTCTAGTGGTACCAATGGATTTCCAACAGATAATTCCTTTAGCAGCAATCAATACACATAATGTGATTTTGTATACAATGCAATTAAATCAGTTGCCATAATATTGCTGCATCTTTGCAGGGTGATCTTTTAAAACATTTCTGCCAACTACAATGCTACTGATTTTCCATGTTTGTGAGGAGTGAGTTTATTGGAGTGGGGAGCCAACAAATATTCTCCAAATTAAATAAGCCATAATTGAATGGCACAATAGAAATACAGATCTAAAGTAATTTCTAAACCATATTTCTGAATGCAGAGCATGATTTATTTTGATGAAAGTTAGGGTATTTGTGCAAGGATAACCTTTACAAACAAAATATTATTCATTTAGGACAAATTCTGGAGTTTATAATTCCTTCCTTCCTTCCTTCCTTCCTTCCTTCCTTCCTTCCTTCCTTCCTTCCTTCCTTCCTTCCTTCCTTCCTTCCTTCTTCCTTCTATGGATGGGAGAAGAAATCAGTGATGTATCTAACAAACTAAATCATATTTTGCTTGTACCCTATGGCATTTCTGAATTAAAAGATAACAGCAATGATATTTCACTCCAAAGGGGGAAAAAGCTTAGAGTGATAAACAGCAAAAGGACACCTTTGCTAAGTCTTTGGGGGGAAGAAAAAAAAGAATGTTTTGCACTCCAAAAGATGGAGCTTGCCTCTGGGAAAGTCAGTGCAGTAATTTCCAGATAAAAATCAGAGCTATTATAGGGAATCAAAGTAGGAACAGTGACAATGAGGAAAAAAAACTTCAGCACCCAATTAGGTAGGGAATATCTAAGCGTTTCAAAATATGATTTAAATATAGATGGCATGAAAGCAAAACTGTCAACTCTCTTTGGAGAGGGGGATATTTCACATGCTTTTTTTGGTCTGTTTGTTTCCTAATCTGCCATCTGTTCTTCACTCCTTTCTTCCAGAAAAAATCCTGATGATGGCCTTTCGATCAGCAAATCAGTGGGTGGCACCCATAGAGCTGAGGAGGAGACATTTAACTTTTGGTGCCATTTTTATTGTCATCTCAAGTTTACAAGATTCGTGACAATCGAGAGGGGCCTCTTATTGATACTTCCCACTTTATCTGGGGCAGGGAAATGACCAGTACATAGTCACAAAATGCCCAGCATTCTAAACATGTTGGTCATTTTCCCTTATATTCCATTTATTTTATGCTTTTTCCAAATATCATTTGAAGGATACACAGTAATTAAATTCCATTCATATATAGAAAAGAGCATAGGGTCTAAGTCATGTATCAAGAATATGCATAAGTCTTTGAATAAATCAACAAAGAGGAACAGCAACTTAATATTAAGTTCCTTACTAGGGTATAGCCTCAATGGATATCTTATGATGCTGATTTCCCTCACTACTTTTTATTCATAGCTTTTCCTGCCTTTAGTTATAAGAAGATAGACAAGACAAAAGAAGAAGCAGCATGTCATATTTGTGTTTTTATTATATCCTAAGTAGAATTCCACATGCCTCTTGTTGTATCCATCAATTTAAATGTTTGTAACCATCCTAAAGGTAGATAAACTACAGCTTTTATATTAAATAATAAGGAATAAGTGCAAAAGTTAAAGTGAAATGCATACACATACATATACACATACACACATACAAAAGGCACATACACATATCAGTACATTTAGCCTACCAAACAATTTGAAAACATGCAAATACAAGTAGATAAATAGGCACCACTTTGGTGGGAAGGTAACAGTATTCTGTGTGCCTTGGCATATGGTCAGGGTGGCCACATGTCCACAGAAATGTCTTCAGACAATGTGGCTCCCTCAGCTAAGAAATTGAAATGACCACCCCCACCCCAGAGTTGGACATGACTGGACAGGGGAAACCTTTATTTTTACCTTACACCAATACACATAAAGAATTAGATTTGAGAGGCAGCATGGGATAGTGGTCAAAATGCTGGTGTAGGAGTGTGTAAAGCCAGGTTCTAGTCTTCCCTTAGGCATCCACCTGAGTGATCTTGGACCATTCACTTAATTTCAGCATTAAATTTGCATCAGAATGTATGACAAATCCTTCATTGGATCATGCTTTGATGGCTTTTCTACGTGAACAAGGTAAAAGCAATGCAAATAAATGGAACCTGGAACCATATGGAATTTATGCTAAAAAAAACCCACTATTAAATGAAACATTTTGTTCCTCCTTTTATAAGGTTCTGTTGGACTAAGAAAATACCTATGTGCTGTAAAATATTTGGAGTGTGGCCTGATGTTGAAGAATACTTGTGATCTGGATTGCTGTGATATGCATACCATCCATTTTAGAATGCTGAAATCATCCAGTGGTTTTCAGTGGGACTCACACAAAAAGAATGTGCAGAGCTTCAGCTGTTAGAGTTAGTGAAAACCAATATAGAAAAAATAATTTTGGTTGGTAGGCACAATACAGATAACTAAGAAGGGGAGAGTTTCTTATAAGAATTTTAAAAATACCCTGTCCAAAATGTCAAAAAAGGTAATAAAAATGGCTGTAGACATCTAAACATTGTCTGAAACTGCTTTTGTTGTAGATCAATTCACATTATAGAAATAATGTCAAAGGTAGTTTATTTTCATAGTACGCAGCTGGGACTTAACTTGAAATTGATATAGATTTTCTTTCTAACTTCACACCTCAGAGGCTGCATGGCACAGACAAGGAAGTGGCTATGTGGAACATTAGCCTGGCTTCAGAAACAGACACAAAAAACAGGACATTGCACTCATATGACTTAGCTGTCAAGAATCAAGAATATAGATAACATTGCACATTATTTTAACAATACTTTCTTATTGCTGTTTAAAGGTTGGGTGGATTCTGATATTGCCACAAAAGAGAATCACCAGATGGCAGCACCTTGCTTGTTCTTAGGGGAAAAAAAAACAGATTAAATGAAGTCAGGCTTGGTTACTATACCACCAAGAAATGCAAGAATTACACATCAAATTTGAAAACAGAAAAATATACTGAAAAAAGCAATAGTTAAAACTGCTAGTTCACTGTTGCCAAGAAAACAGTATACAGTAAACATGTTAATGTATTCCTTAGAAGTCAAGTCTCCAGTCAAAGAAGAGTTTCCCTTAATTCTAATATTAGATTATCATGTTTCCCTATTTCTCTCTCCATTGCGCATGCACACACACACACACACACACACAGAGAGAGAGAGAGAGAGAGAGAGAGAGAGAGAGAGAGAGAGAGAGAGAGAGAGAGAGAGAGAGAGAGAGAGAGAGAGAGAGAGAGAGAGAGAGAGAGAGAGAGCTGGAAGAGGAAAAGTTACACAGAATTGGCAGAGGGGAAAAAAAGAGTTAGCTGAAGTCCCAAGAAGATACCAGAAACAAGGACTACAGCAGCATTAAATGTAATGGCAATAGTGGAGTAGTGGTAAATGAAAGCTTCTGGAAAAGCCAACAAAAAGTACTACAGCCCACAGTGCTGTCCACAGTACAGGTGCCATAGCTAAAGAAGCCAGAATTCTGACACTGTAGCCTAGTGCTAGTCCATGAAAATTGGGCAGCCCATAAATGCAAATAGACAAATAAATGAATTTATATACAAGTGAATAAATGTAAATAAATACATTTGAATAAATATAATAGAATAGAGCTGGAAGGGATTTTGGAGGTCTTCTAGTCCAGCCCTGTGCTCAAGCAGGAGAACCTATACCATCTCAGACAAGTGACTGTCTAATCTCCTCTTAAAAACCTCCAGAGATGGAGCACCCACGATTTCTGGAGGCAAGCTATTCCATTGGTTAATTGCCCTCATTTAATTTCTCCTTAATTCGAGGTTGCTTCTCTCTTTGATCAGTGTCCAACCATTGTTTCTTGTCCTGCCTTCTGGTGCTTTGGGGAATAACATGATCCCTGGCAGCCCCTCAACTACCAGAACACTGCTATCATGTCTCCCCTATTTCTACTTTTCTTTAGACTAGCCAAACCCAAGTCCTGCAGCCATTCTTTCTATTTTTTAGTCTCCAGGCCTTGGATCATTTTAGTTGTTCTTCTCTGAACTTTTTCCAAGGTCTCAACATCTTTTTTGTAGTAAGGTGGCCAAAACTGGTTGCAGTATTCCAGGCGTGATCTTACCATGGTTTTGATGTAAAATAAATAAATGAATGAATTAATGAATTGAGCAAGTGGGGTAGTAGCAAATTTTTGCCATCCCTGGACCAAGGTCTTTAGCAACACCCAAGACACTGGCACTTGCTGGAAACTGTTCAGGAAGCTAGCAGCCACTTAGCACTGGCAGCATTGAGAGCAGGGCTGAGGAGATAGCTATGATGTTTTATCTGGTTTGGTTGGTCCTTTCTGTTTTCCTTTTGTATACATTTTTAAAGGGGATGATTCCATTGATTGTTTTGATGGCAATAGCAGAAACTATCTTTGACTGCTACCATTAAGTTTGTTTGCAGGGATGTTCTGACGGGTAGTAGCTTGGGGGAATGCAAAGACATTACAGAGCTAACATTTCTGTCTGTGACTTTTATTTATTTATTTATTTTAATTCCATTTATATCCCGCCCTTCTCCGAAGACTCAGGGCAGCTTACAAGCTTAGCAGTAGCCTTCATTCTACGTATATGCCTGCTTATTAGGGCTTTCACACACACCCCAAGCGGCATTATTACAAAGTCAGCTTATTGCCCCCAACAATCTGGGTCCTCATTTTACCTACCTCGGAAGGATGGAAGGCTGAGTCAACCTTGAGCCTGGTGGGATGCGAACCTGCACTAATTGCAGGCAGCTGGTGTTACTTAAGGAGGCATCAGCCCACTGCTCCACCAAGGCTCTTTTGTCATCCCCCTCTGAATTCATTCAAATCCATCATATTTCCATATTGTAGTTCAGTTCAGTTGTTCATTACCAAGGATGCTTAAGATGTGAGCCCTCTAGATAACCCTCCTATTGGCATCACTTAAATGATATTGACAGTTGCAGACAATTATACATGCATCTCTACAACACATGTGAAGACTCCCTGCTGCCAAAATTCTCATCCAATGTGTGAGGGCCTGCAGCTGTTGATTCACTGTGCAATATTGCAGGAAAAGAGGGGATTATCTGTAGTTCTTGTGGGTTGCACACTCCAGTTAAAGAATACCTGAAGAGGACTACTTCCAGATCTGATTGCTGCAAAATAAAGTAAAATTATTGCAACCCGTGGCTTATTTTTATTTACTTATTTAATTTGTTAGGTTTATAATCCTTTTATTCAGAAGTTCAAGGTAAAATAGATAGCATTATTTTCTTTTATTATTTTTTCCCCTTCAACAACATTCATGTGAGCTAGGCTGGACTAAGAAATTGTGATGCCTCTTTCTTTGTCCAATAACATCATCATTAACCTTCTGTCTTTGGGCACCATGACTACATTAATACATGAACTGTGAACCTAGGAAATCTGCTGTAACTACAGCTTAAGTTGCAGTATGGGCTAGTATTATAAATTTATTGTAAACAATATATAACCTAATGTAGATGAAAAATTGAAGATTTTCTGGGTACTTTATGCCCGCAAAAGATTAAAATAGTACAGAAATGCAATTGGCCTGGAAGAAAAAAATATAATAGTATGGCAGAGAACAACTTAAGAATGTATTGATTTGTGCATTTGCATCCTACTCTCAGAATCTTCAAAGAAACTTACACGTGGGGAGGGATCTTCTTTTAACTTTATATTTTAACTTTAACTATTTACTTTATCTCATGAATCCACACAAGAAGTTGGAAGATATACGGAGAAAGTGAGTAGTACATTCTACCCCAATTGGATTTCCCCAATCAAAGTCCAACACCATAATCTTTACTCTACAACATTCATTCATTCATTCATTCATTCATTCATTCATTCATTCATTCATTCATACATACATACATTCATTTATAAAATTTATTGGCCACCCATTTTACTACATATAACTCTCATTATACTCCTTCAGTCAGACAAGCTGCTTGATTTTTAAAACTAAGTATGCATTTAGGAAAATCAAAGTCAGTTCTAACATAAATAAAGCTCTTTCCCCAAAGTAGCAATTGGTTTTCCATTCAGACTGATGAATAAAAACCTATTTCAAAGAGACTTGTTAGTGTTTCTCATTAATTATTGTAAAACATAATGAGTTGTCTTAGTCTAGAGTAGCAATGCCTAATTGATTGAGTTTTTTGAATTATAATAAAATTTAATTATTCTCTTGTGTAATTACAATGTTTATTTCTATCACCTTTTATAAGTTTAGTAATTATATGGAGAAAGGCAGGGCTAGATGAATCAAAAGTTGGAATTAAGATTGCCGGAAGAAATATCAACAACCTAAGATACGCAGATGATACCACTCTAATGGCAGAAAGTGAAGAAGAACTAAAGAGCCTCTTGTTGCGGGTGAAGAAGGAGAGTGCAAAACTTGGGTTGAAACTTAACATTAAGAAAACCAAGATCATGGCATCTGGTCCTCTAAATTCCTGGCAAATAGATGGGGAAGAAATGGAGGTAGTGACAGATTTTATTTTCCTGGGCTCCAAGATCACTGCAGATGGGGACTGTAGCCAAGAAATTAAAAGACGCTTGCTCCTGGGGAGGAAAGCCATGGCAAATCTAGACAGCACACTAAAAAGCAGAGACATCACCCTGTCAACAAAAGTGCGTATAGTCAAGGCTATGGTCTTCCCAGTTGCAATGTATGGCAGTGAAAGTTGGACCATAAGAAAGGCTGAGCGCCAAAGAATTGAGGCCTTTGAACTGTGGTGCTGGAGAAGACTCCTGCGAGTCCCTTGGACTGCAAGGCGATCAAACCGGTCAGTCCTAGAGGAGATCAACCCTGACTGCTCTTTAGAAGGCCAGATCCTGAAGCTAAAACTCAAGTACTTTGGCCACCTAATGAGAAGGAAGGACTCACTGGAGAAGAGCCTAATGCTGGGAAAGATCGAGGGCAATAGAAAAAGGGGACGACAGAGAATGAGGTGGCTGGATGGAGTCACTGAAGCAGTAGGCGTGAGCTTAAATGGACTCCAGAAGATGGTAGAGGACAGGAAGGCCTGGAGGAATGTTGTCCATAGGGTCGCGATGGGTCGGACACGACTTCGCAGCTAACAACAACAAACAATTATATGGAAAAGTAAGCAAAACAATTTGTAAATGAAGGCAAAATTTAATTATAAATACATTTTGTTGGGCAAAGTTTCACAGATATTATTCTAAAGTTTGGTGCTTATTCACACAGTACTATTCAAAACTAATTGGCAAAGCTACTTTTACTGTTGGGTGTGGGCACTGGTAGGATTCAAATATGTGAACAACTGGTTCTTTGTGTGGATGCCGCTTCCAGAAGTCCATTCTGGGCCTGGGCAACAAAAAATTAGCTACCGGTTCTGTCAAAGTGGTGCAAACTAGCTGAATCTCACCACTGGATGTGGGAGGGTAATAGCTGATTATTCCTGCTTTGTTCCTCCAGTAAAGCCAGATACAGCTACTCATTCTTCAGCAGAGGAAACACATCCTTACATTTAAAGTAATACAATTGTGAATTAATTCCTTCTTAGAAGAGTAACTCTGAAATTTTGCTTAGCACAATAAAGCACAAGGCTAGGACTAGGCACCAAAGTTATTTTACAGCAGCATTTTGTTAACTGCAATACCTGAAAGAAAATGCACATATCTTTTTCCAACAATAAAAGCTCATGTATACAGTATATTGATCCTGGTTTGGGCCATAATTTGTAGAAGGAAAGGGGCTGAAACACAGGATGGGCAATTTATCATAGCTATGATATTCCCTGGTTTTGTTGGTCCTTTCTGTTTTCCTTCTGCATACATTTTAAAAGGTAATGGTTTCATTGCTTGTTCTGATGGTGATAACAGAAACTATATTTGGCTGCTACCATTAAGTTTGTTTGCAGGGATGTTCTGAGGGTAGTAGCTGGGGAGAATGCAAAGACATTGTAGCTACAGAGCTAAAATTTCTGCCTCTGTTAAAATCTAACAGTAAATTACCCAGAGAAAGAAATGCCAATTGCTTGATTGATTATCTCATCCATCAGCTAGAAATGCATAAATTTGAGAAAACTGCATCAGTTTGTGCTTTCAGCTCAAAGTGTTTCTTTTTTTCAAGAAGAACATGGTTTTGAGCCAGGCTAGCTAAAATATTATTTTTCTCCACATATGATTGTCCATGTATTAAATAGTTTATTGAAAGCTCTTCAACAAATGCTGTTACTGTGTAATAAGTGGAAATCTGACTTTCTTTCTTTAAAAATACTAATCTCATTAGGAGCCCTAGTGATGCAGTGGTTAAAATGCACTATTGCAGGCTAACTCTGCCCACAGTCTGGAATTTGATCCTGACAGGCTCAAGGTTGACTCAGCCTTCCATCCTTCCGAGGTAGGTAAAATGAGGACCCAGATTGTTGGGGGCAATAAGCTGACTTTGTAATAATGCTGCTTGGGGGGTGGGGCGAAAGCCCTAATAAGCAGGCATATACATAGAATGAAGGCTATTGCTAAGCACATTGATTTGTGCTTAGATTGTAAGCCGCCCTGAGTCTTCGGAGAAGGGCGGGATATAAATGGGATTAAAAATACATATACAGTATATGCTGACTCTGTAAACTGCTCAGAGAGTACTGTAAAGTACTATGGAGTGATTTATAAGTGCTATTGCTATTGCTGAGTCTAGCCCTAATCAACCTAGGTATCACTTTGAGTTTAACACATCCTAGTATTTTTCAAGAATGTTTCATATATCTTTCTAATTCCTATGAATCAGCTATAGAAAGCATATCCCCCATTTATTTCAAGGAATCATAAAATCAAGTTGAAAGATATCACAAGGTCATCTGGTTCAACCTCCTAGTCCTTGCATGATTTAACCACGAATCTTTCATTTCCTTATGTCTTACTCTTACTCTGTTCTTGCGTGGGATTTCCTTATGGTACTTTTTTTTCTCAAATCTATGTTATCTCTTCTTGCTTGGTATCCCAACTGTGCGATCTCATTCCATACATGCTACCTATTCCTGCTATTGTGCCTCTGGACCCAATATAAATATTTGGCTTCAGTATAAACACTCAAAAATATATTTCCATACCTTTGTAAAAAGAAAGGGGATAGGCGAGAAGGGAGAGGGGAAAGGAGAGAGGAGAGAGAAGGGAAGGGAAGGGAAGGGAAGGGAAGGGAAGGGAAGGGAAGGGAAGGGAAAGGAAAGGAAAGGAAAGGAAAGGAAAGGAAAGGAAAGGAAAGGAAAGGAAAGG
The DNA here is from genome assembly GCF_964194415.1 of Vipera berus. Lineage (NCBI taxonomy): Eukaryota > Metazoa > Chordata > Lepidosauria > Squamata > Viperidae > Vipera > Vipera berus. Next base: position 82,527,859 of record NC_138202.1, on the reverse strand, counting down.
AAAGGAAAGGAAAGGAAAGGAAAGGAAAGGAAAGGAAAGGAAAGGAAAGGAAAGGAAAGGAAAGGAAAGGAAAGGAAAGGATCTTTATTCAAATCTCTTCACTTTATAGAAACTTACCATATTAATGGCTTGCTCTAAACCAGGTCTGGTTTAAAGATGTAAGTTGGAAAAAAACCTCAGAATGGGCTAGCTTTGCACATCGCAATCAACCATAATTCCAGTGACAGGGTTTAGACATTATTGAAAATAAGCAAACCCTGCCATGAAGTGGTACAATGTTAAACCCAACCATTGACCTTTTATGCACTATTGTGGCAGGTATATGGTGTACAAAACAAATAGCATTTCCTTGGAATAAAGTTATGGCTGATATGGTATCTGAAAGATAGACAGTAATAATTATTTTTATTCAGCCATTAATGAATACTGTATGTTTCACAGTTATAACGTAAGAATTCTCATTAGGTAATTCTGTTTCCCTTTCTGGTATTTCATTTCCCTCTAATCTCTGCTTGTTCTTTCATCAATCATGCTTATATGTATGTTGTGTAAAGAGATCCTTTTAGCCTCTCCTTCCCTCCTCTCTCTCTCTCTCTCTCTTTTTCTGGATAAACAGATAACAAAGTAAAATTAGTATTTTTTAAAAAAAATGCACACAGTTTCAAGAAGATGGTGTTAAAAATGCTTTCCTCATTCATCAGGGAACACAAATTGCACCAGTAAGCAATGGTCACAGATGCCAAAGATTTTTTTTATGGTCTTGCCTAAACAAGCTTTTAGGAAAATGAGATTCTTGGCAGCATGTTGTCTTCTGGTCATACCTGGTCCTTATTTGAATATAACAGTCATCATCATCATACCAGCTCTTCCTCTTTCCACTCTTCCTACTTTTCAGTTTTTGGTTGTAGTTCATTCATTAGAAGTAAGAGAAGAAGAACCACATGCTTGTAAATTTGCTATTTCTGGCTGTTGTAGATAAGAGCAACAATAATTTGGAAGTTTATATATACAGTGGACTAGCTCTAAACGTAATGACAGGACAGCTTAATATCCTTCATTTTATGAATATTTCATGCAGAATCCATTCCCATCCCTTATCTCTATAAAGTGGTATTTTCTAGGATTGTGTAATGCTTAGGATTTTATTTGGAAGAGGTGCTTCAGAGCTTTCAGAAGAGCAAATATAGTATCTGTCTGCAACTTACTAAACCAGCTGCCTCTGTTTCCATGTTTGCATGAATGTAAAGAAAGCTTCTCCACAGTTGCTCCAGGATCCTGGAAAACAACACAGCTGCTTTAATGAGTTACAGACAAGAGTGGTGTTTGTGTTCTTCTGCATTCTGAAGTTGCTTTTCTGAAATAAATAGAAAACATTGCACAACTCAATTATTCCTCTCCATACAATATAGGCTTATGTGTTTGCATTATTCACTAGTTTTGTCTGGATATGCTTCCCACATAGTCCCACCTGTAAGTGGGTTTTATAAAATAACATGATTAAAAGACAACAATAACATGACAAAAAGGACAAAGGTTGTATATTTTATACAATGTATTGCTCATGTTCAACACTCAGAGTAGTTCATGTTAAACACTACCACACATCAAAAACCACCCCAGGTAAATAATTAGTAACCCACTTAAAATTATAGAAAACAAATCTAATACAAAGCAAGCTCTATTTAAAAAGATAGACTTGCATCACCTCTAACCCCCAAATGGTCACCGGCATTCTGCTCAGGATTGGGGATTCCATAAATGGAGGAGGCTTGTTAATTGTCAGCCTGGGAACAACCACCAAGAATGCTTGTATCTAATACCCCCTCCCATATTTTTTTTCATTTTATGCAGGGTTGGGAACCTCAGCATTTTTGGATAATACCTCATCTATCAAATTGTTGCCTTCATGGTGAAGAATAGAGGAAGGATCACCTAGTTTCCATTTCCATTCTGCTGTTATTCTGCATATAAAATGATTCAATGCAGAATAATGCTCTCTTTGGGACAGCCAATGCTAATTACCCACAGTATTGTTTCCAATGGCTTTGAAGAATTCAGTATATTTTAATAGAGATACAAATATATAGATAACTAGACTACCCATTAGATCATTGTTTCAGAGATATTTCCTCATTTAAACAGAGAAAGAGAATGACTTCCTTCCCTCCCTCCCTCCCTTGAATTTCTGCCCTCTTCTCCAGTCAGTTGGGAAACCAGTAGGTAGTTGCAAATCCAAGGCTAGCAAGCAGGTAAATAGCTACTGCTATATGGAGGAGTGAGAGAGGGATCATAGGAGGATGTGGGTTGGGAAGAATATGTGGAGAGTGTACAAGAAATGCAGCACAGATTGGGGAAGGCAGATGGGTGGGCCTTGTAGTTTTGGAAGGGTGTACAGAGGTACCTGAAAGGTACTGCGTGAGTCAGTGGAGGAGCAATATGGGTCAAAAAGAGTTGTGGGTGGGGTTGTGAGAAGTGCCTCCAGTTTGGAGAGAGTGGGGGGGCGTTTGTGCAGATTGGGAAGGATTTTGGAGGGGTGCTTTAAAATGCATGCGAGGTACTGTGTGGGTCAGGGGTGGTGTGCAGGGGTTGATGCATGTGGGAAAGAGTGCACGGGTATGTACAAGAGAGAGAAACTGCATGAGTTTGGGAAAGCATGTGGTGGGCAATGCAGGTCAGGAAGGGTGCACGGGAATATGCAAGATGTGCTGCACATGTCGGGGAAGGCATGTGGACAGTTAGGGCTGGGAAAGATGCCCAGCCTTCCTTACTATTCCTTCCTCTCTCTCTCCCTTTCTTTTATCCTCCCTTCCTTCTTTGAATGAAGAATCAACTAGCAGTAATGTTGAAAATGAAGATCACATGACTGCAGCAATGGCCTGCAGAAGCAGCCACCAGATGAACGATCCACAACTTTTCCAAATTTGGGAACCACGGGGCCCTAATTTTTGAACACATTCTATAAGTTAATCAGTTTGAAATATTTTAGTTCAAAAATGCCCTGTGATGCATTGCTTCACCTAATTAAAGGCTATAGACAGGAGATTTAGAATGTGTTACAATACTCTACATAAATGGTGATAAAATAATAAAGATATGAATCACATCTGTCCCACAATTAGTACACAAGCTGAAGCCAGACAACAGAACCTCTGGCCAGGGCCTTCATCAGAAGTTCAAAAATCTGAATGAAGGGATAGATTTTCAGTACAGGAATGAAGGACATAACAATATGTACCTTATGGAAGGGGTGTCAAACTGGTGGCCCTGAGGCCATGCCCACACTAGCTCCACAAAAGCAAAAAATGTTGTGATACATCATGATATGTCACAATCGAGTTTGACATCCACGACTTATGGTATTTATTATCCAGACAAATATGTGAAATTTATTTGGACAAAGCCAATAAAGCTGTCTCATAGAGAGAGTCCATCAAAAGGTAACTAAAAGATGCCATTCTATTATTTACACACAATGGGACCTCCCCTGAATATCTTAATTATTATCCATGTCTGTAATATGAAAGGCAATCTCTACAGTAACCTAAACTCATGTTAGAGGATCTGTATATTAAAAGCAAAACCTTGGAACTACATCAACAGAAAAACAATATGGGCAGGTAAGGTGCTCCCTCAGTAGAATTCATGTATTATGCCCTTATATGTGTATCAATATCCTCTCTTTTACACACCCCCACACACATTATCTATATATGATTCATAACATTTCATGCAATTCAAATAATTTCATAATTAAAAGGAATTTTTGTAGTATTTCCTATTAGATAATTTGTTGATGTTTATGGCTTAATTCAGTAATAAATGCTACCCTTTCTAAACTTTATTTTCTTGGATTTAACAAAGGCAAGAAGCTTCTGAATGTGATATACATACATATACATATACATATACATATACATATACATACATATATGTATATAAAGGTAAAGGTAAAGGTTCCCCTGCACATGTGTGCTAGTCGTTTCCAACTCTAGGGGCTGGTACTCATCTCCGTTTCAAAGCCAAAGAGCCAGTGCTTGTCCGAGGACGTCTCCGTGGTCATGTGGCCAGCATGACTAGACGCCAAAGGCGCACGGAACGCTGTTACCTTCCCACCGTAGTGGTCCCTATTTTTCTACTTGCATTTTTACGTGCTTTCGAACTGCTAGGTGGGCAGAAGCTGGGACGAGTAACAGGTGCTCACTCGGGATTTGACCCGCCAAACTGCCGACCTTCTGATCGACAAGCTCAGTGTCCTAACCCACTGAGCCACCGCGTCTCTTAGTTATATGTATATATATAAATATAAATGTGTGTGTGTGTATATACACAAATGCATATTTATATGTATATATATATATACATACATATATATATATATATATATACATATACATATATACATACATATACACATACACATACACATAAACACATACACACACACATATATGTATATAAAACTTTAATGCTTTTCTGATCACTCAGAGGCCACGGCAAAAATACATAATCCTAAATAGAGATGGACTGATACAATGCTGGAAGATATTGCTACTACTAAGTTTAATAAAATAAGATTGACATGCTTGGTTTTATCATGGCCAAAATCACATTTTTTTAACAATTCAAAATGACACATAGGAAAAAAAATCTCTGCCAGTGATTAGAACGTGCACATTCTTAGCTCAATAGAACAAAACTTATCACCTGGGAGCAAAAAAAAAAAAAATCAGTCTTCTTTTCTTGTTCTATATATTTTTATTTTTGCACTGTATAAACCACATATCTTTTCTTTGTGTAGGCAGCTCAAAGATCCTCTCCGGTCCTTTCGTCGCGACCTAAAGACATACCTTTTCCAACTGGCCAACATGGAGGTTGGGGGTTTTAATTATGTTTTTAATTTTTACTGGTTTTTAGTGGGGCTTTGTAAAATTTAATTTCTTTTAATATTTGTATTTATTGCTTTTATTGTTGTTTTTATTGTTGTTAGCCACCCTGAGTTCTTTGGGAGATAGGGTGGCATATAAGTCCCATAATTAAATTAAATTAAATTAAAATCTCATTTATCTATTTGTCCTCCAATAGACTAATAACCCAAAGCATAGCTATGATTTTCCAAAGGATGGTAGCTTGGGAAATAAAAATCAATTTCATTTTTCAATTATTCTGATATATGGGTATTCCTCAATTTACAACCATAATTGAGCCCAGAATTATGGTTGTGAGTCATTGCAGTCATTAAGTAGAACACCACCAGACCATGCCTGATTTTACAAGCTTTTTTTGTGGCAGTTCTTAAGAAATTCCATGGTAGCTAAGAGATTCCATTTTATCTTATGGGTGTTTTTTGTTGGAAACCAGAACTAAATGCTAGAAAGCAGCGAAAACACATTGAAAATTATGGTCAGATGACTGCAGGATGCTGCAAATGGCCATAAAGGTGTCCTGGTTGCTCAGCCCCCAAAATATGATCATATAATTGTCTCTGTCTCTGTCTCTGTCTCTGTCTCTGTCTCTGTCTCTGTCTCTGTCTCTGTCTCTGTCTCTGTCTCTGTCTCTGTCTCTGTCTCTGTCTCTGTCTCTGTCTCTCTCTCTCTCTCTCTCTCTCTCTCTCTGTGTGTGTGTGTGTGTGTGTGTGTGTGTGTGTCTGTGTGTCTGTGTGTCTCTCTGTGTGTACAACCATTGTAACTTTGAAATCAGGTCATGAGTAGCTTGGGGGAGGGGGTCTGTCGTAACTTTGAATGGCTGCTAAGCAACTGGTTGTAAGTCAAGGACTATTTGTAACTGAACAATTAGCTTTTCATATACATAGGAGAACAGTAATGCCACCTTCTACTATTCTACATGGGAAATCACTCTTACAGAATATCTCTATGAACATTTATATTAACAAGATTTCAAACAGATGCTTTCTTGTAAGGAGGAATTCCAGTTATAAAGAGTTTGTGACATCATGGAAAAGTTCAGTGAATCCTAGACTTTGGAATCTATGACACATCTATAGACTCGCTGATATGATGCTTTTTGTGTACTCTCATGCTATTCTTCTCCATTTTAGTAAAATTGAATGAACCTAATTCACCTCCCAGCCTGCCTGCCTGCCTGCCAGCCTGCCAGCCTATGTGCTTTGGAGTCAGCCTTGAACCAGTCCTTGCTTTTTCTTGTCAATATTTAAGAAGTGGATTGTCATTGACTTCTCCCTAGAACTGAGAAAGAGTAACTGACTGAGTTACCCAGCTGGCTTTGTGTCTAATTCTATACTAATTGTTTGTGTTTGTTCAGATTTGTAAGGAATAAGAATTCTGCAATTATTTTCCACTCTGTTAAACATTGCTTTTTTTAAAAAAAAAAGCACATTATTGAATCAAGGTTGTGAGTCCCCCAAATTTATTTGTGGCAAGAATGGCGTAACCAAACAGAAGAAATATGTTTTAATGAATGAGAGATGCATAACCATTCAACTCTCTAATTGTATATTAAATTATATGTTATTCTAGTAAATTAGAATTAGGTGGACCAAAAGAGGGGGCTACAGAAATGCTAGTATAAACATTTATGCAAGATGTGTAAATGTTGCAACTGCCATCCTGTTCTTTGTTTTATTGGAATTTGGAATCTCAGAGTACTTTGCTAGTTTATGTTCTTGGTTTGGCCCGGCTTGTGGAACTTCTTGATTAGGCCTCTGACCATTTCATGGTAATCCATGTTCATTCTGCTATTTATTTTCAGCAGAGATTAATTTTCAGCAGGACCAAAGAAAAGAGGTGTGCTTTTTGTTTAAAGTAACTATCCTATGGGAATCCACCCATATGTTCCATCCATCATCTTCATCTTTTTTTTTTTTCTGTGAATGAAATCACTCTGGTCAGCTTTCATGCAATCTCTGGTGAAAATGTTGATAATATTATCTAAACCTTTCTCTTTTTCTTCTTACTGTTTGCTTTTCTTCTCAATAAACCAAATCAAAAATAATCAGAATAGTAATATTATTGCACACAGTTTTGGCAATGTCTTTTAAAATAAAACAAGACTTCTTTTTCTTCTTCTCCATAACATTTTGTTTAGTTTACTTCTTGTAAACTTGACTTTAATGGCAGTCTGGAGTAAACAAAACAAACAAACAAACCCATAATCTTAAAAACTGTGAGATTAATTTCCCAGTCTCAGCTATATTGAGTTAATTAAGGTAGAATCTTTTTGAAATGGTCTCTCTCAGCTAAATGGCACTGCCTCTTCCCAAGAAGTGCCTCGTTTCACTTTCTCACACAAAAGGCAGAGAAGCCATTGTGTCATGCTACATAGCCAGGATGTTTCATTATAAAATGAACTTGTTTTTCAAATGAATAATGCCAGATTAAGCACTCCCTGAAAGGATCTTGGTACTCTCTAAAGGCAAGGGTCAGGGACAGGATGGAAGATCCAGAGTTTCAGAGTTAGGGTGGTCCAACTTTCTGTTTATGGACTTAGCCATTCTTATGCACATATTTTTGGGGGGTGGGGTGGGGATGTTATAAACCTTCATTTAAAAAAAAACACAATTGCTCTTACATTAGTTGTAGCAACTGCTATTGAGCATATAATTCTTTAAATCATCAATGGCTGTATTGTCTTGAAAAAGCTAATACAAAATGGTATTATTATAATTTATACGCACACACAAACACACATATATACATATACATATACATATACATATATATATACATATATATATATATATATATATATATATATATATATATACATATATATATACACACACACACACACACACACACATATATATATATACATATATATATATGTGTATATATATATATATATATATATATATATATATATATATATATATATATATATATATATATATATATATATATATACACATCTATACACACATACACTGCTGTGACTACTGCCTGTTGATGGCCTTGGGTTAGGCTGAAACAGGAATAAGATTTGTCCCATGTTTGGGGCCTAGCAAGGTAATCTAAATACTTAACAAACATTTAACACATATCTCCCTTGCTTCTCAGCTAACAAAGCGAGAAAGAGCCAGTGGCCTAAAGGTTAGAACAATTGCCTAAGGTGCAATTGGCCCAGGTTCGAATCTCAGAGGGGTATGGCTGACTGATGAGAACAAATAAGTTTGAAATGCATATCAGTCTCCCTTTAACTCTTTGTTAGCAAAACCAACAAAAAAAATTACACAAATATGAGCTGTCACTGCTGTGACTACTGCCTGTTGATGGCCTCGGGTTAGGCTGAAACAGGAAATAAGATTTGCCCCATGTTTGGGGCCTAGCAAAGTAATCTAAATACTCAACAAACATTTATATATATATATATATATATATATATATATATATATATATATATATATATATATATATATATATATATATATATATTCAAATAAGGGACGCGGTGGCTCAGTGGGTTAGGACGCTGAGCTTGTTGATCGGAAGGTCGGCAGTTTGGCGGGTCGAATCCCAAGTGCCGCGTAGCAGAGTGAGCGCCTGTTACTCGTCCCAGCTTCTGCCAACCTAGCAGTTCGGAAGCACGTAAAAATGCAAGTAGAAAAATAGGGACCACTGCGGTGGGAAGGTAACAGCGTTCCGTGCGCCTTTGGCGTCTAGTCATGCCGGCCACATGACCACGGAGACGTCCTCGGACAAGCGCTGGCTCTTTGTCTTTGAAACGGAGATGAGCACCGGCCCCTAGAGTCGGAAACGACTAGCATGCATGTGCGGGGGAACCTTTACCTTTACCTTTATATATTCAAATTGGGGAATTATTAGCAATTTGAACAATTTACACAAATAATGAACTGTCGTAAGTTGTGACTATAGCCTGCGGATAGCCTTGGGATAGGCTGAAACAGCAAAGAAGATTTAACTAGCAAGGTATTCAAAAGACTTGATAAATACTTAACATTTAGGCTTCAACTGAATCCCGCCAAGATTGAGTGGCTGTGCATACCGGCATCTTGGATGAACCCGTTTTGTCCATCTTTAACTATGGGGGGTGAGGTGTTACCCCCCGTTGATAGGGCTCGCAACTTGGGCGTCCTCCTGGATTCACGGCTCACTTTGGAAGATCATATAGGAGCCCTGACCAGGGGGGCTTTTGCCCAGGTTCGCCTGGTGCGCCAATTGCGGCCCTATCTGTACCGAGATGCCCTACGCACAGTCACTCATGCACTCGTGACCTCCCGGTTAGACTACTGCAATGCTCTCTACATGGGGCTGCCCTTAAGGACCACTCAGAGGCTTCAGCTGGTGCAAAATGCGGCCGCGCGAGTTGTGATGGGAGTGTCCTGATACTCCCATGTAACACCTCTCCTCTGCGATCTGCATTGGCTTCCGCTTGCCCTCTAGGTAAGATTCAAGGTGCTGGTAATGACCTATAAAGCCCTAAATGGCATGGGTCCGGGTTATCTTAGGGAGCACCTGCTGCCAGCATCAATCTCCCATCGTCCTGTGTGCTCCCATAGGGAGGGCCTCCTTAGGGTGCCGCCGGTCAGTGAGTGCCGGCGGGTGATTCCCAGGGGGAGGGCATTCTCTGTGGGTTCACCTGCCCTGTGGAACGACCTGCCTGTGGAACTCCGGACCGCCCCCGACCTTCGTTCGTTTCACCGGGACCTAAAAACCTGGTTGTTTGATTTATCTGGCCTGGACTGAGGGGTTTTAAATTTTTAAATTTTTAAATTTTAAATTCAAATTTTAAATTTGGGCTGTTGTTATTTAATCCTATTTTAATTTTAACGTTATCTTAATTTTTGTACTGTTTTATCTGTTTTTATTTTGCCCTGTAAACCACCCTGAGTCCTTCGGGAATAGGGCGGTATAGAAATCTAAATAATAATAATAATAATAATAATAATAATAATAATAATAATAATAATAATAATAATAATAATAATAATAATAATAATAATAGTGTGTGTGTGTGTGTGTGTGTGTGTGTGTGTAAAAATTTCCCTGTTCGTATGTCTGGCTCTGGGGCATGGTGCTGATCTCTGCTTCTTAGCAGAGGGAGCCAGCATTGTCCAAAAACAATCAATTTCCGTGGTCATGTAGCCTACCCCAAATGCACACGGAATTTTTTACCTTCTCACCAAAGTGGTACGTACTAATCTAGTTTGTATTTGCATGCTTTTGAACTGCTAGGTGGGCAGGGCATATGTAGCCTACAGGCTTATAATAAAGCGATAGACATCCATAAGAATTTTGCTTTGAGACTTCACAGTAAGACAGTAGAAAAACATAGGAGTTGGTTTATGCCAACTTGTTTGATCATTCAGTGGGATGTGATAGGATAAATCTCTGATGCTAATTAGAACGGGTAAGGTTGATACAAATGTTAACTGTTATTTTTTCATTCAAAGGCAACCAAAGCAGAATAGAGAACTTTCTGATATCATGAGAGGGATTACTCATCCAATATATAGTTATTTCTAATAAACATGACAGTAATTGAATGATGAAACAACTAGTAGGATGAGCTATGTACAACTACCAAACTAATTCCACCCACACAAATGCATGAATCACCTAAGTCATTAGGGTGTTTTTTTTTAAAAAAAACAAACCCAAAACCTGTAATGATGGGATGATTTATTATGGGGTTTTCATGATGCAGTTGGACTTTACATAAACAATGCATAGATTTCAACTGATCTTCTTACCCAGGAGTTAGAGGCTGTCAGCAGTTTTGCCCCATAGACAGGAGAAGGATATATACAACTGGAATGTTTTTTTCCTGCTATGTACTGCATAAAGCTTGCTTCTTACACTTTGCAGTTGCTGAATTTCTTCATTAACATTTTTGTGTGTTTGATTTATGCTGCTTAAGTGTACCTTCCCACCATTTCTTTTATTAAATTACGTTCTGTTATTTTTATCCCATTCCCCTAACCTGTTTATGATTTTGGATTTTGTTTCCGACATGCATGTTACCAACAATGCATCTTTGTTTTTTGCAAGTCATAAGCATCCTCTTGTCCTCTTAATTCTCAGGCCTGGAGGAAAACTGTTGAAGAGTACAGAGAACATAAATAAATCTTCTGACATTCCTCTCAACACTACCTTCTAGTTTGATGAGGAACAGTAGATGAGCACTCTGTGAGTATAACTTTATGAGCTACTTTTGTAGTCACTTAAGCAATCCAGTTTTCGTAAACTAGATTACTAATCAGACATTCCTGAACTACAGATCTGTCTGATCCAATAATATCAATCCTACTGCACAGCCTCATCATCATGGGGAATGTGAAAGTTATGTAAGAATTGTGTTATGTTTGACATTTGGGCATCCCCTGGACAATGGTTTTGTCATGGGCAAATCTTTTCAAGCTAGAAATACCTTTCACTTAGCTTTATTGGGTTTCTGAATGAATATGGATAGGCCTCATCAAATCAGGGGAATATTCCTGAGAGGATGAATGAAGAAAGCTGTATGAAAAAACTGTACAATATCAGCAGGGTCACTGAAGGAGTGAAGATCATTTCAACTGCTCAGCTAAAGTAGCAGGCACTTACAATATATAAGGCAACAGGAATATTAGAAGATGTTATACAGGGTCTAATTCCTAATTCCTAATACAAGAAAAATAAATCTGACCCAGCAAAGACAAGATTACAGTGGGAAGATGGAGTATAAGAAACATGGGAAAGCTCAATGTAGTGAAAAATGAATTGAATTGACCACCCTATTGAAATGAATTGAAATGGACTAGTATTGGACACTTTCAGCCAAAAGATCATACTACTCAGGACACATTTTTTTTAAAAAAAAAACTTTTTTAGTTTTTTTGTATATTATTTTTGTATATTATTTTATAATACAATATGATATGATATAACTAATATAATATAATATAAATAAAATAAATAATGTAATATATAAATTTTATAAATTTCTCAAAGCAGTGAACATATCTAATACTCCTTCCACCTCCTATGTGTTTTTTTATTCTTTTTCAGATAATTTGAATTGGGCTGAGAGTCCAAGTTAGGAAGGATATAGAAGACAAGAGTTGAGTACAATGCAATCAGTGACTGAACTATACCAATTAAATTTCACAATTGTCTGTAAATTCAAACATTCAAATAAATTTAAATGCTCATTTTTTTATTTAGAAACAAATAAAGCAGAGTGACAACTTTCTGGATGTCATGAGTGTTAAAAAAATGTTATTATCACAGAATTACTCAGCCAATACATAGTTATTTCTAATAAACATGACAGTAATAAAGTGTTGAAACAGCTAGCAGGATGATCTATATACAAGTACAAAAACTAAATCCACCCACTGTAATGTATGAATCAACATGAGTGGTTGGCTTTGAACTCCAATGTCCTCAGATTTAGAGATAGTAATGTGCTGGGCAGGTTAAAACTAACCCTCTTCCAAGCATCTGTGTCTAAATTTAGAAGCACAATACTCAATAATCTGTTGAAATAGTTTGTTAAAATTTCCCATAAACTGTTCCTTAATAGTAGAAAAATTCCTCCAATAAATTCCCCCCAATAAACATGCAAAATGAGTAGGGAGTGACACTAATTAAAATTAACCTCCTACTTTATTTTTATATGTGGTGGGAAAATGTTTTCAAGAATTTCAGCACATTGCCTTCTTTTCTAGGCTCCATAAATCAGGTTTCTCCTCCATAAATTAAAATAAGATCATAAAAGAAAAGCACTACTATGCCAAGAACCACATCATAGCTAATGAATGTACCATAAGTCTTGTTAGCTTCTCTAACACATCAAGAATTTCAAAGCCTAATGTGAATCTTTGCATAAGCTAAGTGAAAAGTTAAATTGGATGGATGACCTAGGTGGGTAAATAGGGCATGAATACACTTAAAAGAGCTTTGTTCACTTTATTGTGAAGATATAAAAAGAAGTTGCAAGTAAACCACTGCCCACAGCTGTGGAGCTTCATAGCTTCTAAAATATGATGCAATATTTCTATCAGCATTTTAGTAACCACACATTCAGTTTTATTCAGTTTCTGTGATGCATGTTCTGATAACATAAGGTCCACGCAAATAACCACAAACATTTTCCTCTTGTCCTACCATGTGGATTTTTCTATGCACTTTATGTAATGCACAAGATTTTTGTCATTATTTTTTCAACCAGTAGTTTATGTGCATGATTTATAAGTGTTAGTTTTCTGTTTGTTTTTGTGTTTGACATAAACTATAATGCAAAATTCTGAATAGTGTACATTTTGGCCAGATGTGTCCATTTTTATTACTTCTCTACATTAATAAGCTTCTAGAATCATGATACAAATATGTTCTGAAATAATTATAGTTCACTTCCACAGCATGTGAAGGCTTTCTCTAACAATATCCTTTCAACCCAAGATTTTGGGTTCCTAAACTGCTTTGAAGTGCTCAAGCAGTTGAAAAAGGGGTGGGGGGGAAGCGGCTGGGGACTTCCTTATTCCTGATTTGTGATTGGGATTTTAAAATTGATTTTAATGCTTTAACTTTAATTTTGTATTTATGTTTATTTTATTGTCAGCCCCATATATTGCTACTGTGATGGGCAATAAATAAATCATAAATAACAATATCAATAAATATTTCTCTTTGATTCTTCATTTTAGAATGTTTTTTTTATTTCTTCTTTTTCTTTCCTTGGTCCAGCCACTTCCTAAGTTATTTTAATCTCTTCCAGAATCTCTTTATATTGAAATCATTAATATATGTATCACTTAGTTCCTCTATTCTGTGAATTAGTTAATAATTTAATGAATTTTCTCAGTGTTATCATTCTTATTGTCCCTAGTGTTGAGTCTTACCATTATCTCAATCGCTGTTGACTGACATATCTTTTCTCTTTTGTTGTCTTCAGTGTCTGTGTTTTTTCCAATATTTGCTTTAAGGTTTTGTGTGTGTGTGTGTGTGTGTTTAGCTTAGTATCATCTAGAAATTTGGACTACAATTGCTATGAGTCCTGCTAAAGTTGGAAAATTATAAGAATCTCAAACTATATCAAAAGTAATTAAGTAAGATTGGACTATATATTATGTACCAATGAAGGAGAATATCTGTAGCTCACGGTTGAAAAAAGAATTACACTGCCATACATAAAGAATATCTCAGAAACAGCAGATAGACTACTACAGCTACATGGAATCAGCGTAGCACATAAGCCAACTAAAGCCCTTCAAAACATCTTAAGTAAACCCAAAGACCCAGCAGCCCCAGAAGAAAAAGCAAGAGTCATCTACAACATACAATGTAGGAACTGCAACAACCACTATGTAGAAAAAAGCAGGCAGAAGACTGGCAGAACACATCGATGAACCCCAACTGGCAGTCAAAAGGCATGGTGAAAATTCTGTAATTTCACAACATATAGACAGAATTAACCATAGTTTCAATTGAGAAAATGTGACAATCCTAGACCAGGCCAAATCAAAAAATGCCAGGGAATTTCTAGAAGGCTGGCACTCTTGACAAATTGGCCATCAACAGACACATAGACATTAACAACATCTATACAGTAGACTATGCAAAAGAGACAACCAACCAGCCCCAAAGATAAAAAGACTCCACCACTTCTCCATCAGTAATCAGCACTCAGATCAGCATAGATTAGTTCCAAGGTCGTCTTCAGACCAACAATCAAGTAAACAATACCCCAGTCAAGAAAATGCCAAAGAGCCATTAGTAAACAACCCAACCAAAGAATCCCTAAGACTGCTCCCACCTACCCAGACAGGCAAGACATCTGTAAGATTCCCAAAGAAATATATTATTATTCTTTCTAACCTATACATCCTTCCATAACCATTTTGGGGGGCCTGACATACTGTTGGGAGAGGGGATTCCATTGCAGGGATATACAAAATGCTTTGCTTCACCCATGCCACACTGCCTTTCCCCCAGGGGAAGAAATGTGGCCAAATACCATCACCCTTATCTGGAAGACAGTTTGAGCTTGGAGCTGGAAGGAAACGAAACTGAGAGAGACCTTGAAGAGCACACCAAAGGAGCCAATTACCAAAACAATATTCCATCTGTGGATTGGCTGAGATTCAAATGGACAGTGGGACCCTGGGGGGGGGGAGGAATAACACATACTGCTTTTAATATACTGCTTGCATGGGCTATTTCCTCAGATCTCACTTTGCTTTCTTGCTATCACTAACTCCCAATAAAAGTTCCTTTTGAGACAATGCCTGTTTCAAGAGTTCTGTTTTTTTGGGAGACCTAGTTGAGGTAAGTCCTTACAACACCAGAATATAAACTGACATTAAACTGCATTTCTTACTAGTACTGAAGATGTTACCTAGTTAGGGTAATGAAATGTCTGCAAGAAAACAAGCAAGCTCACAGAGCACCTAGGATCCCTTATATAGTATGTATTATGGAAATTTTAATCATTTATTTAAGTGTAAAAACTTTGGGGACAAGGATTACACTTGATTTTCTGTGGTAGTTTGGAAGCAACATGCTTCAAACTAAGTAGGAGTAGGACTAAGTGACCAGGACGAAACATCGGATTGATTTAATTTGATGAAACTGTTTATTTGTAACCAGTTGAAATTTATTTATTAAATAATAAGATTCATTCCCTGGGATCTGCTATTTTCCCCCTATTATCACACTAAAATAGGGTAGCAATCTTGGAGGATGCACCCAAGCTTGTAGACTGCTGGAAGCTCTGGGTCTCCATTTTACCTACCTGATCTTTCAATAAGCCCAAGAATATTCCATTTTTGATATAAATCCTTTTATCCCTACAGTGCCCTTATCAGATTCTCTTACTTTGGCTATATTTCTATATTAAACCACTACCCTAAGAAATCTATTTACTGTTTCATTCCCTTTTTATTTTTCTTCCATGTGATTCTTGCATAAAGTTTAATAAATTGGAGTGGCAGTGGTATGGTGGTGGTGGTGATAGTGGTGATGATGATGATGATGATTTTTCTTTCTCCTTCATCTACAACTATTATTTAAAATCTTTTTGTATAAATATGTTATTAATTTTCTAATTTTATAATCATAAGTACTTAATAAGCAATGTGTTGTCTGGGTCTATTACAGTGGTACATATTAACTTTCTCAGTCTAGTTCCAATACCACACCATCCAGTGCTTCCTTGGTTCTGTCTTCTTCTGGTAGTATGCATTTTTTCCATACTGGACAAATACAATTCTTGTTACTGTTGATACATATACAATTAAATATCTTCATCACATTTTTGGTATTATACATAATATTGATAGTATCAATTTATAATATCTTTTCTAGCCAAAATATATCTCAATTGCATTTGCACTTAAAATCCATTTATTCAATCAATATCCTGTTTTTCCTGCTTTTTTAAAAAAAAATATTTCCCATCAATGTTCAAAATATCTCTATCGCTTATAATTTTCTCATGTTGTTGTTGTTAGCTGCAAAGTCGTGTCTGACCCATCGCGACCCTATGGACAACGCTCCTCCAGGCCTTCTTCTCCTCTACCATCTTCTGGAGTCCATTTAAGCTCACACCTACTGCTTCAGTGACTCCATCCAGCCACCTCCTTCTCTGTCGTCCCCTTCTTCTATTGCCCTCAATCTTTCCCAGCATTAGGCTCTTCTCCAGTGAGTCCTTCCTCCTCATTAGGTGGCCAAAGTATTTGAGTTTTAGCAGTCAGGGTTGATCTCCTCTAGGACTGACCGGTTTGATTGCCTTGCAGTCCAAGGGACTCGCAGGAGTCTTCTCCAGCACCACAGTTCAAAGGCCTCAATTCTTTGGTGCTCAGCCTTTTTTATGGACCAACTTTCACTGCCATACCTTGCAACTGGGAAGACCATAGCCTTGACTATATGCACTTTTGTTGACAGGGTGATATCTCTGTTTTTTAGTGTGTTGTCTAGATTTGCCATGGCTTTCCTCCCCAGGAGCAAGCGTCTTTTAGTTTCTTGGCTACAGTCCCCATCTGCAGTGATCTTGGAGCCCAGGAAAATAAAATCTGTCACTGCCTCTATTTCTTCCCCATCTATTTGCCAGGAATTGAGAGGGCCAGATGCCATGATCTTGGTTTTCTTAATGTTAAGTTTCAACCCAAGTTTTGCACTCTCCTTCTTCACTCGCAACAAGAGGCTCTTTAGTTCTTCTTCACTTTCTGCCATTAGAGTGGTATCATCTGCGTATCTTAGGTTGTTGTTATTTCTTCCGGCAATCTTAATTCCAACTTTTGATTCATCTAGCCCTGCCTTTCTCATGATGTGCTCTGCATATAGGTTAAGTGTTTGTTAAGTATTTTAGAATACCTTGCTAGGCCCCAAACACGGGACAAATTTTATTGCCTGTTTCAGCCTAACCTAAGGCCATCCACAAGCTCTAGTCACAACAGTGACAACTCATATTTGTGTACATTTTTTAGATTGCTAACAAAGAATTAAAGGGAGACTAATATGGCCATTTCAAACTCATTTGTTCTCATCAGTCAGCCATACCCTTCTGAGATTCAAACCTGGGCCAATTGCACATTAGGCAATTGTTCTAACCTCTAGGCCACAGGCTCTTTCTTGCTTTGTAAGGAAAAGGATCTTTCTATATTTGATTTTGTAAACTAAGTTTATTTTTCCTCCATTAATTAGATAAAATTATCCATCTCTGATTTTTAAGATTTATATCTTAAGAGACATTTGATCATTTTCCTTCTATAGCCACATGTACTGATTTTAATTTTCAGAATGAAGTTTAAATTTTCTAGCATAATTATTGACAGTTAGCTTAATCCAGTGATTAAGGCATCAGACTAGAAGCCAGGAAACTGTGAATTCTAGTCTTGCCTTAAGCACGGGATAACTTTGGATCAATCCTAAGAAGAAGGCAAATACCCCTAAAATAAAAAAAAAATGACTTGAAGGGACAAAACAAAACAAAACAAACTTATTAGGTAGAGGGGGAGGAGGTTGTTCTACTAATTCTTCAATAGATGAAGTAGGATCCAACCGATTCTACATGATCAAATCCTGATATAGACACTATATGCAGAACAATTTAATTATATCCCCTTTACTCTCCTAACAACTGTTTTGAAGTGGTGGGACAGCCTATGGAGCAGACTGCAGACAAGTTAAAAATATGATGAAGATGGAAGATAGGAAATCCTGATGTGCAAGTGAAATATGAAACATGTATACATAGTGTGAAACCAACCACAATTAGGACTGTATATACCTGGGTACATCTCAGTGACAGAATATATGCATGGCTGCGAGTGAAACATTTTCAGCAATAGATGAATCAGTGGCATGACTGAGTATAGCAGCTTCTAATATAATAGGAGTGACTTTTATTCCAGTTCTTTGCATATTTATATGTTTAGTGCTCTGCATTCTGAGCATTACTCCTCCATTGCAAGTGCAAAAAATATTGAGCAGTAAAACCATACACACGCACACAAATATTCTGACGCTTAAATATTGTTTACTAGCTCAGGAATTAATTTTTCTGCATGTATCTAAAGCAGCTTCAGGATCAATCTTTCAATTTGCATAATGGCTACAAAGGAGGGAGATCCTTACACCCTCAGTACCCTCATTGTAAAATACAGCACAGTTTGGTCCTTTTCTATACTTCATTATTCAAGCTGCATACCTGTATATGAAAACTGAAAATAAAAGAATTATGGAAATGTGATGCAAAATGCATGGAAATAAAGTCACTGTTCTGTGAATCTCTCCTACTTTCCTCCTATGAAATTCAAATGTTAAACCACATTATTATAATAATACTCAAGCCAATTACTCAAATACTGCCATAAGTGTATGAGACACATAGGTAGAAACAGCCGGTGGATTTTTTTTAAAGATGCAATTTAATGTGGCATGTCTGGGCAAGAGAAAGAAGGTTTTGAATCAAAACACTTACCAATTTCAGGAAAAATAAGATATTTTAAAAAGTTTTTGTGCTAAAACTGGATTCCATTGGAAGAAGAAATAAAACTTTTGTCTTTCAATAAGAATGATTACTAATAGCACTGCTTTTAAAGTATTCCTTCAGAATGTTGAGAACAAAGGTTATTTCTTCACTTTAATATTGACTGTGAAATCTAAGTTTCAGAGTACATCTGTGTCTTTTGCTTGTATGTATGGATCTTCCAAGGGACACGGTGGCCCAGTGGGTTAGGACGCTGAGCTTGTTGATCAGAAGGTCGGCAGTTTGGTGGGTCGAATCCCGAGTGCTGCGTAACAGAGTGAGCGCCTGTTATTCGTCCCAGTTTCTGCCAACCTAGCAGTTCGAAAGCACATAAAAATGCAAGTAGAAAAATAGGGACCACTATGGTGGGAAGGTAACAGCGTTTAGTCATATCGGCCACATGACCACGGAGATGTCCTCGGACAAGCGCTGGCTCTTCGGCTTTGAAACGGAGATGAGCACCGGCCCCTAGAGTTGGAAACAACTAGCACACATGTGCGGGGGAACCTTTACCTTTACCTTTATGGAACTTCCATCATTTTTGGAGTGCTATGGATCTTCCATCATTTTTGGAGTGCAGGAATGTGTGGTATTATGCTCTACCCATTCCCACTCCATCACCAATGCATTCTGAACCCATGTTTGTAAGCCAAAAAATAGACAGTCAGCAATTCCCCTCCCCATCTCTCTGTGTATGTGTGTTTGGGTATGTACATTGATCCAATGATGGTCCATTAAATCATTGTGTTTCCTCAACCCCTGTAGAAGCTCATCTCTCCATTCATTCTTTGCATCTTACAGTGGCATTTTTTCGGTTTGTGCTCAAGCTCAGTCAAGCATGGTTCCCTAGCTTACCCACCTCCTGTGCACAGTACTGCAAAGCTTCCCTTCCCTTTCCTAAATCTTTAGATTACAATGTAAATGTGTTGTAATGAAGCTACAAATTTTAGTGAATGCTACTTTGCTTACCTGCAAAACTGAATCATCACTTTGTTATTGCTATAAACTGTCTATGGATTTACAACAGAATGTTGGAATAAAAGAACAACTTTTCCATTTGTTTTGATCATTGTAGATTAGAGCAATGAAGGTGTAATAAGGAGGAAAGAAAGAAAGGATATGAATTAGTATCAAAATAAACAATGTGGGAAGGGTTGGGAAAGTACTTACATATGCAAACCTCTAGGAAAACAAAGGAAAATAATGAAAGTGGCAAGATTTGCCTGTCCAAGAAGCAGAGGAATGACCAGTCAAGGCCTGTGGTGCCCATATTTTCAAATAAGCAACGACCTGCCCTTATTTCAAAATCACAAAATCAGTCCAGATGAATGTTTAAAATTGACTTCAGAAGCAGCCAAGAGCAGTCTAGGAGATAAGCAGCTTAGGCTGCTATGACAGAGGTGTCAAACTGCCAGCCCGCAGGCCAGATGCATCATAGTGAAACCACGCCCACCCCATTGCCAATAATGGCAATGTTATCTAACGTTGTGAGTTTGATACCCCTGTTCTATGAGTAATTACCTTCAGTCTGAAACCTGGATATAAGTCTCAATCTTCCAGCTAGACCAGACAGGAAACGTGACCAGGTGAGTTAATTCTACTTGATTGTACAGCTATGGCTAGCAGAATCTTGCAAATCTGAAAGTATAAATATCCAGCCACCTCCTTTACAGCTTGAAAACCTTGAAGGAGAGGATTCTTTCTGACCCTTTTTCTCTGCCCACTATGCAGCTGTAGACTACAGTCCTATCTGACTGATTCCAGCATCCCTTTACCCATTTCTTAAGGTCTTTTCATATGCCATTACAATAAGGCCCTTTGTAAACAATAAGGTTCACTTCTGAGGAGCCACATAGGCAACTGTGTTATTAATCCGTCTTCATATTAATGTATTTTAAAGTATTTTTTCTCACCTTTATATGTTCAGATTCCATGGCATGTTCCTAGATAATCACACTGATTGCTAATCTGTTTTCACTCCCTGTTCAATATGGGAATAATGTGCTCAAAGACCTAAATGCTTTGGGATATTGTTACTTGAGGAAACATCTCTGTGATACAAGCTATAAGGAAATACGATAGTGATTCTTTTCGGTGTTCCCCATAGGAGGAAAATGTATTATGTGAAGCCATGAGAGGAAGTTTTCTTAGCTGTGGAAAATCAACTACAAAATGTTAAATATAATGTATATTACATAACAGAGAAAAATACCTTAATGAACGCAGTGCCAGAGAATATCATTAAAATCATCAGTGCAGTTGAATCCAACAATATATTTAACATTTTGTAGTTGATTTTCCACAGCTAAGAAAACTTCCTCTCGTGTCTTATATATGTCTGATCATTATTCAGCATAGCACCTGAATAAACAACATCTGTTCATTCCCAACATCTATCATACCTCTCTCCATTTTAAATGTCCAATTTCTCTGTTTGTTTGTAATCATCACACACAAACATTCCATAACCCTGAACTTCTTGTTTCCTTCTATATATTTCCAGAAATCACTGAGAAAATTTTGGTTTTGAAACATCAAGGCTGCCGTGTGCATAGATTGGGTGTCCAAGGTAACACTATTTTAAAATGAAATCTTCATAGCTTTTGCCAGAAACCCAGAACAGTGAAGACTAGAGATTGGGAGTTTTAATTTACAATTTACAAAATATTTCAGTGTGTTATCTTAGTTATGCTGACCACAACAGTCCTCTAAAAGTAGATGGCTGAGATGAATGCTTTAAAATAATTTCTTACTGTTTAAAATGTTGACTGTAACAATTGCTTAAGGCCAAGTGATCTGAAGATTAGTGTTTTGGCACACATTGAGGCTTATATTCTCCTTGTTCCCTTTATAATAATGGGGAGGAGGATTTGTGTTGAGAGAATATTGAAGGATAGTATAGGTAGTCCTCAACTTTTGACCACAACGGAAGCCAAAATTTCTTTTACTAAGTGAGACATTTGTTAAATGAGTTTTTCCCCATTTTAGGACTGTGCTTGCCACACTTGTTAAGTGAATTGCTGCAGTTGTTAAGTTAGTAACCCAGTTGTTAAGTGAATCTGGCTTCCACATTGGCTTTGCTTGTCGGAAATTCCCAAAAGGTAATCACATGGCCCAGGGACACTATAATCATCATAAATACATACCAGCTACCAAATATCTGAATTTTGATCACGTGACCATGGGGATGCCGTAACAGTCATAAGTGTGAAAAATGGTCGTAAGTCACTTTTTCCAGTGCTTCTGTAACTTTGAACAGTCACTAAATCAACTGCTATAAGTCCAGGCCTACCTGTAGATGAGGTGGGAAATGTTTAAATCTCTTTGCCCTACAAGTGCTGATCCACACTGATGCGCTGTAGCTCCCTGTTATACACTTAATGTAAGCATAGCTTTACCCTTTTTGCAATGCTTTCTATAACTCCCTTCATATTCAGATGCCGCTGTTTAGAAGTTTGGTTACTTTAGACAATTTTTAATTAGTGTTATTACACAACCACAATTAAAGCTTGTATTTCAATACAGTGGAGATCACATTCTATATATTCATATTGTTTGTCTAAGGGTTCGATGAAACATGGAGTTCAATAAAATAATCTAGAAGTTCTTTTTAATTTAGGAAAAGGGTCCTGATTAGTAATAGCTGTTTGCCTTGTTAAAACAGCTTATTCTTATTCTGCAGGTGGGCTTTGACGATTCTGGGCATAAAAAGTAGCACCGTGTTGACTTTACCTGCATAATAGTATTATGTATCTAAGACCTATTCTCAATATCTCATTCCCTGTTCTTTTTTTTAGAGCTTTGTACTCCGAACATAAATTTCTGCTAAGACCTCATATTCTAATAACTATGGTTACAGGACTCTCGTGGTTGGAAGTACTGTTAAGACAAGCTTTCAGCTTTCAGAAAATAGGCTGACCTGAACATACATACTTTGAACTTTTGTAGGTCTTCAGGAAGCTGCCAAGATTTAGAAGGCAAGCACATGTGCAAAGTGAGCTTGACGTGCATAGACAAGCTAGGGCCTTAGTTGCAGATCTATGTACGTTCTCCTTGACCTCTAATCATGTGCAGGAAAAAGTCTATATAATTTAATGATAAGAATTCTGCTCCAGTTGGAAGGGAGGAAGGGAGAATATCTATGTTTTGATCTGCCAAAATTTTAGACATTGTGTAATTTATATTATTGTAGAATATAACACTAGCCATTTGTCCTCTTGTGAAGAACATCCTGAAATAATTATTGTTCACTGAATTAGATGTATCCTTCATTGTTCATTTTAGTCTCAAGGCTGCAGAGACTTAAATTATTTAAATTAAAGACCATGGTCACATTAGTGAAATGTTTACCATTCAGGAGCAATTTCCTCCTAAGCGTCCTTTCCAACTGTCACTTTTGCTGCTAAAAGACAAATTATGAAATATTTTTAAGGCACAGGTTTTTTTCTCCATAAACAATGTAAGGTTAGATTTGTACCAAATAATAGCAGCTGGGGTCTCTTTTTAAGTATCACCCTGATACAACGGAACAGGGTTTTAAAGGCTTTGTTAGGAAGAAAAACAATTTGTAGAAGCACATAAGCACCACTCCAATTGTAGAGTCTCAGAATATATTAACTTTGTTTCTGAGTAAAGACATGCTGAGAATTAAGCAGATAATAACAGGGACATAAAATGAAAGTTCCACAGTTCCTCTAGGAGGAGCTCCACTCCATGGGTGGTCACTTTGGAGGAAGAAAGAATAACAGTATATTACAATTATTTCTCCTCTTCCTTGAATTTCCTTGCATGTCCCTAAGAAAATTGTTAGAGTAAAAAGGCAGGCAAGGGACTGCTGGAAGAAAGGGAAGTAAACAAATGCCTTTCTTTTTCTAGTGAGAGGTTGTTCAGGAAACCAGTCCCTCCTAGATCTCTGTCCAACTCAAAATGTTTCAAATATAGAAAGGGCTGGAATAAAATACATCTGTATAGTAAAACGTACTTTCTTGTTTTGATATTGACATGGTCAATTTCACCTCTGTGACGATGCAAGGAATGTTTCATATCTATTATAGGGCACATGTACATTTACTGCTTGCCAGCCAATCACATCCTATGGTTGGTTGTTGTTCCTCCTGTTGTGCCCTTGCATCTTTCCGTTCCAGAAAAGCAATTTCCTCTCTGTAAGGTGGGGCTTCCAGGATTATATACTACATGTGTGAATGTATGTAGAAAGAGAGAGAAAGTTGAGTTGAATTTATATAAACAGAGTGAAAAGATCAAAATGCAAAGAAAATGTGGATTATATGTAATGGTATGTTGGAATGACCTTGGGTGATCGAGGGAACAGCCATAACCAGGGTAACAGTCAGGTAAGAGGTAGCTTAGCCGACAGCAGGAGTATGGGCATTGCAATCAACTCAGAAGGGTCCCTAGTTCCTTGAGCTATAAAAACAACGTGGGAGAAATATTATTTCAGACTTGCAAGATTCTGTTAATGTAAGTTTACAATAAAGCCAAAGTAGTATGTTTCGTGCCTGGACAACCTCACAAATCTGACATCATTCTTGCACATCTGAAAGTACTTTTCTGCCCTTTTTACAATCCAAGGAACTAGGAAGAGTCTCTTCTGAGATATTTGCCATGGTCATATTCTTTCTGTGGGCTCAGCTATCTTTTATCACAGCAGCTCCCAATCTTTTCTATACCTCTCACCCCTAGAACGCTTCTGATATAGTCTTGCACATCTTACAAACATTTGTAATAATGGCAACAAATTATGCATATACACTATAATTTTGAAAATCCAAGTTTTTGCACCCCCTGAAATATCATCTCACACCCCTGGTTGGAACCTTGTTTTATCGGATCATTGCCCTGGCTGTAGCTCTTCCCCTGTCTCCTAAGATCATTTCCACTTACCGTTAAAGTAGAACAAGCAGCTTGAACATTTGTTTACCTTACTGATATGTATATATATATATATATATATATATATATATATGTGTGTGTGTGTGTGTGTGTGTGTGTGTGTGTGTGTGTGTGTGTGTGTGTGTCTTGGTTTATTCGGGTCTTTTCCCATGTAAGATTAGACGGGAATCTTACACAGGAAAAGACCCGAATACGCCAAGACCTACATACCTGTACCCATGAAAATCTATGAATATATATATATATATATATATATATATATATATATATATATATATATATATATATATATATATATATATATATATATATATATCCCCTTCATGGATTACTGCCTTGTCGTGGCGAAGGGGCTTGCGTAATTCAATGAAGCTATGAGCTATGCCGTGCAGGGCCACCCAAGACGGACAGGTCATAGCAGAGAGTTCTGACAAAACGTGATCCACTGGAGAAGGAAATGGCAAACCACTCCAGTATCTTTGCCATGAAAACCCTATGGACAGTACCAAAAGGCAAAACGATATGACGCTGGAAGATGAGCCCCTCAGGTCGGAAGGTGTCCAATATGCTACTGGGGAAGAGCAGAGGGCTAGTACTAGTAGCGCCAGAAAGAATGAAGCGACTGGGCCAAAGCCGAAAGGACGCTCAGCTGTGGATATGTCTGGTGGTGAAAGGAAAGTCCGATGCTGTAAAGATTTTTTCTCCATAGGAACCTGGAATGTAAGATCCATGAATCAAGGAAAACTGGACGTGGTCAAACAAGAGATGACAAGACTGAACATTGACATCTTAGGTATCAGCGAACTAAAATGGACAGGAATGGGTGAATTTAATTCAGATGACCATCAGGTATACTACTGTGGGCAAGAATCCTTCAGAAGAAATGGAGTAGCCCTCATAGTCAATAAAAGAGTAGGAAAGGCAATACTGGGATACAATCCTCAAAATGACAGAATGATCTCAGTTCGAATCCAAGGCAAACCATTCAATATCACAGTAGTCCAGGTCTATGCCCCAACCACCAGTGCTGAAGAGGATGAAATTGACCAGTTCTATGAAGCACTACAGCACCTTATAGAACTAACACCAAAAAATGATGTTCTTATCATCATGGGGGATTGGAATGCTAAAGTAGGAAGCCAAAAGATAACTGGAATAACAGGCAAGTTTGGCCTTGGAGTGCAAAATGAAGCAGGGCACAGGCTGATAGAATTCTGTCAAGAGAATACAATGGTCATAGCAAACACTCTTTTCCAACAACCCAAGAGACGGCTCTACACATGGACATCACCAGATGGTCAACACAGAAATCAGATTGACTATATGCTCTGCAGCCAAAGATGGAGAAGCTCTATACAGTCAGTAAAAACAAGACCAGGAGCTGACTGTGGCTCAGACCATGAGCTTCTCCTTGCAAAGTTTAGGCTTAAACTGAAGAAAGTAGGGAAAAGCACTAGGCCACTCAGGTATGAATTAAATCATATCCCTGTTGAATATACAGTAGAGGTGACAAATAGATTTAAGGAATTGGATCTGATAGACAGAGTGCCTGAAGAACTATGGACAGAGGTTCGCGACATTGTACAACAGGTAGCAACCAAAACCATCCCAAAGAAAAAGAAATGCAAGAAAGCAAAATGGCTGTCTGAGGAAGCTTTGCAAATAGCTGAGGAAAGGAGGGAAGCGAAAGGCAAGGGAGAAAAAGAAAGATACACCCAATTAAATGCAGAATTCCAGAGAATAGCTAGAAGAGATAAGAATGCCTTCTTAAATGAACAGTGCAAAGAAATAGAAGAAAATAATAGAATAGGGAGGACCAGAGATCTTTTCAAGAAAATTGGAGAAATGAAGGGAACGTTTAATGCAAAAATGGGCATGATAAAGGACCAAAATGGCAGGGACCTAACAGAGGCAGAAGAGATTAAGAAGAGGTGGCAAAATTACACAGAAGAACTATACAAGAATGAGCTTAACGTCCCTGATAATCACAATGAGGTGGTCACTGACCTCGAGCCAGACATCCTAGAATGTGAAGTGAAGTGGGCCTTAGAAAAGCTGAGCAACAACAAAGCTAGTGGAAGTGACAGTATTCCAGCTGAGCTATTCAAAATCTTAAAAGACAATGCAGTAAAAGTGCTACACTCAATTTGCCAGCAAATTTGGAAAACTCAACAATGGCCACAGGATTGGAAAAGATCAGTTTACATTCCAATTCCAAAGAAAGGCAGTGCCAAAGAATGTTCAAACTATCGCACCATTGCACTCATTTCTCATGCTAGTAAAGTCATGCTTAAAATCCTACAAGCTAGACTTCAGCAATGTGGATCGAGAACTACCAGAAGTGCAGGCAGGATTTCGAAGAGGCAGAGGAACTAGAGATCAAATTGCCAACATACGCTGGATCATGGAGAAAGCTAGGGAGTTCCAGAAAAACATCTACTTCTGCTTCATTGACTATGCTAAAGCCTTTGATTGTGTGGATCATAACAAACTGTGGCAAGTTCTTAAAGAGATGGGAGTACCAGACCATCTTATTTGTCTCTTGAGAAACCTATATGCGGGTCAAGAAGCAACAGTGAGAACTGGACACGGAACCACTTTCCTGGGGAGGAAAGCCATGGCAAATCTAGACAGCACACTAAAAAGCAGAGACATCACCCTGTCAACAAAAGTGCGTATAGTCAAGGCTATGGTCTTCCCAGTTGCAACGTATGGCAGTGAAAGTTGGACCATAAGAAAGGCTGAGCGCCAAAGAATTGAGGCCTTTGAACTGTGGTGCTGGAGAAGACTCCTGCGAGTCCCTTGGACCGCAAGGCGATCAAACCGGTCAGTCCTAGAGGAGATCAATCCTGACTGCTCTTTAGAAGGCCAGATCCTGAAGCTAAAACTCAAGTACTTTGGCCACCTAATGAGAAGGAAGGACTCACTGGAGAAGAGCCTAATGCTGGGAAAGATCGAGGGCAATAGAAGAAGGGGACGACAGAGAATGAGGTGGCTGGATGGAGTCACTGAAGCAGTAGGCGTGAGCTTAAATGGACTCCAGAAGATGGTAGAGGACAGGAAGGCCTGGAGGAATGTTGTCCATAGGGTCGTGATGGGTCGGACACGACTTCGCAGCTAACAACAACAACATATATATGTGTGTGTGTGTGTGTGTGTGTGTGTGTGTGTGTGTGTGTGTGTGTAGGGGACGCAGTGGCTCAGTGGGTTAAGACGCTGAGCTTGTCAATCAGAAGGTCGGCAGTTTGTTGGATCGAATCCCGAGTGCCGCGTAACAGAGTGAGCGCCTGTTACTCGTCC
Source organism: Vipera berus (assembly GCF_964194415.1). NCBI lineage: Eukaryota > Metazoa > Chordata > Lepidosauria > Squamata > Viperidae > Vipera > Vipera berus. The sequence goes on along the minus strand of NC_138202.1, from coordinate 82,499,701 downwards.
CAGCTTCTGCCAACCTAGCAGTTCGAAAGCACGTAAAAATGCAAGTAGAAAAATAGGGACCACTACGGTGGGAAGGTAACAGCATTCCATGCACCTTTGGTGTCTAGTCATGCTGGCCACATGACCACGGAGACGTCCTTGGACAAGCGCTGGCTCTTCGGCTTTGAAACGGAGATGAGCACCAGCCCCTAGAGTTGGAAACGACTAGCATGCATGTGTGGGGGAACCTTTACCTTTACCTGTGTGTGTGTTTGTGTGTGTGTACGTATATATATGTATATATAGAGAGAGTGAGGTGAAATTGACCATGTCAAATATATATATTTACATTCACTGTAACCATAAATACTATAGTAGCACAATGGCTATAAGTCTTGCCTTGTAACTGATTGAGATTGGACAGTCTCAATCTCAGTAACTTTAAGGCAGGGGAATTCTGGGAGTTAATGTTGTTGGTAAACACCGTTGGTAAACACTGGAAATAGCTATTCGCACTATATGTCAACTGACAGTGAACCCCTTTTACCATAAGTGACTGGAATAAATAGTATATAATTGGACTCTTGATTTTTAAAGAAAGTGAGCATAGGGGAAAATAGGAAAGTTGGAAAAAGTACAATTAAAAAGTCTCTGTCAGTTTCATCAATAAACCTCATATTATAAACCTTATATAATATATGCCTTATATTCACATGGAAACAGTTATAGCATTATAGTTTTATTCCAAGTGGATTGAGAAACGGAAGCATGTATTTTGGAAGTAGAACAGAAGAACACACCCTGAAGTAATTTTCACTTTCACAGTAAATGAGAGAATAGCAAGATCCATTTTGCTCTCCAGAAATGGTAGTTTGCTCATTCTGGCATTGGAACAACTGGGCAATGTGTAATTTTCCATAAGGTAATTTTCCTAAATGCTTTAGATTTTTCTAAATGAGCTAATTTCTCATGGGCAGAGTGGGAAAGACATGAAGCCATTTTAATTTTGCTTTGATCTCCAGTACTACAGGTCTTAATTGATATTTTATCTTAATTGATATTTAAAGACTTGGAACATATATTTAAATAATTAACATGACTAAAAAGAATAAAGTGGTCAAAATATTATGATTTATATACTACACCTTAATATATATTCATTTTAAACTTTTTTTTTTAAAAAAAGTTTGATTTAAAGTTTAATCTGTAGCTTATACGTAGGGCAACATTTTATTGTTTTTCATTTCAGTGAATAAAATGGACTATTTATTAGCATTTTAAATTCTGAAGCCAAGATATTTAAATTTTCCTCTACTGCAATACACTGTTGGAGGAAATGCACTTAAATATTGGTGTTATCTTCATGTTTCCTGACCCCTCTGTGATTATTAAAAATCCGGTATTTATATTTGGGAAAGCACTGTTTTCTAAATTTAAACTAGTTTCAACTGAAACATTGATTTTTCTCTCCATGAATTCTTGTTATATTTTCAGTGGTTGAAGTATTCTTTTTGTCCTAAGCAATCACTATTGTGCCTTATTAAGCAGCTGCTCTATTCCACCCCAGAGATGACAAGTTTTCATTGGTGAATAAAGCAATTTCTCTATATTCCAAAGCTCCCTGTAGGAGTATTCTAAAGCTTAATTAATTTGCTGCTTAAAAACATTTTGAGACCCTTAGCCAAAAATATCTCTAAGAATGCAAATTAGTCATTATTATCAACCTTACTCTTCTTTCTAGGGAAATCCTCAGTAGATTCATGAAATATTTTCTATTTAATATTATCCTGGTCTGGTCTGAAGATTCTTTCAGTCTTCTTGTCATACAAATAGTCCTCGACTTACAACCACAATTGAACCTAAAAAATTCTATTACTAAGCAAGACAGCTGTTAAGTGAGTTTTGCCTCATTTTATAGCTTTTTTTGCTACAGTTATTGAGTGAATCACTTCAGTTGTTATGTTACTAACATAGTTGTTAAATGAATCTTATTTCCCCATTGACTTTGCTTCTCAAGTGGCTGTAAAAGGTGATCACAAGACCCTGGATCACTGCAACCATCATAAATGCATGCTTGATTTTGATTCTATGCCTCTGTTTATACAACCAGTATATAGCTTTTTTGGCTACTGCGGCACACTGCTGGTTCATATTTAAGTGATCGTCCAACAATAATTAAATTATGCACTGTGGTGTTGTTCATTACTCAGTCAGCTGACTAGATCAGTTTATTTTCTAACAAATGAATAAATAAGGAGGTTATGGAATCCTAGTGATTTTCTATGCTGGGGACAAGGAAAAGAATCAGATAAGCACAAGAAGCTACACCAAAGCAGAAAAGCAGGCCAGAGTTTGTAAAGTCCAGGAAATGTCAGAGAAGAAAGCCTGCAAATGTCCTAGCTTCCTGTGTATATTTTTAGTCTTCTTGATTTGCTCTGATATTCTTTTCTGATTTATGCATCAACCTCACTGCAAACATGCAGAGAATCCTATACTATACTAAGTTTTTATTTTGATCTCTTTAGTTTTAGGTCACTTTATGTCTTTTGATGTCAATGAAATGTTTTTTATTGCCTACCCATGCAGAATGCCTATTGTGTTTTAATGGTACTGCTGAACTTTGAATCAAAGCATGGAATTTTGAATATTTCTCTTAACCGAATAGTTGTTGTAAATGTATTTACATCTTTTGGGTTCATATGGTTATACTTGATTAGGTCAATTTTATTTTTAATTTATTTTTTTTTAAAATGCCTAAATATCTGCTACATTTGGACCATGGCTAATAATATCAAAACTGGGGGGAAAAACTAAATGTTATCTATCTGATTTATAACAAGGAAAAAGAAAAAAGAGTAGGAGAGAATGAGATGAGGAGGAAATTCGACCTACTAACATTTAGAATCATATACAGAATTATCTACAAATGCTTGTAACATTCTTCTACATTTCTTTTAGATTTATTAGTTTAAAATATTCATAATAAGAAAAAGGGATATAAAAGGAAGCTTGTATAGATTTCAGTGGGAGTGAATTGATGGGATCAGTCAGTACCAAACTAAGGACTGTTATTCTTCAATTACAATTCCATACAAACTTGCCTATTTGGGGATATCCCATTCTTTGAAACTTATATCAGGGTCAGTTGTCTTTTAAAACAGTACTGTACCACAGCAAACTTCACACGGTTTTATTTATATTTAAGAATTATGTTAAAGGATTTAAAGAATGTAATTGTGCATGCAATCTCGTAATTCTGGCATACATAAGATCTAAAAAATATTTCACTGTTGAATGAAATCAAACTTCGAAATTAGTGTTGGCTAAAAGATTAAGAAAACATCAGAGTTTTTGGGCTTATTCAAATTTGGTCATACTAACAAATATCTTTTTAATTGATTAGGTATATGAAGGTAGGAGGTTTTAAATGCCAATATTGAATGTGAATTGTCAAAAAAAATAGTTTTGGCAGTGTTTCTCAGCTTTTTCTTACAGCTTGACTTTCATTTATTGACTTTACTTATTCCTTTTCTGCAATCTGCTTAATGTTGCTTACTCCAAAATAGAAGAGTTTGATGATACCGTAAGTGAAATCATCATACATCTCATAAAGTATTCTTCATGTTTACTTCTACGATTCTATTATTATTATTTTGATATTTTGCTCATGTGCTAAAAGCAGGACTAACTGTGACACTGAATAATCATCCTGGTTCATGACATACCATAAGGTAGAGGAGATAAATGTAGAAAAAGGTGAAAAAAGAAGCAAATTAAAAAGCTGGCTGTCATAGGGGAATAAAACCTTTTGAAGTTTGCTTTCCAAAAGAAACATTCTTAGTTGTATTTGGAAGACATGGCTTCATAAGTAGTTAAATACCAAATTCTGGGATGGGGGGAATCACAAAGAAAGTCAAAATGATATTGGTTGGGTTGTTTCCAAGGTAACATCTGCTGGCATGCAGAACAGATTAAGTTATGGGCATATGCACTGAACATTTTGTAGTGAAGTTGTTATGCTAATCATACCACATAAAGTGAGCATTTGAAAGTACTGCATGGAGATGCTGAATGAGAAATTGTCTGCACTGTGTGTGTGTGTTTGAGTGCGTGCTAAGTGTTTCCTTTATAAATAAAGATGTTAAAATACTGTGTCACTCTTATTTATTTACTACAAGGTAGATACATCACAAAGCTAATGACAAATGTGAACGGGTTGTTGTTGGTTTTTTTTTTAAAAAAAACACTTTTATCTGTTTGCCAAAATGCCAAGGCATCTGGTCAGCAGTGAAGCCAGAGATTAAACAATTAGTACTGCACAAGCCAAGACCTATTACTAAAAAGGCAACACTGAAGTTCAAACATGCACATTTTATCCTTAGAACATGAAAACTAAGCTAAGAGAAATGAGGACTTTCATTATTGTAATCATTAAAGAGTGCTGTGTGGTTAAGGCACCAGGCTAGAAACCAGGAAACTGAGTTTTAGTCCTGCCTTAGGCATGAAAGCCAGATGGGTAACCTTGGGCCAGTCACTCTCTCTCTCAGTTCAACTCACCTCATACAGGGTTGTTATTGTGGGGAAAATAGGAGGAAGTAGGAATATTAGGCAGGAGCATTATCTGCCTGTATTTATTTATAGAAATAATAAAGATGGGATTAATAAAATATTTTTTGAATGGTAAACTTGGGTCAGTCTGTCCTAGGCCAGATTCTAATTGCTACATTGAAATTGTACTCTTCAATATGTTATGCATACCATTAGAAAACACAGATTTTTTAAAAAAGATAATAGCAGAGAAGACCACTGATAACTGATGAGATGAGTTAACTCTTCTCTCCACAAGAAAGAATAATTTTTCCTAGCATGATTTTAGTGGTCTTAGAAAGATAAAATCAGTTGGTGAATTTTTTTCCTCAGGATTTTTTTTCCTCCTTTAATCAATAAATCTTCCCTACCCTACTTTTGAATAAACATTTACCTAGTATAATTACTATCAATCTTTGTTATCATGTTTAATTTAGTAGGGTCCCATTAGGAGGTAGTGTCAGGATATGCCTGTCTGAATCTGGAAGCTAAGCAGAGTCAGATCTGGTTAATATTTGGATCCACTAAAAAAAAAAGAGCTAGGAAAAAAAAACATTTTTGGGGGGAAAAAAGTCTTCAAAGAAGCATAATAAAGTACTTCCACAATGTTGCCAAGAAAAGTGCAGAAATATATTCATGAAGTTTTCAGAAATTGAACCTGACTTCAAAATGTCTTGTGGGAGAAGTAATGAGGGGGTAGATTAAGTTTGGTTGGATGTGACAATTATCTTCTGACACCAATAGTTTAATCTACTAGGAACTAAAAGATTTATTTACATTCACAATCATTTTCATGGCAACCATGTCTTTTATTGACTCTGTTCTTTATACTAGCTTTTCTCTTCTCAGAATTCTTTTGAGAGCTATATTATAATATATTTAGCCAGGACAGATTTAAAGGCATCTAAGATATTTAATCAGATTCCCTTTGAACACACAGCTGGACCAGTATGAAAATTCTTTTCTTTAAATATAAATATCTTATCATCACTGCAATTAGCTAAGTGTTACCTATGGATGAAAATGTAGCATTAAGATTTATGATGATCTGCCCAGCCTCTAATTAAGAAACACAGAGAACCAGCAAACTCTGAATGTCACTTCTAAGTGTGTGGAAATTTGTGCTTTGTTGAAAAGGCCTGCATTATTTTTATCAATTGTGAATTTTCTCATGGTTAATATTTAGCGTTTTTTTAGTAGTGTTTCCAAATAAGGGATGCAAGACTGTGTGTGTGTATACTTGTGTGTGTGGAAATTGTTAATTCACTGCACTGTAGCCTCAAAAGTATTTCATACTCCAGTTAAATCACGGGTATCAAACTCGATCGTGTCACATGACTAATCATGATGTATTATGACATTTTTTGCCTTTGTGGATTTGGAATGGGTGTGGCCTATGCATGATGCATCTGGGCCGCAGGCCACCAGTTTGACACCCCTGAGTTAAATCCTGAGACAAATGAGCACCCAGGAAGTAACATGTTAGTCAGAGCTATTTATCCAGAAACCTCTATCATTGTGGAACAATATAAGACTGTTAAGAGCACCATCAAAAGGCATTCTAAAGAAATTCTAAAGCTCCCTGAGAATGAAGTATCAAAATAGATGATTGGCATTTTTAGGAAATTAAAGGATAGATTCTAGCACACTGTTAGTAAAACAAACAAACAAACAAACAAACAAACAAACTGAAAATGGTCTGAGAATTTCCATTTCTATCTTTATTCACAACCAGAAAGACCACATACAATATGCTGCATGTATTGGACCACGCCATGTTGCCCATGGTTGCAAGCACATGGACATTGCTCAGAAAGTTCAGCTGAATATACAAAGAATACCTTTTTAGGCATTCATGAAGACCATCACACTCAAAACTCAAGGGTTGGCAGGACAAAGGTAAGTCAAATGTTAAGGCAGTGTTGCATTGTTGCCTTGCAAGGTTTAACCTTTTGTAAATTTGCAGTAATGTTGCATGTGTACAAAAAGGGTGGCACTTGCCCCAGTGGCCTAATGATCTTTTCATCTTTTTGACAAAAACAGTGAATCCTTCTTCATTTATCATGGTTTGAAACAATTCCTGAATTGTGTGACCCGGGTTATAGTACAACTATAGATGGTAATAAGGATAAAAACTCTCTTTGTAACTGTAATATTTTTTTTTAAAAAGCTGCAGCTGGTTTGAGCCGTCAGTTTGATCACTTATTCATAGAATATTCTGTGTGAGTAGGTGTATCTGAACATTTTAAATGTGTTCACATTAATTACCTTATCTGTAAATGCAAGGCTGTCTGTCAAAACCAATGTACATCATCAATCAAACACAATCAGTTAATCAAATTTAGGCAGCCGCATTTCTCTTTAGACACTTAAATGAGCATCTTGATTTTCCAAATAGTTAAGAAGCCTGTTGATGCTCAGCATGTAATGAAATCAGAGTCCTTGCTTAAATGATTGAATATAAACTATTTAAATGAGGGAAGAAATGTAAACTAAATACATAAACATAAACCATTAAAACAATCTGAATACATAATTGCTTATTTTGTGCTCCTCTAGTCCACTGGGGAGAGTACACTGGGGAGACTTCTGGTTTCAGAAGATGATTGAATTAAATTCAGCCTTGCAAATGTGTTAAGCAGCTATCTGGTGTGTATGCCTATGAATCAGTCTTGATTCTTGATGACTTGCCTGGATTAGTCCCTGCAGTTTTCTTGACAAGGCATTTTTGGTACAGAAGGGGTTGCCATTCCCTCCTTCCTAGAACTGAGAGAGAGTGACTAACCCAAGGTCAACCAGCTGGCTTTGTGCCTAAGGTAGGCCTAGAACACACATTGTCCCTGTTTCTAGCCACTAAGCAATTATTATGGCTGTTCAAACCATAGAAGAAACCTTTTCCTTCACTATAGCACCATTGTGGAGTGACATGGCCTCAGTTTTAAGGGCAAGAAACCTGGAAGAATGGTCTTTTTTTACATGTGGAGTGGAATCTCAGAAGCTTGTTTGTTTCTGAAAGAAGAACCAAAGTTCTCATTGTTGATGAAAAGAAATTTAGTGATGAGAAGATGTAGGGCCCTCTGACCCAACAAAGCAGAGCATGCTGCTTTTACAGTGTGAAGCATCTCAGCCAGATGATACATACCTGCTTCAAACCACCCTAGCATCTACATACATCTAAGACCGCTTGCCTGGAAGTAGATTTAGATTTAGATTTATTAAATTTAAAGTAAACTTCTTGGAATCCAATATCAAGTTTAAAAAGCTAAATTTAGAAACTTCCACTTGTGCAACTTCTTTAAATTTTAAAGCTTACACTTTTTAAAAAGCTGTTGTTGTTTTTTTAATAATAGAATGACATCATTGCCAGGTTGCTACAGATATTTTACTATTGTTGCTGAGTGAATATTGATGCTCAAAAGTCATTCTGTTTGGTGTCACAGAAACTGAGAAAGAATTTGACTGGATTTTCTGCTGGGAATTTAAACAGTTCTCCTGCTTAGGTGCAGGGCTTGACTAGAAGACCTCCAAGGTCACTTCCAGCTCTATTCTATTCTAGCTCAGATTCAAGGCCAAGATTATTTAATTCCTGAATTAAATTCCCACAGGATATTATTTCTAAAAGGGTTAGTTCCCAAAGTTGAAATGGCATGTGGCTAGGTGGCTTCTCCACCTCTGAAGAGAATACCTTTGGGTATAAATTAGCACTGTGAAATCTGAAATTGCATCATAATGAGTGGTTATTCACCAACTAAGAATGCTGGCTTCATATAGTATTAAAGCTTCAGGCTAGAAACTGGGACAATGTGAGTTTGAATCCCATGTTAAGCACAAAACCCGTTGGATGATGTTGGGCCACATACATTCTCTCAGCTCAAAGCAACTCACTTTTGATAAATGCTGGCAAAAGAAGTGAAAAGAGTAGTTAGATGAAATCAAAATTCACTTGAAGACCCAAATGTAATTATATTTTTTAATCAGACAGACAATGATGATATAAACTTTAAAAAAATGAAACAGCAAAACTGCAATTAGGACTGTGTCATAAAATAATATGAACTTTTATTACATCTACAGTCTATATCTTATCCATATGTAAAAGTTTACAAACCATTTAAGATATATTTTACTTATAAATATTAATTATGGTTTGGAGAAGTCTGTATTAGATTTATATTCCTTGCAGACAGCTGGTCATAGCTATATTTATATAATACAAATCTTTCCATTCCCCACCATCCAGTCAGAGCTGAAGAAGCTTCTTGGATGAGAAGCAAAATGTCTTCAAAGAAAAAAACAAGAAAGTCCATTTGCCTCCTGAAAAAGTACTTTTGGGACAACCATGATCTGGAGGACTGAGAATCTCCACCGACATGATTCTGTACATGCATAGTACTATTACTGATATCACTTGGCCAGTGCTCAAGAGCCTTACATTATGTGTTTTTAGTGTTCCTCCTATAGGAGAGCAAGTTTAGTTGTGTACATTGTGTTAAGACTTCACAATTGCTATTAGCTTTCTATATTGTAAAAAATATTACCCATATAGGATCAGCTGTAAATACAGGTTTAGGACATTTAGCTGCCCACCATTGGCTGCATCCCCTTTGCCCCCAGCTATCAGCTTCAGCTGATTCACAGCCAGTTTTCTTCCTCCATTACCCTCCTCAAGTGATTCTCCATGGCCAGGTCAAACTGTGTCTGGGCAAATGGGCAGGGATGAAGGATGAGGGCCAGAGGGCTAGGCGATCATTGGCCATGGAGAATCACTGGGAGAGGGGTAATAGAGGAGGAAAGAATACTTAGATGGAAACAATGAGACATTTGTTCTGACATTTCTTGCTGATCTGTGGTCTTCTCTCTCTCTCTCTCTCTCTCTCTCTCTCTCTCTCTCTCTCTCTCTCTCTCTCTCTCTCTCTCTCTCTCTCTCTCTCTCTTCTTTCTGATCTTGATTTACAATCACAGCTAGTACAGCTAACAGAAGCCATCCACATTACCAAAACTATTTTCTTTGGATGACCATTTATGGCCTAGAATGTTTAGCTGGATTTGTCTGGATTTCCATTTATGGCCTAAAATGCTTACTGATCTAATTCTCAGGTTATGAGGCCAGAAAAGTAAACAGGCCTGTTTTTTTTTCTTTTTCCCCAAGTGTAAAGGGAATAAATAACAGACATCCAGGCATTCTGAAGATCAAAAGCCAAGAAGATCTAAGCCAGGACAACAATAGTTTCCCAATCACAGTGAAAATTCAGGTTCTGTGATAGAATTAAAGGCATTGGTTGTGCACAGCATTTAATAATCAGAATGCAAGCATTCATAAACTGAAATGTCCCACAGTGATATTAAGTACTAACCTTGTATAAGACTGTGGGGAATCTTTAACCCTATAAACCTCCATTACAGTACCATAGATCTTTTAATTTTATGAATCTGATTTATTGGGAATTTAGAGAATAGGATTCAGCCAGTTTGTTGACATTGGATGCTACATTTATCATGGAAATACAGTATTTGGGCCATTTTTACCAGGTATTCAAAAAATACTGAGTTCATAAACCTGAGTTTTTTAACCTCTTCTTTTTCTTTGGTTAAGGAACCCTTAGGAGCAAGGCATGATAGAGAATGCTTACTACTTATAAAATAAAATAAGGATGGCTGTCATTGGAATGGCAGGAGTGTCACATCTTTAAGAGAGACCAGCAATAGGTTACCGTGACAGTAACACAATTATTCTAATTCTTCTTCCTACACTTCCAATATCACTTACATCTTGCTGCTGTATGTTCGGCAGGAAAGCATGCAGAGATTAAGAAACTCTTCAAATGCTACTACTCTTCCTAATTACATATCATGTCTGAATGACATTTTAGGACAGACACTTAATCCAGGCAATATGGACATCTTGTGATTCAGGAACTATTCTGTTCTTTATGAGGTTCTACAACTGGCTATGCTTGGAATTTCTCCTGGACAGAAAGCCACATGCAGATTTGCTGTTGGAGATGTAATTATCCAGGATAATAAAATAACAGCCATTGGTATGAGCTTTCTTGCCTCTTTTAATGTATTACTTTTTGGCAAGCTGTTAGGAATGTGGCTAGAATATTGTATTTCAGCAAATCAGATTTCATGACAGTGCACAATTCACACATTGACATCCTGTATCACATATATCGGCTTCCTGCAGTAGCTGTTGAGAAGCTGGGAGCACACTGCTTCAAGAAGCAACATGAGGCAATTGGACATTAAATTGTCCCTCTTGATCCATGCCATTGCCAGGATTCCTATCATGAGAGATAAAAAGGATGTGAGATGCTCTTTTTATATATTCTTTTCCTTAGTGAAATAAAGGTCATATCCCACCACTCAGCTGTTAAATGGATTTTCAAGAGTGCAAGCATTCTGGGGAAAAAGACAAGAAAAACCATTCATTAATACTTTTTCCTCCAGCCTACTGGGGAGGATTCTATCTGTGGGGATATTTATGTGCCTGCAAAGATGTATCTGTTGTGAGTGAAGAAGGAGAGTGCAAAAGTTGGGTTGAAACTAAACATTAAGAAAACCAAGATCATGGCATCCGGCCCTCTCAATTCCTGGCAAATAGATGCGGAAGAAATGGAGGTAGTGATAGATTTTATTTTCCTGGGCTCCAAGATCACCGCAGACAGAGACTGCAGCCAAGAAATTAAAAGACGCTTGCTCCTTGGAAGGAAAGCCATGGCAAATCTAGACAGCACACTAAAAAGCAGAGACATCACCCTGCTAACAAAAGTGCTTTCAGTCAAGGCTATGGTCTTCCCAGTTGCAATGTATGGCTGTGAAAGTTGGATCATAAGAAAGGCTGAGCGCCAAAGAATTGAGGTCTTTGAACTATGGTGCAGTACCTTGGACTGCAAGGTGTTCAAACCGGTCAGTCCTAGAGGAGATCAACCCTGACTGCTCTTTAGAAGGTCAGATCCTGAAGTTGAAACTCAAATACTTTGGCCACCTAATGAGAAGGAAGGACTCACTGGAGAAGAGCCTAATGCTAAGAAAGGTTGAGGGCAAGAGAAGAAGGGGACGACAGAGAATGAGATGGCTGGATGGAGTCACTGAAGCAGTAGGCATGAGCCTAAATGGACTCCAGAAGATGGTAGAGGACAGGAAGGCCTGGAGGAATGTTGTCCATGGGGTCGCAATGGGTTGGATATGACTTTGCAACTAACAACAACAAAGATGTATCTATATGCAGAGAAATATGTGGGCAGTCCTTGACTTATGAGCTACCTGGTGTTTGAAATTACTACCAACCTGGAGCAAGATATGAACTGGTTCCAAAGTTCCAATGGTACCCTCCCCCTCAGTCATGTGACTGTAGTTGGGTGCTTGGCAAGCAGGTTGCATTTATATCCATTTGCAGCATCTCATGGTCACATGACCATGTTTTATGACACTTTTGCCAAAAACCAGACATTCCAGTTTCAACAAAACCACACCATAGCAAATAATGGGTTGGCTTAACAAATCATGGAGTTAATTTAATGTTGTTTATTTTTTGATTGTTGCATTTGTTTAATGACTACCACAAAGAATCAACCCCCACAACTTATGACTTTAATGGGCAGGCTCCATTATGGTTATATGTCAAGGACTACCATATCTGTAGTTATAGTAGTTGACCTATCACCTTGACTTATCTGTTCATTACTTAACCTGGATTTTTATATTTTATTTTATTTTTAAAAAATCAAATCCCAAACCTTGAAGAAACTGAAAAATGTTCAAGCACTATTCAGCCCAATCTCTTCTGAGGAAAGAGCCTGTTATTACTTCATTAGATGTTCAGCCAATGAAGTAAAAATCCTATTTGCTAATCTGGAACTACGGCTAATGCTATTCATAAAAATAAATGCAAGGAAAGCACATGAAATATTTAGAATGGATCTTTTGGCCATTTAAATTTAGTACTCAGTCCTTTAATTACTGCCCATAGCCAATAGTAAAAGGAAAACACACAATGTTTTTTTCAAGATTTTCAAGATTTTTTTTCAATCTAATAAAATGGTTTTGCATGATTACTGTACATGATATGTTCATGCCAAATATTGTGAATATTGCTGTCACACTAGGAAACCCAATGCAACTGCCTAATTATAAATTTGATCCCACCTAGGTTTTTCAAATTAACAGTTCCTATCTTTAACTGAAACTTGACTTGAACTGGCAGTCTTTGATAAATGCCTGCAATATGAGTACCATTCTGTATTCTGATGGCCTGGGTCTCTGCGCTAATTGAATTTTCTGAGTCACATATTCTGACCTAAACAACTTACAGTATTCTGTATGTTTCTACATACCATATATAAAAATGTCCCAATGTATTACTTGACAGGCAAGCAGAGAACACGAAGGTGGTTAAGAATGTCCTCAGATTTTCAGAAATGAAAGTGTATGGGTGGTCCTTGACTTACGAAACAATTGAGGCTGGAATTTCTGTTGTTAAATAAGACATTTGTTAAGTAAGTTTTGCCCCATTTTACAACCTTGCTTGCCCCAGTTGTTAAGTGAATGATTGCAGCTATTAAGTTAGTAACATGGTTGTTAAGTGAATCTGGCTTCTCCATCGACTTGGCTTGCCAAAAGGTCACAAAAGAGGATCACATGATGTGACCCCAGAATATTGCAACCATCATAAATATGAGCCAATTGCCAAGCTGTCTGAATTTTGATCACGTGACCATGGAGGATACTGCAATGGTCGTAAATGTGAAAAAAGATCATAAGTCACTTTTTCCAGTGCTGTTGCAACTTCAAGCAGTCACTAAAGGAACCGTTGTAAATCGAGGACTGTAATTTTTGTAGCCATTTTTGGATTACCAAAAAATATAATAAAAAGCCAGTACAGTGTATTCTGGGCAGACATATTCCCAGTAATATATTCGATGGAAACATATAATGCATGATAAAGAAAGAATTGTGAAAATTAGAACACTGGATTGTATAGACTTGGAAACAACATATTCAAAGAAACACTATATGTTAAATTCTATGCTTGAAACATTCCATTAAGTGAGGGATTGGCATATACCAGGGCTCCACTTTAGTGTTCCCAGAACTGTTTGTACTTGCATTTAAGGAGCAGTGCCAGAGGCCAGACACTTTGAATGTCAATAAAGAAACCTTTCCATCCCCAATCGGGGAGTGCATGGGGGTATCCAGGGCATTGGGCATCTGTTCTAAACCAAAGACATATTGAAACTATTATGATGGTATTATTTAATGCTCACTATTGGCCCCGGAGTTTGGTCTCCAGTTTAAAGGACTCTCCATTTCTCATTATGCTGGAATGTCTCAGTGAAAATCAGTCATATTAATCACACCATTTGCAAGTATCACCTAGTGGGAAAATGCTATCTAATATACGGAGGGATTGCACCATGCTGGAAAGTTAAGCCCTGCCAAGTGAATCAATTTTTTTAAAAAATGTGATTGTATACCTATGAGGTGATAAACTGTGAGTTATATTTTGCCAAGAAAAGAATATATATATATATATATATATATATATATATATATATATATATATATATATATATATACATACATACATACATACATATATATATATATATATATATATATATATATATATATATATATATATATATATATATATACATATATACATATATATACATATATATATACATATATATACATATATATATAAGGTTGAAACTTGGGCAGAGTTTTCATTCCTACACTATTCACTGTAAGAATCCTGTTATGTCTGGGATGTTCCCTAAAAGGAAGTTTGGAAATAGTGCTTTACGTTATTGTGTAAATGTATCAAGATATAGAACCAATATATCGGGACTGAGTATAGATTAATAGTATTGTCTTATGCATATTATTTAGAGCGAGCGCCTGTTACTCGTCCCAGCTTCTGCCAACCTAGCAGTTCGAAAGCACGTAAAAATGCAAGTAGAAAAATAGGGACCACTCCGGTGGGAAGGTAACAGCGTTCTGTGCGCCTTTGGCGTCTAGTCATGCTGGCCACATGACCACGGAGACGTCCTCGGACAAGCGCTGGCTCTTCGGCTTTGAAACGGAGATGAGCACCGGCCCCTAGAGTCGGAAACGACTAGCACGCATGTGCGGGGGAACCTTTACCTTTACCTATTATTAAATTGACTGGGATTCATCCTGTCATAGGTATGCATTAGGATTGCAATATTTTTAAACTAAATGTATGTATTCCTTCTCATTTTGAACTTTCTAAAATAGTTCACAATAAATGTAAGGAAACTTAGCCCAAACTATCACAACACATTTAAAGTACCAAAATGAACATCCCTCTGACAAAAACCTTCCTTTGACTTCCACTTTAATTCTGACACTGCTTTTTCTATTTTGGAAGGAGTTTTTAAGTTTTAAGTTTTGCTGACATTGTTCAAAAAGCCACATCTTAGGATAGTCTCCCTCTTACAGATATGGCTTATTTGAAACAGTGAGGAATTATTAAACCGAGTTAGCGTGGAGGCTCCTTGGGTGAATACAGAAAGGACCTTTTGACTCGAGCGTTTACTGTTTTGAAAATTAATTTAAACCTTTGAATCGGTCCCGGAAAACATCTGGCCATCCCCATGGAGTACATGCTGCAGTAATCCTGTCAGGATATGACTAGACTAAGAATAGCTAAAGCATTAGAACAGACATGTCAAACACAAGGCCCGGGGGCCGGATCCGGCCCGCGAAGTGGTTTCATGTGGCCCGCGAAGCCATCCTGGACACAGTGAGGGAACGGCCCTCACTGCCTTGGCCCTGGCCCAGAGACCCTCCTTGCCAGAGACCTTCAGATCTGTCCCACTCCTGCCCGGGCCCCCATAGGCACCCTTGATGCGAATGATGTAGAGCTGGCCATGCCCACCCAGTAGGCCACGCCCACCCAGGCCACACCCACCCGGCCCCCTGAGGGCAACCGCAATGCTGATGCAGCCCTCAATGAAATTGAGTTTGACACCCCTGCATTAGAAGATTGATCTAGTAGCTTTTTGGTTTTATCAGTTGTCCTTTTAAATATCTCTTGAGCCATCTCTAAATGGCTTTTTCCCATTGCATTGGCACACTGTGAAAATGGCCAATGCTTGAAGCATTTATAGAGCATTTTCATCATGTGCCTTTTAGAAGAACAACACATTTTATTTGCTTTGCTGCAAAAAGGGCACAGGTTCCCAATACAAAAAATATACATCTTTCAATGCAGAGACTAACACTAACATTTAGAGGTGCCTTCCAAGTATCTATAAAATAGTCATACAGTGTGGGAAGCTTTTATCTGTAGAATGCTGTAGTGGTTTGTAAAACAATGCCTTATTTTTATGCTTCCATGTCTCATTAAATCTTTTTTAAGACAATGTTCTTTTGAGTCACTACAGCTTTTATGCACCAAAGTTAGCAGTTCAGGCTGTGATTTGTTTTATAACCCTTATTTAGACAACCATCTTAACATTATTTCAGTAAACAGCTTTAATTTTCCAGTTAAAATATAGTTAAAGTATATTTGGTTATTAATGCAAATGGAGATTTCCAAAATATGGTATTTCATTAACCGTAAAAGTTGCTTTATTTGAAGATCTCTTAAAATTGCTTTTCCCCCCCTCTCTTTTCTACAGCATTACATTCATTCCTCAATAATGTTACATTGTTACAGTTCTTCAGAGTAAATTAATGTTTTGTATTTTTGCTGCTCTTGGAGATTTGCATTTCCTTAGTAAGATAAGTAAGATATGCAAGAGGAACAGTATACATCAACCTTGATTTAGATCGGAAGCATATAAAATTAAGCCATGGAGTATGATACATATTTAATCTCTCTTTCTTCCCAGCTATCCCTGGAACCAAAGTTTAGTTTTGGGAATATATTCACACACCAACATATATGAAGTGTGATCCTGAGCCATAAGAATTCTTATGTTCCCAAGGGCATTTTGCTTTTGAATTGAAGGGCAAAAGATTTTAAGAGAGAAACAATGAAGACTGATTATGTAATGAAGTAGCTTAACTCAAATTCATTAAAAATTCAACTCAGTTTCTCATGGATTTAAAATAAGCCAAGGGTATCTTTTCACAGTACATATAAATTAATTATTTGGTGGAAAAAATGTCTCATATCTAACTGTTTTATGTTTGATCACTGAGCAATTGTCCCATATATCTTACCTTTTGCCATTCCCCTCCTCCCATTTTTTTTTGTTCCTCCAGGATGTTATACATATTTGATTAGAAAAAAAATATATGTAAAAGACTGACATGGTTACTTCCCTGGAAATATACACACAGAGAGAGAGAGTTTTGCTGTTATTTTATTTATGTTGATTATCCAAAGTAATTACATTGTTTTGTCCCTAACACCTCCCTGCTTCAAACTGCATGCATATGAAATACTCCACTTACACAGGAAACCTCTGTAAAGCCATTGAAGCACACCATGATCTTCAAAAGCTTATTTGATCATAAAAATTGTTTAGTTTTAAGGTGACACCTGTTTCTTTCAAAAGGACTTGCATAAGATTTACAGCTGAAGATTTCCTACTTATCTTCTTGAAATGCCAAAATGGAGGATGTTGAATAACTTCCTTACTGGCAAAGCTGTTCAGTACTTTGGATTTTAAGAGGTAAAATTTAAAATTCTTTGCAATGTTCACACTGACATATATAATGGTCTATCAATTTACAAATGACCAATCACACACAGAGAGACACATTTAAATAAATAATAAAAGATGATTTAATAGGATTAGGATTAGGATTTATTAAATTTATACGCCACCCTTCTCCCTAAGGACTCAGGGCGGCTCACAACAATAAAAATTAAGAGACATAAAATACAAAAATTAAAAAAGAATTAAACAATGAATATAAGAAATACAGGACAATTTAACACAATAAAAACCAAATTAAAAACCATGGTCAGTCCAGGCCCGCTTGTTGGAACAACCATGTCTTCAGGTCACGGCGGAAGGATCGAAGGTATTGAGATACTCCCATAAGCACCCGTGCGGCCGCATAATAGAAATTATGAACCATTTGCCCACTTATTTTGCTGCCCAGGCTTTTTCCACTTATAGGCAACCTCAACATCCCAACTCATTTTTCTTGTGGTTCTTCATTCAGCCAGACAGACTGGAGAGCATGCTTTGAAATTATGGGCTATCCTTTATCAGCGCTTTCAAACAGAGAGCATTGTCTGTAAAATGGATCACACTATTCCAGATATATTTGTAATGGTGGACATTGTCTGAGCATCGTTTCAGCAAGAAAAGCTTAAAGACACTGAGATACTCAGTCCATGACATTTCATGGTGTCCTTTGAGAATAATGAATTCTCAAACTAAGTCACACATAGAAGGAAAAATTACCTTCCTAGGAAATTTTATTTTGCCTGTCACTGCAGACTTTCCTCCATAGCTATGAAAACAGGGTATATGTAACACATGATGGCTTTCCTTGCTTTGTCATGATTGAAACAATCTTTCATTTATGGTCTCTCTCTCTCTCTCTCTCTCTCTCTCTCTCTGTGTGTGTGTGTGTGTGTGTGTGTGTGTGTGTGTGTGAGAGAGAGAGAGAGAGAGAGAGAGAGAATTATTTTTAATATACTTTTCTCATTCCAGAGATTTTTACAGGCAGATATTATACCCTTACTATGATATAGCATTGTGTATCCTAACATAAGATGCATACGTTGAATTTCAAAATACAATGGAAAACTCTGAACAGTATGAGGTTTGTTAGAAGCAATCTTATTGGCAATCTTATTTGGAGGGATATTAATTTAAGATTCAAAATAGTTGAGTCTCAGCTATTTTTTTTTCATGTGATTACTGTGATGGGTAAACTAGCTTGTCAAAAAGCATTTGCATTCCTTTAATTTGAGTCTATGTATGCAACAGAAAGTTCATTTGCCATTGTGTTTTGTTTTTCACAGCATATTGGGTTTCTCCCCCAATACTTACATACATGCATACATAAAGGGTTTTCTGAATATTCATTAGATCACTGTGGTTTCCTTTAAATGAGGAATTAATTAGGAAAAGAATATGCTGCCTAATGGGAGTAACATTTTTCTAGAGCTATCATAGTGATGTGACAGGTTCATCCAGAACTAAAGGCACATGTAATTATAAAGCAGTCAGGTTTTTTTATTCTTTGAAAGATGAAGAATGGGGAATATTAATTTCAAAACCTATATTGCTAGTAAAAATTGTAATTTTAAAAAATCAGTAGAGGAGGAGAATTCTATTGAATATAACATTCCATTGTTCATTGTTATGACTGATTCTTTCAGAACCCTCATGGAACTATATTATGTACAGTACAATTATTTGTGAACATTGTATAACTCTTTAGGAAGTGCTTTCTACTTACAGAAACTTTGAAAAAAAAATATCATCTTCATTTCTTTTAGAACCCCAAGAGTAAGAATGATTGTGCATTGTTTGGCCTGCAAAGGGAAAGAATCTAGCCTGCTCTCTACTTGCTGGACTAATTTGTAAGAAAAAAATTACACTTTATCCTCTGGATTTCATATTTCTTCAAGTTTTATTATATACTTCTTTTTGTTCTCTTTGTGTATGTATGTTTGAGTGTATACATACAAATACCTTTATCAAAACACCTACTTAGTGGAAATAAAGGTTACAGAAAATACAGTATGATAGTAGAAAAAAATTACACTTTCCTTTACATTTTCGTCTACCATAATCCAGAAATGCAACAGAATAGACAGAACATGAATTTATATCAGCTTGATATGGATTTCCCTCCCAAAAATAGATTAGGTTGTCTGGCTTTGAGTTCATAAAGTTTTAAATGATGATTAAAAATAATCCAGTACATGAACTGACAGGAATGGGTTCCATTGTAAATTAATCTTAGAGTGAATCCTTTTCCTAGAACAGCCCTTTTTAACAATGGAGATGTTCAAACTGAAATAATAATAATAATAATAATAATAATAATAATAATAATAATAATAATAATAATAATAATAATAATAATAATAATAATAATAATAATAATAATAATAATTTAATTTGTATACCGCCCTTCTCCCGAAGGACTCAGGGCAGAAAACAGGGCAATAAATACTAAAATACAAAGATACAAAAATTAAGAAAAGATTAAACATAATGCCCTATGCAATACAACAATAAATTACAATACATTAAAAACAATAATAAAACCCAAACCCATGAGACCAGGCCGGCTTGTTCAACCAAATAGGTCTTTAGATCACGTCGGAAGGAGCGGAGGTCGGGAGCCATCTGGAGCTCAACCGGTAAACGGTTCCACAAATCCGGCGCACCCACAGAGAAGGCTCTCTCCCTGGGGGTCACCAGTCGGCATTCTCTGACCAGTGGCACCCTGAGGAGGCCCTCTCTGTGGGAGCGCACTGGGCGGAGGGAAGTTGATGCTGGCCGCAGGTGCTCCCTAAGGTACTCCGGACCCATGCCATGTAGGGCTTTAAAGGTCATTACCAGCACCTTGAATCTCACCTGGAAGACAACTGGAAGCCAATGCAGCTCACAGAGCAAAGGTGTAACATGGGAGTATCGGGAGACTCCCAACACGACTCTCGTGGCTGCATTCTGCACCATTTGGAGCCTCCGAGTGGTCCTCAAGGGCAGCCCCATGTAGAGAGCATTGAAGTAGTCCAACCGAGAGGTCACGAGCGCATGAGTGACCGTACGCAAGGCATCCCAGCCTAGATAGGGCTGCAACTGGCGCACCAGGCGAACCTGCACGAAGGCCCCCCTAGTCACAGTTACTATATTATCTTCTAAAGAAGCTGTGAGTCTAGGAGGACTCCCAAGTTGCGGGAGTCCTCCTAGACTCACAGCTGAAATAACTCACCCCCCATAAAAAGAGATGGAATACTCTGGGTTTCCCGAGATGCCGGTATGCACAGCCATTCAGTCTTGTCAGGGTTGAGCCGAAGCCTGTTCCTCCCCATCCAGATGCGAACCGCCTCCAGGCAACGGGACATCACGTCGAGGGCATCACTGGGGTGGTTTGGGGTCGAAATAAAAAGCTGGGTATCATCAGCATACTGATGATACCCAACTCCAAAACCACGAATGATCTCACCCATCAGCTTCATGTAGATGTTGAACAGGAGAGGCGAGAGGACTGACCCCTGAGGAACTCCACAAACAAGAGGCCTCGAGGCCGATCTCTGCCCCCCTGCCAACACCAACTGTGAACGTCCCAGGAGATAGGAGGAGAACCACTGAAGAACCGTGCCTCCCACTCCCAATCCCCTGAGACGCCGCAGCAGGATACCATGGTCAATGGTATCAAAAGCCGCTGAGAGGTCTAATAGGACTAGGACAGAGGAATATCCCCTGTCACGAGCCCTCCAGAAATCATTCACCAGAGCGACCAATGCCATCTCCGTGCTGTACCCGGGCCTGAAGCCTGATTGGTACGGGTCTAGATAATCAGCTTCATCCAGGACCAGAGGGAGCTGATGCACCACCACACTCTCAACAACCTTCGCAAGAAAGCGAAGGTTGGAGACCGGACAAAAGTTGTTTAATACAGCTGGGTCCAAGGCAGGCTTCTTGAGGAGAGGTCTTACCACCGCCTCCTTCAAGACGGCAGGGAAACTACCCTCACTCAAAGATGCAGATATCACCGCCTGGAGCCAGCCTCGTGTCCCCTCCCGAGTCACGTAAACCAGCCAGGAAGGGCACGGGTCCAATAAACACGTGGTGGAGCTCAGCTTCCCCATAATCCTGTCCACTTCCTCGAGTCACAGGATCGAACTCCTCCCAGATAACATTGACCTGATAACACCCATGTCCTGATCGTCAGACTCCGCCCAGTTGGAGTCCAAACCGGTCTGAATCCGAGCGATTTTGTCCGACAGATGAAAATAATTTTTAACCAGTTTTCACAAACATTTCTGAGCAAATTAATTAGCTTGTCAAAAAGCACATAGATTAATTTATGAATAAGTATTTTTCAGTTGAATATGTTTGATCTACTGATTTCTTGAGCTTTTTCTGTCCTGTATTGGGGTTTTTTTGTTTTTTTTAAAAAACTCTGCTTTTCATTCATAGTTATCAAGGACTCTGTCATTTCACTGCACTTTGGAAGATCAGAGCAACAGAAAAAGGAGGAAAAACATTGCAGGCTTGCTTTTTATTGCTTCTAGTAATAGTTGAAAAAAAAATTAAGCACTCCACATACACGTTTTTGAAACAGAGTGGGACACATACAAAAACCAGAATATTAAAGAGGGAGAGTGTGTGTGTTATAGTTCCCTCCTAAAAAAAGGATCAAGGGGAAACATTTGCAGAAAAAAAAATAATGGTTGCTGAAGAATAATGAAGAATTGATATATGACTGGTGGTTTACTTTTTCACTGCTATTTAGTTTTTGGTGGTTTACAGTCATAGAGTTGGAAATGATTTTAGAAGTCTTTAATGCAACTCCCTATCCAGAGAAGGATATGCTTATAGTTTATCATTTCTGAGAAATGTCCATCCATTCCCTATTAAAAAAAAAACTGCTTGTGAAGGAGACCCCACCATATCACTTGGTAACATGTCCCACTATCTGACAGGAGGATCCTTCCAGTTTGGACCCATTGGTTCTTACCCTAGCTTCTGGGGAAAATCAGAATTTGTTCACTGTCTCTCTGATATGTAGCTCTTTAGTTTATTATTAATAGTTTAGTTTATTAATATTTCTATACCGCCCTTCTCCCGAAGGACTCAGGGCGATGAACAGGGCAAGAATAAAATGCAAAGTTACAAATATTAAAAAAAGATTAAATGGTTGCCCATTAAAAACAATTAATACAATACGTTTATAAAACCCCCAAAAATACAGCAATAAATAAAAAAAACCCAGCAATCCCCCATCAGGCCAGGCCGGCTTGTTCGAATAGAAATGTTTTCAGATCGCGGCGAAAGGAGCGAAGATCGGGCGCCATCCCGATAGTTTAGATAGTTGAGGATCACTGTGATACCTTCCCTTGTCTCTTCTGAAGGTTAAATATGCCCAAATCATTTAATTGTTCCCTACAAGGCTTGGCTTTAAGACCTTTCACCTTCTATTGACCTTGATCCAATTTCTTACTATGCCTTTCTAGAACATTTTAGTACCCAAGAAATGTTAACTGCATAATAATCAGGTCCAGCCAGCTTTAAAAGAGATGCCATGCGTATGCATATTTACATAACTTTCTTTCCCAGAATTATTTCTAAACATTTTACCTTTAATTTTATATTTACATTATTTTTTTACATTAGTGGGTAGGCAAGAAGGTTCAGCATTTTAACTTTTAAAAAAAAAATAGCACATGAAAGTTTTAAAAAATTGCTTAGTTTTGACATTGGTGCCTAATTTAAATTTGATTGACAAAAACTAACAAAAGAATCATGAAACACAACATGTATTGTTACAATTAGATTTTAATATGAAATATGTGCAAACTCTGAAATAAGAGACATAAATAGGACTTGGGTCCTATGAGTACATGAATATCAATAGCTCCAGAAATGACAGAAATTGATAATATGAGCTCTAATGAGTTTCATACCATGCAGTTTCTTGCTATCCTTTATTTCAGGCATGTCAAACTTGCGATGTCATGTGACATTGCAAGACGTATCAGAACTGTTTTGCCATTGCTGGCAATGGGGTGGGCGCGGCTTCTGGATGATGTGTCTGACCCGCAGGCCAGCAGTTTGACACCCCTGCTTTATTTTTTAGAGATGGTTGGTCATCCTTCAGGAGATAGCAATGTGTTTTGAAATTATAAGACTTGCATGTTAAAAACAGCTCCTGATTCCAATCCTGATAAGTTGGGCTGGAATAGAAGACCTCCAAGGTCCCTTCCAACTCTGTCATTCTATTCTATTCTATTCTATTCTATTCTATTCTATTCTATTCTATTCTATTCTATTCTATTCTATTCTATTCTATTCTATTCTATTCTATTCTATTCTATTCTATTCTATTCTATTCTATTCTATTCTATTCTAAATTGTATGTTTTCTGTGTATATTAAGAACATGGTTCAAGTCAAAGAATTGCTCCAGGCAATTTTGTACTGTAGTATCAACAGTGATCCATTTGTATTTTGTGCTTACCAAAACAAGTTTTACTAAATGTTTATAAAATTACAATTTCTCCTAATTCCAGGGCTTTTTTTGTAAAATTAAAAGGTGCCAAAACTCACACATGTCATACAACCCACCTTGCGTACCCTACAATGTTCCATCCAAAAAAGGTGCCGGAACTCTGTTCTGAGCGTTCTATGAGAAAAAAAGCCCTGCCTAATTCAATTATTAGTGTGTTATGTTTTTGAATATGTAATGGATTAATGCATTATAAAGGATTGTCAATACATATTCTAAAATATAAGCACATTCACAGATTTCAAACATAATACTATGGTTCTCTTTAAAACTGGCTGCAAAGAAGTTAAGGAAAGTGCAGCTCAAGTACTTCTGGTTGTTGTATAATACACACACAGACACACACACACACACACATAGAGAGAGAAGTTACCAGGTGAGCACAATTCTTTTTTGGCTGCTTATGTTACATGTCATTAAATACTAATAAGATTACTGATAAAAAAATAAATGAAAACAGGAAGCAAAAATAATGAATGATCCTGGTGACTTCAAAGCTTCCTACCTTTTTTTTAATGCCTTAATATTTCACAAAGTAGAGCCTGTGCACTGCCTTGTTCTTATCTATGGTGTAGGCACTTTGATTAAGAAGAGATCCCCTCAGGTTTGGTGGTTACTACCTTAATATTATTCATTTATTATTCCTTATGATATATTTTATTAATATCCCCAACCTAAACTTTAGGCTACAACACATTACTGAATATTTTGCATCTGTTTTCATGGAGGTTCAAAGAATTGTGGATTATTATTTATTTTTTAAAAAAATTGCTTCTCCCATTTTATTTAATTCTCCTTTATCTTTTTCTCCCCAACACTCATCACATTCTCATTCACAAGTGTTCACATCTCAATATTTCACAGCTGTAATGAGTGGAGATAGCTCGATTTCTTATTATTATTGGCTTCTGCTTTTCCCAGTGTGATACTGCTACTGGGGTAACAAGAGCAACAAGTCCTTAAACATTGTCTGGAATATAACATCTTCTCTCCCTCTTCTTTCCCATGAGAAATGCTAATCATAATGCTTGGAAATTAATTCTGTTGCCTCATTTATACACACTATTAAAACATGATAGCAAAAGACTTATATCTGTCTTCCTAAAGAAAATCTTAGGGACACGGTGGCTCAGTGGGTTAGGACGCTGAGCTTGTCGATCAGAAGGTCGGCAGTTTGGTGGGTTGAATCCCGAGTACCGCGTAGAAGAGTGAGCGCCTGTTACTCGTCCCAGCTTCTGCCAACCTAGCAGTTTAAAAGCAAGTAAAAATGCAAGTAGAAAAATAGGGACCACTATGGTGGGAAGGTAACAGTGTTCCGTGCGCCTTTGGCGTCTAGTCATGCCAGCCACATGACCACGGAGACGTCCTTGGACAAGCCCTGGCTCTTCGGCTTTGAAACGGAGATGAGCACCGGCCCCTAGAGTTGGAAACGACTAGCATGCATGTGCGGGGGAACCTTTACCTTTACCTTTAGATACCTTCAGATAAGTCCAGTATAATTAAATTTTGAGCTAGCTCTTCCTTTAAATGTCATGGTCTAACAAAATGTTGTCATATTGCTAGGTTTCAAATTTCCTGCTTCAAAATATGGAATACCCAAGAAGTTTTGTGGGCTCAAAGTTCTTCCATGGATTTGAGTTTGGTCCATTCTTTTTTTTTTCCCTGCTTCCTCCATTCAACTTTCTCTCTATCATGCTTGCTTTAGTTGGTGCTCCAGCAGAGGGAATGAAACAGAAACAGAGGTCCACTTTTCATATCTTTGTGGTAATATGCTGCTATTTTGAACAAACAAGCATCTGGAGTTCAAAAAGCACGGTTTTCCTAGCATTACCTCCCTTGTTAGTATCACTGTAGAAACTTCCTGTGATACTTAGCAATCACAGTGTGTGCTAAAAAATTGGAACAGAAAAAAACAAACTTCCTTTTTATTTACTGCACTTATTAACACAAAAGGGAAAGAGGTAGGAGGAAGTGAAGAAAGGGAAGGTCTAAAGAAGAGCCAGCAAAGGCTGATATACCAGTTACAGGTAATCCTTAACTTACAACAATTGGGACAATTGGTTGTTAAGCAGTGTGCTCATAAAGCAATGCATCACATTGTCTGATTTTATGACCTTTGTTGTCATGTTCATTAAGTGAGGATCATGATCATAATTTGCAAGTTTCCCTGTGGCTTCCCCATTGATTTTGCTTATTGGAAGTTGATTAGGAAGGTCACAAGTGGCTAACACATGATCCTAGGCAGAAAAACTGTGACCATCGTGAGTGCAAGGACTAGTCATAAGTACCTGAATAACTTCATACAAATTGAAACTCTCATGCTTTACCATTCAACTAGGGAGGCATATGAGAAATCACAGGTAGTTACACACTGAGATATAAACTGTGGGACCATGTGAATCCATGTGAATTTCAGATGCTTGCTTCCTCATCACTTTTTTTCAAAGTGCCCCTTTGGAACAAATAGCAATAATCACGTGCAAAGGTTGCCCTGAAGGATATTACTTCCTGGGTGCAGTCTCTTGATCATGATAGAGTTTGAAACATTACTAAATCCTGTGTATATTCTTCATCTTATTTGTTCACTGTTGAGGAGGGGCTGCATTTCAAATGCCATTCTGTATACTATAGAGAGGGACGTGGTGGCTCAGTGGGTTAGGACGCTGAGCTTGTCGATCAGAAGGTCGACAGTTTGGCAGGTCGAATCCCGAGTACCGTGTAGCAGAGTGACCGCCTGTTACTCATCCCAGCTTCTGCCAAACTAGCAGTTCGAAAGCACGTAAAAATGCAAGTAGAAAAATAGGGACCACTACGGTGGGAAGGTAACAGCGTTCCGTGCGCCTTTGGCATCTAGTCATGCCGGCCACATGACCACGGAGATGTCCTCGGACAAGCGCTGGCTCTTCAGCTTTGAAACAGAGATGAGCACCGGCCCCTAGAGTCGGAAACAACTAGCACACATGTGCAGGGGAACCTTTACCTTTTATACTATAGAGCTTTCATTTCCTGATTTGAGGTATTGGGTTTTTTAAAAAAACAATGCATAAATTCAAAACTGGCTGTGAATAAAACAACAGATATGCATGTGATACTGTATAATTTAATAATTTCTTAAGGTCATATTATTGATTGTGCAAAATCAGCACTGTCAGCATGGTTACTACCTTTTGTAACACCAACCCCCAATAAGCAATTCCCCCACAAAATTACTGGAAACATGAAAAAATCCATTTTAGGACAACCACAATTCTTTCATCCTTAGTTTCAAACCAAGCAGCCATTATTTGTAGAACAACAACAACAACAACAACAACAACAACAACAACAACAATAATAATAATAATAATAATAATAATAATAATAATAATAATAATAATAATAATAATAATAATAATAATAATAATAATAATAATGTTGGAAGGTCTTCTTGGAGGTCATCTAGTTCAACCCCCTGCTCAGGCAGGAAACAGTATACCATTTCAGACAAATGGCTGTCCTGTCTCTTCTTAAAAACTTTCAGTGTTGTAGCATTCACAGCTTCTGGAGGCAGGTTGTTCCACTGATTAATTGTTCTAACTGTTAGGAAATTTCTCCTTAGTTCTAGGTTGCTTCTCTCTTAGGTTAGTTTCCATCTTTTGCTTCTTGTCCTGCCTTCAGGTCCTTTGGAGAATAGTTTGACTCCCTCTTCTTTGGAGCAACCCTTGAGATATTGGAACACTGCTATCATGACACCCGCCATCCTTCTCTTTATTAAACTACACATACCCAATTCCAGCAACCGTTCTGTATATGTTTTAGCCTCCAGTCCCCTAAATCATCTTTGTTGCTCTACTCTTTACTCTTTCTAGAGTCTCAACATCTTTTTTACATTGTGGTGACCAAAACTGGATGCAGTATTCCAAGTGTGGCCTTATCAAAGCATTGTAAAGTGGTATTAATACTTCACGAGATCTTCATCTATCCCTCTGTTAATGCAGCCTAGCACTGTGTTGGCTTTTTGACAGCTGCAGCACACTGCTGGCTCATATTTAAGTGATTGCCTACTAGGACTCCGAGATCCCTCTCACAGTTGCTACTATTGAGCAAGGTGCCACCTATTCTATACCTGTGCATTTGGTTTTTCTTTCCTAAATGTAAAACCTTACTTTTTTCACCATTGAATTTCATTTTGTTAGATAGCACCCTATGTTCAAGTCTGTCAAGATCCTTCTGTATCTTAAGCCTATCTTGAAATACATCATCCTGTCTAGCCAATTTCTAAGTGACCAAAGACCTTGATTGTTCTTGGTTCTATAGATTATTACTGATGCATACCAACTTTTCCTAAAATCTTTTATTTTTGAATGTTATGAATTGTCTTAAACATCAGCCTTCCCTCCTTACTTCACCATAATACTAGAGACTTCTTGTGAAGCTCCATTAAGTAAACATGCTCCTCCCAAACTCATGTATTACTATTCTTTGTTGGTAATAAAAAATAATTTTATTCTATTGGACCTTAAGATTGGTTCTTACCCTCACTCCAAGTGTATTAACTTGCCCTTTCCTTTATGGCTATATGGATGGATGGGTGGATGGTTTAAGAAAACAAAGCTTGCAACAAGTTTAGATACTTCACTGTTATTTAAAGGTAATCAATACAAGTAGACAATTCATTACAAAACTTTGTGGATCATCAGATTCACAAATAAGTGATGCAGAGAGAACATGGGTGGGCCTTTGAACTGTGCTTCAGTGCAACTGCATTTTGGAAAATTGATTTTAAATGTATACTCTAAAAAAACAACCACATCAAAATAATGGCTAGATAAGCCCCTTCATGGTGATACTTGGCAAAGGGCAATTTAATTTAACAAATTTCATTTTATCTCAAAGATTTGAAGGATTCAGATGGATATATTTAATCTTATGAGCTGGGTGGGGAAGGAACCTTGGTTCCAAGGTATTTTGCATCTTGAGTAATTCTCCAGTTATCTGCCTAGCATGTAGCAGCAAAAACACTGACAAATAATATTTTTTGAAAATGATTGAAGTCATCCAGGGATCTCTGTAGAAGGATAGAGTCTTCCTACTGACCTGCATACAATTCATCTATCCATCCATTCAGCCATCAGTTCTGTCACTTTGCATGGCCAACCATTCAACATAGGTCTCTGGGTAGCAAATAACAAATTAAAACAAGAATAAAAACATCAAAAACCAAAACTCATCACATCCAGGGTGGCATGCATAGTTACATGCACAACCTCCTAAATTGAATCCATTTATTTTAGCCAAAGGCCCTGGGAAAAGAGTTGACTTTCCATATAAATATTAGTGAATTTACCATTCTGCATTGAAATAGCATTCACAAAGGCAGACTTCCAAGGTCCCATTAGTTGGCATAATTTAATTGAGGGGATCCAAAGCATGCTGTTAGATCTCATGGCATAGACAGAAACAATTAGAAACAGCAGAATCTCTAAAACACTATTGTATATATGTTTCTTTAAAAATACCATGAATAAATTTATAATCTTTTTTTTCAAAAAATCCACTTTTATTTTAATCATGGTTAAAAGATGTAGGAGTCAAATAGTTATATAGCAGAATAATAGAAAAAAGTAAAGATATATATAATTTTCCTCAGCAATGGTTCTTGGCTGACAGTATTTGCACCATATTGGTGTTCACAAACAACTTAATATGGATAGGGGAAGGTTATTGTAAGTTTAATTAAGTCTAAGAACATAGCCTGTGGTCATGTGGATATCCACAACATTTATTTTTAAGCCCCTGAAACATGTTAACAAACATTTTGGGTTTATTTCATTTGTTAAAAAAAATCTTAGCCAACAACGCATCTAAACCTAAGAATTCCTTATCAGTAAAACAGCAATATGAATCAATTAAAATCAAATTTAAGAATGAATAAACCAAGGTTTTTCAGACTATGTTCTATGAAACTCTAGCATTTCATGAGATATTAATAAAGTTCCATAAGTCTACTGAGGGGAAAAATGTTCACTCAGACAAAGTTCTCTCAATAAAGTTTTCTCTTTAGGTCAGGAGTTCCAGGAATGTTTTTATTTTGCTTGGTTGCTTATTTTTTTAACTAACAATTGTCATATACTGAAATGATTTGACAACTTTTGCCTTAGAGATAGTAAATATTTTTTCCCCTTTGGCATTCCAAGAAATGTAGAATATACTCAAAAAAGGAATTTTGATGTGGGGGATCTCTTCTGTGCAATAAGGAAAAGCCTATCATTAATGCATGAAATATAATTTTTAAAATAACCTGAATCCAGAAATTCAACTGAACTGGGTACAGATTATAAATTTTGCTTACAAGTGAACCATGGAAAGCAGCCCATCAGCTCATCTGTCTTCAATAGCCACCTCTGGTGGCTTACTTATGTAATACTAACTTTTTGTAATTATTTTTATTTCCAATGGCAGACACATCAGAAGTTCCAATAAAAGCAGCACCAGTTCACAAATGTCTATGGAGATTCTCAGTCATGCAGGTCATGGTTGTCCCAAAATAACAAAGTTGCCTTGTGAAAAAGCATCTTTGGGACATCAGTTCAAAAGATAGCAAACTTATTAGCAATATGGTTAATGGAGTGAGGGGTGGGGAAAGAGACAAATGTGAGGGGTCCTAGGTACTCTCTGAGCTTGTTTGTTTTCTTGCACACATTTCATTACCCTAACTAGGTAACATCATCAATGCTAGTAAAGAGTATTGTTTGCTGTCAGTTTATATTTCAATATAAACCAATATCAGTATCATTGATATTGAGGTCAATATCATTAGGACTTCAGATAAATTATCAGATTCACCCCATCTAATTGGGCCTGTGGAAATACAAAACATTTTTGTTTCCACCATTTATTAAAAAGCAAATGTACAATCAAACCAAGTTAACTAGAGATGCTGATTTAAGAAGAGTGACATACTTCAGCACCTTCATGGTGTGATGGCAAACTTTTCAGTTGTGGTACCTTGTGGGAAGAATCGAGAGAAAGAAATATTTTGGGGAATATTAAAAAGGCAGAATATATTTCCCCAAAGGAATAATAGAGAAGATCTTAGAAAAGGACAGAAACCAGCCCCAGCCTCTCTCCTCCAAGCAGAAACTCAACAGAAACCAGCTTTTAGAAATGCAGATGTAATAATCCATTCAGAAAGGTTGGAGCCAGGAAGCTAGAAGCTGATGAGATTAGGAAGACAAAGAACCCTAAAAACTGCATACCCTGACCCAAACTCTAAAAGACATGACCTTTGGGGACATAATAGGATTAACCAACCATCAGAATACCAAAAGGACACACTGAGATTCAGGTCAAAGTGCATGACACAGGAAGTACAAAGCCTCAAACAAGAACAGGAAACAACCTCAAAAGCCCCAGAAGGTATAAAAACCCACTACTCCCAGCTACATGTGGTCAGCTTTCCCAGAGCCATCTTTCTGTTTGGCTCTCCTCTTTAATAAACTACAACCGTCTTTCTAAAGCAGTCCCCATTTTGTTTATTCCCAGCTTGGACTGGACCCTGATGAAGATTTTTTATTTCAACAATCTTTTAGAGCTAAATTCTTTAAAAACTATTCCTTCTTATCAGTGCACTCCTTAATCTGATGGAGGAGTAAATTCCTAAGGTTCCTTACAAAAGAAACAGGCCATGAGTCTAATATCTCTTCTATGTTATGGTTTGAAGCTTCTTTCCCATTCTCAGTCAAGTTTGGATTATTAGTGCTATCGTTATAACTGAGGCTTTAATAATTTGCAGATCAGCTAAAGTGTGAACTGTATCTATAGGGAAAGACATTAAAATCTCCAATATTATTAGGGTATCCAATATTTCTTTGTGCATACATAACATTCCTAATTGCATGAAGGTGTCTAGCTGTGGGTCTGAAGTACTTTTAGAAAAAAGTTGTGCATATTTAGGAAGTAACCATTTTGTTGAAAAAACTAATCAGTGGAATTAAAAATCTTCCTTTAGAAAAGGAGATTGGAATTAAGTAGCTTAAAATCTTAATAGATGACATTATTATTTGTTGTTTAAGGAATTGTACTCTAACCTTCAGTGCTTCCCAGGATTATTAGGATTCAGAAGAAATGCATTTTGAGGTTAAAGACTATTCCTCATAGTCATAGCATAACAGTGCAAAACAATGCAAAAGCGTAGTTCAGTGTATGACTAAAGTAGCGGTGCAAAGCGAAAGGTTTTGGTTAATTTAGTCATGATGTATGCAGTTGGTCTGATGAAAAGCTGTACAAAAAGAGATGGTCTGCATCCATCACAGAAAGGGGCTGAATTAATTAAAAAATAATCACGTGTCAGATCTGAAATGAATGAAGTTATAATTAACTAAAGGCAGCTCTAATCAATCATCTTTTTTGTAGTAATTACAATTATTTTTATTTATGTCAAGCAAATGCCAGGTGGGAACGTCAAAGCTCTTTTCAGCAGTAAAATTTGCAAAATAAAGAATGGGGTATTCTCTTAGAAATTGTTGTTTAAGTTCAAGGCAATGAAAGCAGAACTATTTAACTTTTTTGCATCTGTCTTTACACAAAGGGAAAAAACAGTCCAACCTACCAAAACCAGTGCCATAAAAAACAGAATAGAAACGCAAGTTAAGATAGGCAAGAAAATGGTAAGTGAGCACCTGTCCAGCCTAGACGAGTTCAAATCACCAGGACCAGATGGATTACACCCCAAGGTTCTCAAGGAACTGGCAGACGTGATCTCAGAACCACTGAACTATATTTTTCAAAGATCCTGGAGCACTGGGGAACTACCAGAGGACTGGAAGAGAGCTGATGTAATTCCCATATTCAAAAAAGGGAAAAAAATAGATCCAGGAAACTACAGACCTATCAGCCTGACCTCAATACCTGGGAAGATTCTGGAAAAGATAATCAAACAACAAATCAGCGAACACCTTGATGCGAACAAAGTTATCACTAAAAGCCAACATGAGTTTGTCAAAAACAGATCATGCCAGACAAACCTTATTGCATTCTTTGACCAAGTGACAAAACTAGTGGACCAGAGGAATGCTGTAGATATAATTTACTTGGACTTCAGTAAGGCATTTGATAAAGTAGATCACCACCTACTACTTGATAAGATAGAAAAATGTGGGTTAGATAGCATCACCACCAGATGGATTCGTAGCTGGCTGACAGGCCGTACTCAGCGTGTGGTCCTCAATGGAACTGCATCTAAATGGAAGGAAGTGTGTAGTGGGGTGCCGCAGGGCTCTGTTCTGGGTCCAGTGCTCTTCAACATCTTCATCAACGATTTGGATGAATTTGAATTTTATTGAATTTATATACCGCCCTTTCCCGTAGGACTCAGGGTGGTTTACAGGGTATATAAAACATTGAAACAAAAATTAAGAACAATTTAAAAAGATTAAATTAAATCCCTAAAAAATATAAAACCCCAATTAAAACCCCAATTAAAACTCAGCCTGGGCCGAAAAGCTCGAAGAGCCAGGTCTTCAGGTCTCGGTGAAATGATCGAAGGTCGGGGGCAGTCCTAAGCTCCATGGGCAGCTGGTTCCAAAGGGCAGGTGCCCCCACAGAGAAGGCCCTCCCCCTGGGTGTTATCCGCCAGCATTATTTTAAATTAAATTAAATTAAAAGGTAAAGGTAAAGGTAAAGGTTCCCCCGCACATGCGTGCTAGTCGTTTCCGACTCTAGGGGCCGGTGCTCATCTCCGTTTCAAAGCCGAAGAGCCAGCGCTTGTCCGAGGACATCTCCGTGGTCATGTGGCCGGCATGACTAGACGCCAAAGGCGCACGGAACGCTGTTACCTTCCCACCGGAGTGGTCCCTATTTTTCTACTTGCATTTTTACGTGCTTTCGAACTGCTAGGTTGGCAGAAGCTGGGACGAGTAACAGGCGCTCACTCTGTTACGCGGCACTCGGGATTCGACCCGCCAAACTGCCGACCTTCCGATCGACAAGCTCAGCGTCCTAACCCACTGAGCCACCGCGTCCCTTTAAATTAAATTAAATTAAATTAAATTAAAATTATTTTACTGGCGGCACCCTGAGAAGGCCCTCCCTGTGGGAGCGCACAGGATGAAGGGAACTTGATGCTGGCAGCAGGTGTTCCCTCAGATATCCTGGACCCAAGCCATTTAGGGCTTTATAGGTCATCACCAGCACCTTGAATCTCACCCGGAGGGCAACTGGAAGCCAATGCAGCTCGCGGAGCAGAGGTGTTACATGGGAGTAACGGGAAACCCTCATCACAACTCGCGCGGCTGCATTTTGCACGAGCTGAAGCCTCCGAGTGGTCCTCAAGGGCAGCCCCATGTAGAGAGCGTTGCAGTAGTCTAAACGGGAGGTCACGAGCACATGAGTGACTGTGCGTAGGGCATCTCGGTCCAGATAGGGTCGCAACTGGCGCACCAGGCGAGGGGATAGATGGGGATAGATGGGGAACTCATCAAATTTGCAGATGACACCAAGCTGACAGGAATAGCCAATACTACAGAAGATAGGCCTAAGATACAGGAGGATCTGGACAGACTCGAACACTGGGCGCTATCTAACAAAATTAAATTCAATTGTGAAAAAAGTAAGGTTCTACATTTAGGCAGGAAAAAGCAAATGCACAGGTATAGTATAGGTGGTACCTTGCTCGATAGTAGTAACTGTGAGAGAGATCTCGGAGTCCTAGTGGACAATCACTTAAATATGAGCCAGCAGTGCGATGCAGCTGCCAAAAAAGCCAACACAGTGCTAGGCTGCATTAACAGAGGGATAGAATCAAGATCACGTGAAGTACTAATACCATTTCACAATGCCTTGGTAAGGCCACACCTGGAATACTGCATCCAGTTTTGGTCACGACGATGTAAAAAAGATGTCGAGACTCTAGAAAGAGTACAGAGAAGAGCAACAAAGATGATTGGGGGACTGGCGGCTAAAACATATAGGGAACAGTTGCTGGAATTGGGTATGTGTAGTTTAATGAAGAGAAGGGTGAGGGGTGACATGATAGCAGTGTTCCAATATCTCAGGGGCTGCCACAAAGGAGAGGGAGCCAAGCTATTCTCCAAAGTGCCGGTAGGCAGGACAAGAAGCAATGGATGGAAACTAGTCAAGGAGAGAAGCAACTAAGGAGAAACTTCCTGACAGTTAGAACAACTAACCAGTGGAACAACCTGCCTCCAGAAGTGGTGAATGTTCCTTAAAGCCAATATCAATGCTACAATTGTCAAATGGGATTGGGTATGTATTACTGGCATAGATGATGGTATAGATCAGGGGTAGGCAACCTTGGCTCTTTTATGACTCGTGGACTTCAACTCCCAGAATTCCTGAGCCAGCTGGAATTCTGGGAATTGAAGTCCACGAGTCATAAAAGAGCCAAGGTTGCCTACCCCTGGTATAGATAGTTGTAGCTATAGATAAAGCAATCATAATATCTATATAGGTATGAATGATGCATCACTTTTATCAAAGAAGAACTTTGCTATAATAAATCTGTTAGGGATTTATTTATTTAGCATATGACACATTTTAGGGAGTATCAATATGTCTGTGTTTTAGTGTGTGTGTGTGTGTGTGTGTGTGTGTGTGTGTGTGTGTGTGTGAAAAGTCCCTATCCATGCTTAATATTCTGCTCTATCCAAAACACGTATGTGTCAGATATAGTCAGGGCAAAATCCCAATTGCTATATTAGTAACATAGTCAAATGTATTTTGTTGAATATGAATAAATAAAAACCTAGCATGTTGATGTCCCACGTTGAGTGAGCATTGTCCAGTATTTCAGTTTTGATCCTGTGATCTCCTCAGTCTTTTCATCTCTTTCTAGACTTCTAACCTACAGGATAGTCTGTTTGGTTAGCTCTGATGTTAAAAGACCACTGTTGTCAGTAATCTCTGGAGTCCTTTTCTGCCTTTTTCTTAGCTACTGTGATTTCACAACTGATACCTTGAATCAAAGAGCTGAATAATAATAATAATAATAATAAGAGAGAGAGAGAGAGAGAGAGAGAGAGAGAGAGAGAGAGAGAGAGAGAGAGAGAGAGAGAGAGAGAGAGAGAGAGAGAGAGAGAGAGAGAGAGAGAGAGAGAGAGAGCTTCAATTTCTCAAGTTTTTGAGCAAATTCAGGTAATCTGTCTGTGTGAGCAGACAGCTCTTCTGGGTGCAAATAATTTCAGATGCTATATACTCTCATCACGTAGAATAGCTAGCCACAGGTAGAGATACATACAATTCCTAAAGGGAAAATTATAATATTCAATTGTCATTAATGGAGAAGAACATACAATGCTAATAAGCTTATTCAAGTTTTTTTTCTAAATTATGAATATTAAAAAAGTACTAAGAAAATGAACATACCTGGTGTCTCCCAGAAGCAACTGAATTTATAGAAACTAAGTAATTAGTCTAGAGCAATTTGCCATTTGAGACTGACAAATAGTGTGGGATGGCTGACAGAATATGACTGACTGGGCTGGCTATTTTCTCATTTCAGTAAATGGAGAGACAGATGGCCAAATAGCATTGAACTAAAAGAAAAGAATGAACTTGTATAAATGTTGGCAGCAATGTTAAATGGGCATTCCCTGTGAAATATTGCAAGAGGGCACAACCTGTGTGAAAGGAACAACATGGTGGTAGTCTTGGAATACTGATGTATAAATAATGAATAATGCATTTACCTTAATTATAAATTAATTCATCTGATTAATGTTTTTATGATGGAAATCTAAGACATTAATAATGATTAACCTATTTAGAAAAGTGAGTTGCTGAATAAGGTAATATTTTCACAACATTGGCACTAGAACAGTGCATCTGTCTTTACTATTTATGTGAATACAGATGCAGAATATTTTAATGTTGTTCTTGCCACCTCTCTGAAAAATAGGGTTCGAATGAATTCAGCTCCTCTACACCGCATCTTAGGTACTGTAGAAGTCTAATTTTTACAAGAAATATACACAAGATTACAATCCTTTATTTTTGCTTAAAATTAATGTGAAAATATTTGGAGGACAAGCACATTAATTTGAGACTATGGGCATATCTACTCTTACTTTAAACTGCTCTCCTGTACTTATGAGAATTTAAGTCTATAGCAGTTTAACAGAAATATATCCAGACCCACATTCAAAGAGAAACATCAAGACTGTCATTCATTCATTCATTCATTCATTCATTCATTCATTCATTCATTCATTAATTCATTCATTCATTCATTGAATATAGAAGCTATGCATTCCAGATGTCTCTAGATGGACTAACCAGTAAGATAAAAGACAATACAAGTTAGAGAATCATAAATTATAAATAAATGGAAAAAAATTGGCCCCAGATCCAGTGGAAATTGCTAGTCCAGTCAGTATTTTTTTCATGATATTGTCTGTTTATCCTTGTTTCAGTGTTGACTTGTCATTGGAAGAGTAGCTGGAATTGGAAGATTAATTCATTTTTAGAATCTGTGAAACAAGAAAATTTCCACAGCCATTATTGCAGCTGGTAAAGGAAATGAAATATCTGCCTTTGAACAACAAATATGCAATATACAGTAAGTTAAACCAATCTACATCATGTAAATCATCTTAATAGAATAGATTTTTTTCCCCGTCAGTTTTTACAGGGAGGAACAGTTGTACAAAAATTGAGAGGAAAAATGCATCCAATACTAATCAGAAATGATGAGAAAACTGCAATTAGCGGCAATATTCATTAATGCCAAGCAGTGGCATTTTGGAAAAATACCCAGTTTGCTCTGGGTAACTAGTTAGACAAATATATGTAGAGACCTAATTTTAATCTTTGAATTTGGATCTTAAAAGCATCATGCCACACCTGATTCATTAGTTCTAATGTTTCTGTCCTGTAGCCAAGAAATTAAAAGACGCTTGCTCCTGGGGAGGAAAGCCATGGCAAATCTAGACAGCACACTAAAAAACAGAGACATCACCCTGTCAACAAAAGTGCGTATAGTCAAGGCGATGGTCTTCCCAGTTGCAATGTATGGCAGTGAAAGTTGGACCATAAGAAAGGCTGAGTGCCAAAGAATTGAGGCCTTTGAACTATGGTGCTGGAGAAGACTCCTGTAAGGGACTGCAAGGCAATCAAACCGGTCAGTCCTAGAGGAGATCAACCCTGACTGCTCTTTAGAAGGCCAGATCCTGAAGCTAAAACTCAAATACTTTGGCCACCTAATGAGAAGGAAGGACTCACTGGAGAAGAGCCTAATGCTGGGAAAGATTGAGGGCAATAGAAGAAGGGGACGACAGAGAATGAGGTGGCTGGATGGAGTCACTGAAGCAGTAGGTGTGAGCTTAAATGGACTCCAGAAGATGGTAGAGGACAGGAAGGCCTGGAGGAACATTGTCCATAGGGTCGCGATGGGTCGGACATGACTTCGCAACTAACAACAACAACAATGTTTCTGTAACTTTACTTTTCATAATTATATAGCAATTTGTATATGTGTATGTGAGAGAGTATACTTTATATTTTTTTTTAAAAAAATCATTTTATTAAACATTTTGATTACGATAGTAAAAATTAATACAAATTAAAAAGAAAAGAAAAAGATGCAAGAAAATGGGAAAAAAGAGAGAGAAAAAGAAAAAAGAAAATTTCCACTCTCATGATGACAAGTATAAACAGTTTCTTTACCTCCTCTTAAGGAACATATATAAAACTCTTCATCCTATAACCCATCTCTTAACTATAGGCAAATCTAATAAAGAATGTCTTTTTAAATCCTGATTTCAGCAAAAACCCCAGAGTCCTAACATAGTAACATTAATTAAGAGATACAAAACTCAACATTCCAAAACTCAATACCTAATTTAAGCAAGTTCACATTTGAAAGTCATAATGTAGTCCCAGTACCCTAATGTGAACAAAAGACTAAAGTTTAAAGAAGGACAAAGAGACAATATTTAAGCGACAATATTTCTCCTGCAAAGATAACAAGCTCACAGATATCCCTTACTTTAAGTGGAAAGACAATTAGATAAATGATATATGTTTAGGATACCCAAAGTAACTGTAAGGAAAAAGGCTCAAGCACCAGATTAACTGTAAACAAATCCAATGTATATTTTTTTTTCCATTCCAGATGTCAGAAAGTCCAAAGAGAGCAACCCCAAATAAAAAGTGCTGTTAAAATAAATACCGGTATTCCATATCTTATTAATTATAAGCAAATCCTACATCAGAAAATATAAAGGAATTCCAGTATCCTAGTGTGAATAAAAGACTGAAATTTAACATGACAAGGAGATAATTTCTCCTTTAAAGAGAACTCACAAATATTCCTTGCTTTAACTGAAAAGACGGTTAGAAACAAAGCCAATTTAAATGTTATCAGATTAGAATACCAATCAATCAATCAATCAATCACAATAGAGCTGGAAGGGACCTTGGAGGCCTTCTAGCCCAACCCCCTGCTCAAGCAGGAGACCCTATGCCATTTCAGATAGGTGGCTCTCCAGTCTTTTCTTAAAAATCTCCAGTGATGAAGCACCTATAACTTCTAGAGCAGGGGTGTCAAATTGCCAGCCCGCGGGCCGGAGCGTCACGGAGAAACCGCACCCATCCCATTGCCGGCAATGGGGAAAAGTTCCGATACGTCGTGCGATGTCACGTGACGTTGCGAGTTTGACATGTCTGTTCTAGAGGCAAGCTGTTCCACTGGTTAATTGTCCTCACTGTTAGGAAGTTTCTCCTTAATTCCAAGTTGCTTCTCTCCTTGATTAGTTTCCATCTGTTGTTTCTTGTCTTGCCTTCTGGTGCTTTGGAAAATAAGTTGACCCCTTCAAATACTGGAATACTGCTATCATGTCACCCCTAACCCTTCTTTTCTCTAGACTAGCCATACCCAATTCCAGCAACCATTCTTCATAAGTTTTTGTCTTCATCTTAGTTGCTCTTCTTTGCACTTTTTCCAAAGTCTTAACATCAACAAGAGGGTGCAGTATTTTAGGTGTGGTCTTACTATGGATTTATAAAGTGGCACTAATACTATGCCTCTATTTATACAACCAAGGATTGTATTAGCTTTTCTGGTGGCTGCTGCATACTGCTGGTTCATATTTAAGTGATCATCAACTAGGACTCCAAGGTCCCTCTCACAGTTACTGTTTTTAGAATAGAATAACAAAGTTGAAAGGGACCTTGTAAGTCATCTGGTCCACCCCCTGCCCACGAAGAAGTCCCTACACCATTTCTGACACATGGCAATGCAGTCACTTCTTGAAAGCCTCCAGTGATGAAGCTCCAACAACACCTGAAGGCAGTCTGTTCCATTGGTTGGTTGTTCTGTCAGGAAATTTCTCCTTATTTCCAGGTTGAATCTCTCCTTGATCAGTTTCCATCCATTATTCCTTGTTTGGCCTTCAGGTGCTTTGGAAAATAGGCTGACCCCCTCCTCTCTGTGACAGCCCCTCAAATATTGGAACACTGCTATCATGTCTCCCCTGGTCCTTCTCCTCACTAGACTAGCCATGTCCAGTTCCTGTAACTGTTTTCATATGTTTTAGCCTCCAGTCCCCTAATCATCCTTGTTGCTCTTCTCTGCACTCTCTCCAAAGTCTCAACATGGGGAGAACAAAATTGATTGCAGTATTCTAGGTCTGATCTTCTTAAGGCTGTATAGAGTGGTATTAGTATCTCATGTGATCTTGACTGGATCCCTCTGTTAATGCAATTTAGGATTACATTGGCTTTTTTGGCTGCTGCTACACACTGTTGTCTCATATTTAATTGATTGTCCACTAAGACTCCAAGATCCCTCTCAAAGTTGCTCCTATTAGGCCTGGTTTTACCCAATCTATATGTATACTTTTGGTTTTTCTTGCCTAAGTGTAAGACTTTACTTTTCTCTATGTTGAATTTCATTTTGTTAGATAGGGCCCATTGTTCAAGTCTGTCAAAATCTTTTTTGATCCTGAGGTTTTTTTTCTGGGGAGTTGGCTATTCCTGCCAGCTTAGTGACATCTACAAATTTGATGAATACCCCTTCTATATCCTCATCTAAGTCATTTATGAATGTATTGAAGATTATTGGGCCTAAGATGGAACCTTGTCATACTCTATTGCTTACTTCCCTCCATGTAGATGTAGTACCATTAATTAATTACTAAATTAATACTATTTAATACTAAAATAATATGTAAAATAACTTTAGAGAAAAAGCCTTAAGTATGTTAACTTTTAACAAATCAAATATACATTTCTCAGTCCAAATGACAGCAAATCAAAAATAAAATAATGACATGTACTATTTAAATCCTGATCACATAAATCAATACTGTGCCTTTTTATGTAAAACAATCTTGTTCCTTAATCAGTTTGTATGATTATTAATTGTTTTAAATTTCTTCAAAACTTTAAACAACCTGCTTCGTAAATCTAGCAGAAATAAATTATTTCAACTGTTCTTTGGGATTTTCATTTCTATTTGCTTCTTAATTTTTAAAGCTTCATCCATTTTTTTTTTATTTTCTAATGACAAATTCTTGTTCAAATTCCTATTCATGTTGTTCTCAAACTTTGTTACATGTTGTTTTTTTCCTGTACCAATTTCTTCTGGGAACAGACTGTTCCCAAAAAGACACAAAACAAGTGACATTATTGATTCAAAATCCCAATACAGTTCCTCAAAAACATCTCTGAATGACATTGCTTATCTTGTTATGTCTTCAATATCAAAAACAAAAGTGCATTAAATTATTTAAAATTGATTTCAAAGTCTTAATATTCAAAATCCAATATTCAAACATTTTCTTTTGTCATATATTTGTATTTGTTTCCAGAGTTAAAATACAAAAGAAAAAGAATACAAACCCAAGAACAAAGACAAAATGTGTAAAAACAAAATATTAAACATACACATAAAATGTCTCCCCAGTTGAATACTGATAAATATATTTCAGCAATAATAATTCTTTCCTCCCTTGCAAAACAGGGCAGCAATTTATGAACTTCTACATCTACATTGACAAAATTGCTATATAATATTAACAAATATTAGAAATATAGAAATCTATTATCAGCCAACCAATTTTACTACCCTCTTTCTACCCTCTATCAACGGTTAACAGATAATCCCAACAACAAAGCTAAACTTCAAAGCCCTCTGT
Organism: Vipera berus; assembly: GCF_964194415.1. Classification (NCBI taxonomy): domain Eukaryota; kingdom Metazoa; phylum Chordata; class Lepidosauria; order Squamata; family Viperidae; genus Vipera; species Vipera berus. The sequence goes on along the minus strand of NC_138202.1, from coordinate 82,457,808 downwards.
TAAAAATCTGTTATTATATTTAACTCACAGAAAGTCCACAAGTAGCTTCTAACCTCTCATAAACCCATTATAACCATCGTCTCTGATCTGTCCAGGATCAAATGCCATTGACTGATTCTTAATAACAATAGCAACACCTTCCACTTTATTTACTTTTCTTTAAAATTATAAATTGAATCTTTCCAAACAACTGCTTTTCACTCTCCAAAAATGTAGATCTCCATTGAGAATATTTCCATAGCACTTGTTGTTCAGTAAATTTTCCTTCAAATTGTTCAGTGTCTTGATGATCATCCTCACAGCAGAAAGAAAAAAAGAGAAAATAAAAAAGAATGTATTTCTTAAAAATAAAAAAGCAAAGATATGTACAAAAATAAAATGAAGCAATGGAGTTCTTTTAAAAAAGCTAATAAAATGAAAAAAAAAATCCTTAGAGTAAAAATCTGGTATAAATCAGAACAAGTCACTTTCACTGCAAAGAAAAAAAAATCCTTAAGCTGCCAACTTCCTTGCAGTGAAAGAGAAAATGTTTTAAAACTCTAAATAAAATGATGGAAGTTTACATTTGTAATCAAGCAAAATGGCATAGAGCAAATAAGCATTCAGCCAGGCTACTAACAAAAGGTGATGTTAAGAACAAAGGTGCACTTAAAAATGCAATCAGTGACTTGAAAAGATGGAAACCTGACCACTCCAGCCACTCTTACCAAGAATTGCAATTTTCTAGATTTTCTTCCCAGACAAGTACACAGTCATCTAAGGGTCATCATGAATCATTCCTAATTATTCCCATTCAAATCTGGGGAACACTCTGCCAAAAAAACTGGCTTTGGCTGCAAAGTCAGCTGTTTGTTGGCAGGGAGAAAAAAATGCCCTGCCATTCAGCACATCATTTTCTGGGGAACTTTATTCTAACATTTTCGGAGTTCTTAATCTGTTTTTAAGTTTTTATAGCCAAAATCTTACCTTGTTTTCTGCTCTTTATTTTAAACTCTTAAAAGCTATAAAGATACATCTTGATTTTTTTTCCATTAAGGACTGAAATCACTCAGCTGGTGTTATGTCAGTTATGTAATTTTGAAGTGGTTTAACTTCTTTAAGTTATTGCTTTTAAGTTAAGTGCCTTGGGCACAAAGCCAGCTGGATGACCTTGGGCCAGCTACTTTTTCTCAGCCCTAAGGAGGTAGCAATGGCAAACCATGTTGGAAAAAACCTGACCAAGAAATATGCTGGGAATTGTCCAAGCAGTCTCTGAGAATCAGACATGATTGAACAAAAGATGAAAAAAAGAAATCTTTAAAGCAATTAATAGGCAATTTCCAAATTGCCTACTGGCAAGAGAAATGTAAACTTATCTCCATTTTTAACTGGAGCAAGTATGGCACATTCCCTTTTCACAAGTTCTTTGGTCTTCTGGAGACCATTGCTTTGCAGTCTTCTTATGAAAAGCAACCATGTGGAGCACAGCCTGGGAGATCTTGCATTATCTCTTTGTCCAGAGAGGGTGGAAGAAGTCCATCTACTAGTCAGCTCACTATTGTTAGTTTGCAAATGTTGGTTCTGCTTTTCATAGAGCCATCTTGAGTCCACCATACTTCTTCAGAAATCCCAAAATAAGAAATACTACCAACACATTCAAGAGTCTCTGTGACATTTTCATATATAATTATTGTCTCATTTTAATTCCAAGAACTGTATTTTTAAGCAAGAATTGTTCGAGGTACAATTCAAAAGCTGGAACATGAAGACTATAGTTTTGGCTTTTTCTGCTATTCTTATTTTGACCCAGGAGTGCAGTGCTCACTAGGTTAGAACACTAATGATCAGCAGCCTCATGTTTGAGACCCATTGGTGCCACAAGATGGGATGAGTTCCCATCAGATGCTCCAGCTTCTGCTGACCCAGGGTGCTATGTATTCACACATTATTAATGTTATATATATGTATTAAACAGGGCTGAGGTAAAAGCCGCGGCAGCTTTTGACAGCTGTCAAAAGCTGCCGGTCCGAACTACGCAGGCGGCAACCCACTGACAGCTCTCGGCTGTCAAAATCACCTGGTAACAGCACGCGCTGCCGATGACAGCTCCGAGCTGTCAAATCCAGGCGGCTCCAATTGGCGGAAGCGAACGGCGCGGGAAACCGGCTCAGCCCTGATTGGCTAACCTGTTGACAGCTGCTAGTATAAATAGGAGCCATGTTCTTCTGTTGTTTGCCTGGTTCTGAATAAACGTTAAGTTGTTTAACTTCGCTGTCTCGCCTGCTCTCTAAAGCACTGGCGACGAGGATGGGATGCTGCTTGCATAGCTGAAGTCACCGCCTAAGGGGAGAAGAGATTTTTTTCCCTTAGCCTGAGCTAGTCACTTGCTGAAGTCACTTGGAAGCCTAGCTTCCACACAACGCAAGCAGCGGCACCCACGACTCGACAGACAGCATGACGAACCACGGCCACATTCGCGAGTTCAACACTCGCCACCCAGAATGCTGGGAATCTCACCTAGGCCAGATAGAAGGGTACCTGGTGGTGAAGAAAATTACGGATGACCGGGCGAAGGCAGCCGCTCTCCTCTGGCTCAGCAGGCCCGCCGTCTACGACGCCGCTGTGGGACTCTTCAGTCCAGAACCAATCGCAACGATCCCCTACGCTGAACTAACCGAGGGGCTGAGCAAATACTTCATGCCCACGAAGTCAGAGCTCTTCTGGAGGGTAAATTTCGCCCGACGAGTACAGCTTCCCGACGAGCCCGCCAATGACTTTATAACCCGGGTCAGACACACCGCACGGCGATGTCGGTTCCCTGATTTAGAGGACCAGATCCGGGACCAAATTGTCATTGGGCTCAAAGACGAGCGGCTGAGGAGGAAGCTGATCGCCAAGCCCGCACTGACAATGGCTGAGGTGGCAATGGAAGTCATTGCCTACGAGGACAGCCACTGTGACAACCAACGTTCCCCTGATAGCGGGCCCAGTGGGTCCGTGCACCAGGAGGACGGCAGTTTCAGTGGTCCAGAGGACGAAGACGCCTCCATGGACATCGACGCGGTGCAGCGGTGATTCGAAAGGCTCAGACTGCAACGCAACAACCGAGGGGGCCCTGCCAACAGCCAAAAGAGCACCAGCTTCCAGCCGAACAGGGCTAAATGTGCCAGCTGTGGCGGAAGCCACCCGAGAGCTGCATGCTGGTTCCGCAGTGCCAAGTGCCATGGATGCGGGAAAACAGGTCTGCCCTACGCCTGCCCTACGCCCCACTAAACTCCGCCTAGCGGATTTCCAAAAAATGCCCATTAAACTCTGGGGAAAGGCTTCCGTCCCAGCGGAGTTTAAGCAATTTAAAGGACCCCTTACCATACTAGTAACCCAAGAAAACAGGACCAGCCTGCTAGGGCTGGACTGGTTTGAGGCGCTAGGGATAGCATTGACAGGCATCAACGCCACTCAGCTGTCAAATCTGGAATCCGTCTGCCTTCAATTCGCGGACGTTTTTGACAGCTCACTAGGAAAATACACAGGACCGCCAGTATCCTTAAAACTAAACCCTAATGTAATGCCTGTCAGAATCAAGGCGCGAAGAGTCCCCTTCGCCTTGAGAGAAAAAATAGAAAAGGAAATAGATCGGTTAATTAACTTAGGGGTCCTGGAACCAGTAGAAGGGGCCGAGTGGGAGACACCCATAGTCACCCCAATTAAGCCCAATGGCCAAATCAGATTATGTGCTGACTATAAGGCAACCCTAAACCGCGCATTGAATGCCCATGCCTACCCGGTCCCGGCTGTCAAAGACATCCTGGCGGCCATTAAGTCAGGCACCATTTTCGCTAAGTTAGACTTGGCGCAGGAGTATTTACAGCTGCCTGTCACCCCTGACACCGCCTTAGCACAGACAATTGTCACGCACAAGGGAGCGTTTAAAATTAACCGCCTACAATTCGGCATCTCTGCAGCCCCAGGGATCTTCCAAGAAATCATGGAAAAAACACTCAAAGGGATCCCTGGGGTCTGCCCATATTTTGATGACATCCTAATTGCCGGGGAATCAGAAAACGACTTAGCAGATAAATTAACAAAAGTGCTCCTTAGATTCAGGGAGGCTGGCCTTAAATTAAGACGAGACAAATGCTCCATAGGGGTGCCCTCAACGGAGTTTTTAGGTTTTAAAATTGACGCAAGGGGAATTCACCCCACTGAATCAAAGATAAAAGCCATTAAGACAGCACCAACCCCCAAAAATAAGCAGGAACTGCAAGCCTTCCTAGGGTTAGTTAATTTTTACCATACCTTCCTGCGTCACAAAGCGTCCATCGCTGAACCCCTCCACAGGCTGTTAGACAAAGGCAAACCCTGGATTTGGTCACCTCAGCACGAGAAAAGTTTTAAACTTCTAAAAAACTTACTGACCAGCAACGCTACGGTGGCACTGTTCAACGAACAGCTACCCTTATGTCTGGCTTGCGATGCCTCCCCCTATGGCATTGGAGCAGTCCTAAGCCACTTAACTAAGCAGGGAACGCAAACACCTGTAGCGTTCTATTCCAGAACGCTGTCAAAACCTGAGCGCAATTACGCTCAAATCGATAAGGAGGCTTTAGCTATAGTTGCGAGCGTAAAAAAGCTTCATGACTACCTATACGGTCGTCAATTTACCATCTTTACGGACCATAAGCCCCTGTTAGGAATCTTCACAGTTAACAAACTGACACCACAAATATTATCTCCCCGCATCCTCAGATGGTCTACCTTTTTGTCAGCCTATTCATTCACCTTAGAATACAGACCAGGGAAAAGCATGGGCCATGCTGACGGACTTAGCAGACTACCCCAACCAGTAATCGACCCTGACCCTGCTCCAGCTGGTAAGATACTGGCTATCTCTGAACTACCTGAATGCCCATTATCCGTCAAGGACATTTCTGCAGCCACAGCTGCGGACAAAACACTAGGCAGAGTTTTAGGATATGTCATAGCAGGTTGGCAATCCACACCCCCAGACCCGGAATTCCAACCTTACATCTTAAAACAAAAAGAATTATCCACACATCAAGGATGTTTATTATGGGGCAGCAGGGTAGTCATACCCGAAAAACACAGATTAAAGGTGTTAGAAAGCCTCCACGAAGGCCACCCAGGCACCGTTAAAATGAAGGCTCTGGCCAGGAGTTACGTCTGGTGGCCAGGGTTAGATAAGCAAATAGAAGCACACGTAGCTGGCTGTTATCCCTGCCAACTTGTCAGAGCAGCCCAGCCCCAAGCTCCCATACACAGATGGGAAACAACCAAGACACCCTGGTCACGCATCCACATAGACTTCGCAGGTCCATTCCAGGGACAAACATTCCTGATAGTCGTGGATAGCTATTCTAGATGGCTAGAGGTGGCCCCGGTCGCTAGCACAACTACTGCAGCCACAGTACAAGTTTTAAGGGGATTGTTTGCCACACATGGGCTTCCGGATGTAATAGTCTCCGATAACGGCCCCCAATTTACTTCCTACGAATTCCAGAGTTTCACAACGGCGAACTCTATTAGGCACGCCACCACGGCTCCTTTCCACCCATCCTCTAACGGCTTGGCTGAGGTGATGGTGAAGTCGACCAAAGAGGCACTGCGGAAAATCATCACCGGCAACTGGCACCGCAGACTGGCCCAATTCCTTTTATCGCAACACACCACCCCCTGCACAACTACAGGGAAATCTCCAGCAGAGCTTCGCTGGGGCAAGAGACTAACTACCAGACTGGACCGTTTACATCCCGACAGGTCCCCTCCAAACCCAGAACTGCCTCTCCAGTACAGGACTCTCAGCACAGGGCAAGCTGTCTGGGCAAGGAACTATGGCGGGGGCAACAAATGGACACAGGGGGTTGTCATTGAACAAACGGGTCCCCTATCATACATCATAGACACAGGGCACAATTCCCACATCCGCAGACACATCGACCAACTTCGGCGTCGCAGCCCACAAAATATGGGGGAAAGGGGGAACGACGAAATGCAGGCAGAAGCCCCGCCGCAAACACTATCACACCAAAACCCCCCCGATCAAAATGCACCACATCAAGACCCCGCACAAAACGACGCTGAAACGCCGGAGCCATGCCCCATGCCACCTGAGCCAGATCCCGACACGCCTGGGGAAAAGGAACGACCAGCTGAAACAACCCCCCGGCGCTCCGAAAGAATAAAAAGACCCCCCGCCTACTTGAAAGACTTCGAATGGGGAAACCCAAAAAAGAAACAGTTGGGGATCATCAACTCAATCAGAGGGAGGGGTAAGGGGTGCTATGTATTCACACATTATTAATGTTATATATATGTATTAAACAGGGCTGAGGTAAAAGCCGCGGCAGCTTTTGACAGCTGTCAAAAGCTGCCGGTCCGAACTACGCAGGCGCCAACCCACTGACAGCTCTCGGCTGTCAAAATCACCTGGGAACAGCACGCGCTGCCGATGACAGCTCCGAGCTGTCAAAGCCAGGCGGCTCCAATTGGCGGAAGCGAACGGCGCGGGAAACCGGCTCAGCCCTGATTGGCTAACCTGTTGACAGCTGCTAGTATAAATAGGAGCCATGTTCTTCTGTTGTTTGCCTGGTTCTGAATAAATGTTAAGTTGTTTAACTTCGCTGTCTCGCCTGCTCTCTAAAGCACAGAGGTTTGAAAGCAAGTGACCACAAGTAGATAAATGGATACCACTTCAGTGGTCAACTTCACAGGGATACAAAAGGATCCCCCAATTGACACTGAAGTATTAGTATTTTGACTGGAAATCTATAAGACACAATTTGAGAATGATTACTTTCAGGGAGGTGTGTGTTCTTCTTTGCTACATTTCCTGTGACTGAAATAGAAGATGGTTCATGTACCTGAAAGATCCAGATAATTATTTTCAATATTGGAAAAAAATCTACCTGAGATTTGCAGCACTGGATTGTTTATAGATGCAGTTTGTTAGCCACAGAATTAATGTTCCTTTCTTTTTTGTAAAATAGAAAGAAATAAGTATTTTTTTTTGGTTATCAATTTGGCCAAATTTTTATGATGTAAAATTCCTTCCTTCCTTCCTTCCTTCCTTCCTTCCTTCCTTCCTTCCTTCCTTCCTTCCTTCCTTCCTTCCATGCCATTAGTATCACTGTTATATGTATATATTTAAATATAGCATTGGAAATAACCAGACAGTAGTTGACTCTATACCTGGTCTCCTTTTTCTTGAGATATATAACGTAATAAAGATAATAAACGTGATTCAAAAATGTTGCAGTCATTCATTAAGTGCAAATGGAGCTTGCAAAAAGAAAAGGCACAGCTTCTTCAGTATGTGCAAAATAATGTACGGTTCCACTGAATACACATGAAAAATATCATTGTGCTTTCATAACACAAACATTCTCTGTAATCTTAGTATTATGATCCTCTCACATGAATCATGTTGGAATATCTTGTATCTAAATAATCTCTTTTTGGCATACAGATTTCTCTCACTTGTGTAATCTAAAGTATTTGAGACAGAAAGTGTCTACAAGTGACACCCTAGGTTGAATGAGGCAAAACTGGTAGCAAAAGAATAAACAAAGGTGCAGTGGAAAATGGTAAAGCTTCAAATGAGTAGTAGTGATCAATATTTGAGTCAAAATCTAACCAGGGGGTTTCATCATTTACTCCTTGAACCAACAGACTAATTTCAGCAATCAGAGACAGCAGAGGGAATTTGAGACAAGCAACAACTGTTCTCCAGCATCTTTTTTCTGGTTATGAGAATTGACTGGCCGGAAGTTCAGGAACATAAGGTGCGTTGCTCAAGAATTGCTGAACCATACGCCTACGGAAGACTTTCTTCTTCAACCAAATAGATTCCATCTACAGACTAATTATTATTATTTTTTCAAAAGCAAAAGCACATTTCTTGCTATTGCTATTATTTACCTCTCCAGCTAAAAACTATGTATTACTTTTTGTGTTTTTTGGATATCCCTCTCCCTCTCTCTTTAAAGTCTATTTCTGGAAAATTGCCATGTATATTTTATTTTATCTTAATTTATTTTTGGCAAGCCATCTGCTCTGTGCAGCAGTGGGTAAATGCCAAACACAGTCGTCTTTGCCAACATAGATTATATATTCCTGAGAGTTTTTGCCTGCTGAAGGGACACTTCTTTTCACAACAGCCAGCAATGAAAGTGATAGGAACCATGAGTCAATGTTCTGATCATTCTTTCCAAATTGTACCATGTTGTATATATGGGAGGGGGGGGGGGTTAAGCAAGAATCCCTTCCTCCAACTCTCAAAAATCAGTGCATTTAAATTCTGGCAAGCTCCACATAGGCAATTGAGATAATGGCTATATCTCAATCAGTCATTAAGTAATCAACCACTTCATCACATCTATGCAGAAAATGCATAAAAACCTGTGGTGAAAAAGATACTCTATCAATATTTATTCCTCTCTCTCTCTCTCTCTCTCTCTCTCTCTCTCTCTCTCTCTCTCTCTCTCTCTCTCTCTCTCTCTCTCTCCCTCTCCCTCTCCCTCTCCCTCTCCCTCTCCCTCTCCCTCTCTCTCCCTCCCTCCCTCTCCCTTTCTCCCTTTCCCTCATCTATCTATCTATCTATCTATCTATCTATCTATCTATCTATCTATCTATCTATCTATCTATCTATCTATCTATCTATCTATCTATCTATCATTGTTTCTAGTAGTCTTTAGTAAATTTCAGGACAACCCTTCCTCCTTCTTTTTAACAAAACTTTCATTAGCAACCTTATCTAACATCACACCAACATCACAACATTTTACTAGTCAATAATTTAACATTCAGAAACTAAATTCTAGGGATAGGAAACTAATCTCTCTCTCTCTCTCTCTCTCTCTCTCTCTCTCTCTCTCTCTCTCTCTCTCTCTCTCTCTCTCTCTCTCTCTCTCTCTCTCTCTCTCTTTCTCTCTCTGTTCTAGGTTGGTTCTCTGCTTGATTAGTTCCCATTATAATTTCATAAATAAATTGTATAATTTATGTAAAATAAATAAATAACATTTCAAGAATAAATATATTCCTGTAATTTATTCCATATCTGCCAAAATCCATAGTTTGTTAATTATAGAACATTGCTAAAATATTCTTTATGTTATGGGGAAAACAACTATGGACATAAAGTTAATCCAGGAAATAGTGGTAAACCAAGTCATTCTTGTCATTAATCTTTTCTATACTGTTACCGAGGAAGATACTTTTATGGATGCTCTATCATTAATATGTAGCATTCCTTTACTCTATTTTATGTTTTATACAGTAAGTGACTCCTGAATGATCTATCTACATATGAACTACCTAATTGCCTTGGGTTGAAGAACTGAAGAGCCAGATTCTAGATATGCATTTTTTTATTTTTTATTTTTTTTTAATCCCATTTATATCTCACCCTTCTCCGAAGACTCAGGGCGGCTTACAATCTAAAGCATAAATCAATATGCTTAGCAATAGCCTTCATTCTATGTATATGCCTGCTTATTAGGGCTTTCGGGCCCCCCCCAAGCGGCATTATTACAAAGTCAGCTTATTGCCCCCAACAATCTGGGTCCTCATTTTACCTACCTCGGAAGGATGGAAGGCTGAGTCAACCTTGAGCCTGGTGGGACTCGAACCTGCACTATTTGCAGGCAGCTGGTGTTACTTAAGGCGTCATTAGCCCACTGCTCCACCAAGGACCTTGAGAGACAGGAGGAAGAGGCACAGACTGGACAATTGGCATATAAAAAATAGCTCAGCCAACAGAAGGAGAGCTGGCATAGGAAGCAATACAGAAGAGATCTTCTCTAGTTTTCCAGAGAATATACATAAAGGACAGAAGACATACTTTTAGTCTTCCAAGGTTCTGTTAACATAACCTTAAATAAGCTAATACTTCTGGTTTTGCTTCTTGTCTTGATTACCTCAGAAGACTAACATCATTCTGTTGATGTAACCTTACAATAAAGATTGGGTTAGTATTCATTGTGCTTCTTCTCTGGACTGCTTCAAAGGGCTAACTTAGTCTTACAAGAGAGTCCTTTCTAAAAAAGTTACTTCCTTCTGCAGGCTGAGATAACTTTTATGTTTTGGTTGTCCAGTTTGTGCCTCTTCCTCCTGTCTCACCAACCATACTCATTCTCACCAACCATTACCCACATGTATCCAGTGGATCAGATGACGTCAGGAAAAGGAGTATTGGGGAATAAAACATCTACAATTTGCAAATTTATAGTTTTCTTTTATTCAAATAAAAGCCTTTGTGCCCAACAGCCTGATTTTTCTTCTTCTTTTTTCCATTCCTTTACGATAGAAAAACAATAATTCTTCACAAGATGGCTGAAAATGATTGGTCTGCTCTGCAGCTTCATGGAAAAGAGAAGTCCTTTAATGTGCAATTGAGTTTTCTAGCTTCAAATGCAAGGAGCAAGCAATGGCTATTTAAGAAATAAATAAACCAGATTTTTTTTGAAGCCAACCAATATCTGCTAATTAAAACTCATGCATGTTTATTTATCTTGATAAAATATGTCTTGAATAGAAAGGCACAAATAATAACTTTTTTGAGTCTTAATAGATTAGGAGATGAACATTTTGACTGATTAAATGACAAAGATTTGAATTGCCAGAAAGCCAATATTACCACCCTTGAGAACTTTCTGGAAGGAAAACAAATGACAGAGAAGTTTCTCCAGTTATTTCATCTCTATAAGCATTTCAGAATGGTGGCATGAGAAATATATGCTTTAACTGTTCCCTATTACATGGGTCTCCAACCTTTGGTCTGTGGACCAGTACCGGGCCTTGGCATGCCAGCAACTGGTCGGCACAAACAAGCAAAGCCCCATATGCAGGATGCAGGCAGCACACAAAACCACACACCCTCCAGTCCATGGAAAAACCAAACTCCACGGAACTGGTCCCTGGTGCTCAAAAGGTTGGGGACCTCTGTCCTATTACATAGGCATGCATGGTTGTTAACTGTAGCATCAGGGTTTTTTTGCAACTTCTTCTATGCCCACAAATTGTGTATTACAGTGTATAGAGTACAAACCCCTTAATGAAGACCCCTATTAGTTTTCAACTAATAAATATTATAACTAATTCATATTGCCAAGTGTTTTTTCAGTGAACTGTTTATGCCTTATCATAAACAGCAAGTGTTTTCCTAATCACTTTTTAATGAGAAATAAATAATTGTTCCATTAATATAAAGAGCACTCATTTGTTCTACTTATTTTTATCTCGCCTATAAACATGGATTCCACAATTATGCATGCTACTATTTTATAAGGTACAGTAATAATTATTAAAAAAAATGATAACACAAAGTTAAAATTATGTTTCGAACTGGGCTTGTATTGCATTAGTGGTGGTCCTTGCTTAATGACTAGTTCATTTAGTCAGTGATTATGACTAATTATGATGCAATCACCCAAAATCTACTTATGACTGAGTTCTGGAGTTACAATGTTTACAGAGATTCCTGCTGTCACATGACTGGATTTCAGCACTTGGCACCCGGCCAGTGGTGGGATTTAAATATGTGAACAACCAGTTCTCTGTGTGGATGCCGCTTCTGGAAGTCCATTCTGGGCCTGGGCAACAAAAAATTAGCTACCAGTTCTGCCAAAGTGGTGCAAACTGGCTGAATCCCACCACTACACCCAACTTATTTTTAGGCTGGTTGCAGCATTCTATGGTTATACTACCATGGTTTATGATTTTTGTTGCTTATTTCTGGCCTTTGGGGGCTGGTTTCCAGCAAAATACAGCATAGGAATACATCCCAAAGGTGTTTTTTCAAGAGGCAACTGGAATTTCTTGTTTGTCTTTGAAGACATTTCACTTCTCATCCAAGAGGGCCTCTTCAGCTCTTACAAGGATTTACTTAATGATTTTTGTGTTCACTGAACAATCATGCAGTGGTTAGAATGCAGTACTGCAGTTCTAATTCTGCTGACTGACAATTGCCAGCAGTTCAGCAGTTTGAGTCTCATTGGCTCAAGGTTGACTCAGCCTTCCATCCTTCCCAGGTTGGTAAAATGAGGACCCAGATTGTTGGGGGCAATAGGCTGACTCTGTAAATCAATTAAAGACTGCTGCTGCTATTGCTATTAATGATTTCTGTAAAAAAAAAAGGTCATAAAATCAGGTCCAGTCATGTAGGTATCTCGACTTACAACTGTCATGTTTTAGAATGGAAATTTGGGGCTCTGTTATGGTCATAAATTAAGGATTACCACTATATGCTTTTTTAATATGGTGGTCACTAGTTTTGAAGTATAGATTTTTAAGAAGAATGAGAAATCTGTGCCCTTCTCTTTGAAGCTGAACAGTTTGAACATATCATTGGATGTTGGTCAGGACTTCAAAGAGCTGGAGTTCAAAAAAATCTGAAAGCTCACAAGTTCCTCATAACTGTGATAAATTATAAGGAACTAAATGTACAACCCAAAATAATGGTGCTTGCTTACAAGTGTGAAGAGTGATAAAACAATTGAAATGAAATGTTCATCAGATTAAAGCCAGTCAAATCGGTGTGAGAAGTAGATCAATTCATCAAATAAAAGGAATGCGCATAAAAATGTGGAAAAAAAACAAGATCATGAGAAGATTGGTTATGTACAGACATCTTCAGAAGGGAATTATATACAAAGGTAAGATCTGAAGCTATGGGGAATACTGAGGCCTATGAGGCATTGGCCTAAATGCTGCAAAGAGGTTGTTTCCCTTGAAACATAGCTGATATTGTCTGACACAATGATGGAATTCATCATCTTGGGGGAAAAAACTGTTCCTCAAATGTTTTCTTTATCTTGACTCATGGCTCACTTTGATTTGGCATGTAGCCCTTCAGGTATTGTTGGAATCTTTTCATTCTTTAGACTTCAGCAATACTGAAGTAGCCGAAGGACCGCTCGGGACGACAGGCTAGTTAACAACAAGTTTATTTAGAGCAAGACAACATTGAATGACTTGTTCGGCTTTTATAGCCGGCAGCTGGTCGCGAGGACCAATCAGAAGTGTTTGTTTTGGCGCCGTGTCAGACGGGGACCAATCAGCGTCGTCTTCTTCTGACAGCTCCGGCTTCCGCGTGGTGTGGTGTTTTGACAGCCGCGAGCTGTCAGTGGTTGCGCCTGCGCTGTGCGGTGGACGCTTTGACAGCTCAGGCTTCTTCACGGTCCGGAGTTTGACAGCCGCGAGCTGTCAGTGGAGGCGCCTGCGCAGTGCGGGGAACTTTGACAGCTGTCAAAGTTCCCGCGTGTATTCCTGTCAAGCGGCTTTACTTATATACTTTGACGATGCCTTAATATTTGTACTGTTAACGTATATACACTTCCATTGAAAGAATGTTTACATATACAATACACCCCTTACCCCTCCCCTGGTGCGTTTCTTTCCTCTTGGATGTTTGAACCTGCCCACTGATAGTCTTTTAGATAGGTGGGTGGTTTCCGATTCCTGGTTGATCGGCGAAGGGGCGGTGGGTGGTCTGGGTCTAGTTCTTCATTTTGATGTTCAACTTCCTGGTTTGGGATAGGCAGCATTTCCGGTGGGGGTTGTACGTCGGCACTGGTTGGTTGCTCAGCATTGTGTGGTGGTTGTCTGGGTCTGAGCTGGTCAATATGGCGGCGTATGTTGCCCTGTGCCTGCGTAGCTATAAGGTATGAGATGGGCCCTGTTTGTTTTATTACAGTCCCTTGGACCCACTTGTTTTTATCTGTGTATGATCTTGCCCATATTAGTTGACCAGGGTTAAGCGTGCGGCCGGGGTGGGGGTGTTGTGTTTCTTCTGGGTATGTGTCGGGGTGCAGTCTGTCGAGACGTGTTATTAGCCTCCTTCCCCATCTTAATTCCGCTGGTGATTTGCCAGTTGTGGAGCATGGCGTTGTGTGTTGTGCTAAGAGGAACTGGCTGAGTCGCCTCTGCCAGTTCCCTTTAACGAATTTTTTTAACGCTTCTTTCGTGGATCGTACCATAATTTCAGCCATTCCGTTCGACGATGGGTGGAACGGCGCCGACGTGACCAGCCTAATACAATTCCTCGTAGCGAAGATCTGAAATTCACGAGAGGTGAATTGAGGTCCATTGTCGGAAACTATGGTGTCAGGTAGGCCGTGTGTTGCGAATATTTTTCGTAAGGCTTGAATAGTGGCTGCGGACGTTGTTTTCCTAAGGGGCGTGACTTCCAGCCATTTGGAATAGCTGTCCACTGCTATTAAGAAACTTTGGCCCTGGATAGGCCCCGCAAAATCTATATGTATACGTGACCAAGGGTTCCTTGTAGTCTCCCATTTATGGATCGGGGCCTGGGGGGGTTCATTCCTGGTCTCCTGACAGGTATAACACCCACCCACATACTTTTCAATTTGTTTATCTATGTTAGGCCACCACACGTAACTTCTAGCCATTGCTTTCATTTTTACAATTCCAGGGTGCCCTTCATGTAAAATGTGTAATGTTTGGTCTATGTTTTCCTCTGGTATGATGACCCTATTTCCCCATAGCAGGCATCCTCTATGTGTTGAAATCTCGTTTTTCCTATTATAATAAGGTTGGAATTGGGGTTGTGGGTTTTGAGCTGGCCACCCTGTTGTGGCCCATTTGAGGATTCTGGCAAGTATTTTATCTTTTGCTGAATTATTAGCTATAATGTTTGCAGTCAGGGGGCATTCAGGAAGTTGAGAGATTGCTAAAATTTGGCTGGCTGGGGCTGGATCTGAGTCCCTGGTTTGTATGGGCAGTCTGCTGAGGCAGTCAGCATGTCCCAATTCCTTACCTGGTTTATGTATTAGTTGATAAGAATAGGCTGCTAAGAATGTTGACCATCTTAAGATTCTCGGAGAGAGAATTTGTGGTGTAATTTTATTCCAAGTAAATATGCCTAGCAGGGGTTTGTGATCTGTAAATATAGTAAATGGTCTTCCATACAGATAATCATGAAATTTTTTGACCCCTGCTACTATCGCTAGGGCTTCCCTGTCAATTTGTGCATAGTTTCTTTCAGCTTTGGTCAGAGTGCGAGAATAGAAGGCTATGGGTCTTTGTGTGCCATCCTTGAATAGGTGACTTAAGACTGCCCCAATTCCATAGGGAGAGGCATCGCAAGCGATGCATATTGGGGTGTCTTCTCTGAAAAGGGTGATAGTTGAGCTTTGACAGATAATCTTTTTTAACGATTGGAAACTATTTTCATGTTCCTTGGTCCAGGACCAAGTTGTACCCTTGTCAAGGAGCCTATGGAGAGGCTCTGCAATAGTGGCTTTGTGGGGAATGAAAGCATGGTAAAAGTTTAACAGTCCCAAAAAGGATTGAAGCTCTTGCTTATTCCTAGGGCTGGGTGCGGTTTGAATAGCCCTTAGTTTCTCAGAGGTGGGGTGGATGCCCTGGCTATCGATTTTATACCCTAGGAATTCTGTAGAAGTGACTCCCATGGAGCACTTTTCCCGCTTAAGTTTGAGACCGGCTTCTCTGAGCCGGCTCAGTACAGCTGACAACCTGTCAGCTAAACTAGCTTCATTTTCTCCGGCGATGAGAACATCGTCGAAATAGGGGCAGACCCCGGGTATTCCCTTCAGGGTCTTTTCCATGATACCCTGGAAGATACCCGGGGCTGCAGATATGCCGAATTGAAGCCTCTTTACTTTAAAAGCACCGCGGTGGGTGACAATAGTTTGAGCTTCCGCGGTGTCGTCTGTGACAGGCAGTTGTAAATACGCCTGCGTGAGGTCAAGCTTGGCGAAAATGGTGCCAGAGCGGATGGAAGCAAATACGTCCTTTACCGCTGGCACCGGGTAAGCATGGGGGCTGAGGGCTAGGTTGACTGTCGCCTTATAGTCAGCGCACACTCTCACTTCGCCATTAGGTTTGATTGGGGTGACAATAGGGGTCTCCCAGGTTCCCCCATCTGTTGGCTCAAGCTTCCAGGCTGGGTGTTTGAATGGTATTAACCCCTGATAAGGCGATGCCTAGTGGAGTGAACCAGTTAAGCCCTATCAAGTTGGTACGGTTCCCTGGCGTAACTAAAACCTCCAGGGGACCTTTGAACCCCTTATACTGTACAAGGACCTTGGCTTTCCCTTCCAACGGAATAGGGGTTTTCTGGAAGTCTGCAAGGTGGACCTGAGTTTGTTTCAGGGGAATTTGTCTTCGGCCTTTCTGACAGATCTCCTGATAGGTTGTCAGCGAAATTAAGGAGACCGCTGACCCTGAATCCACCTCCATGTGGCAAGGCACCCCCTGAATTCTGACCCTGACCTTAACCTTGGAACTTATGCAGTTTACCCTATCAATTGTCTCAACCCGGTTGCCTGGTGGGGTTTCCCTGTTGGCCTGGGCAGCCGGCCTACCTGGGGGGTTTGCCTCCACCTCATTGACGTTGTCCCGGCCCTTGCTGCGGCACACCGGCTTGATGTGGCCAGTCTTCCCGCAGTTGTGGCATTTTGCGTTCCTAAAGCGGCAGCTTCCTCGGGCATGGTTGCCCCCGCAGCTGGCACAGGCGGCTCGTTGCACGTAACGCGGGGGTGGCGGTGGAGGGTCCCTGAATCCTCGGCGGTCCGACGTTTTGCCCCTCCTCGGCAGTCGGTGCTCCATCCTGCGCTGTAGGGCTTCTCCATCGGTGAAATCTACCGACTCTCCGCTGTCGCTGAAGGTTGCGCTTTCCTGGTAGACGGTCGCAGAGGTCTCTGGGGTCGTGTTCGTCGGCTTCTTTTTGTGGCTGTGTTCGTATGCCATGATCTCCCTGGTCAGCTCAGCCAGATTCATGTCGGGTTTGGACGTCAGTTTTTTTTGTAGCTTCTCGTCCCTCAGACCGATCACCACCTGGTCTCTGATGCGGTCTTCCAGGTCGGGGAAGCAGCAGTTCCGCGCGGCGTGTCTGACCCCGGCGATGAACTCGTTGGCGGGCTCGTCCTGCCGTTGTTTCTTTTGTGCGAATTGCACCCGCCAGTACAGTTCTGAGCGAGCCGGCATGTAGTACTTGTTCAGCTGGTCCACCAGGTCCGCGTAGGAGACTTCCGTGATGGGCACTGGGCTGAACAGCCCGACGGCTGCGTCGTACACCGGGGGCCCGCTGATGTACAGCAGGGCGGCGGCCTTTGCTCGGTCGTCAGTGATTTTACTGACGAGGAGAAATCCTTCAACTTGGCCGAGGTGTGATTGCCATCTCTCGGGATGGCGGGTATCAAACTCCCTCACACGGCCGAAGTTTGCCATGTCGTCCGGTCCTGGGTTGCTCCGATGGAAGTTAAACTTCCGTGTCAGCTCTTGCCGGGAACTCTCTTCCTCGGCCGTGACTTCAGCTCCGGAGCGATCCCACCTTCGTCGCCAGTGAAGTAGCCGAAGGACCGCTCGGGACGACAGGCTAGTTAACAACAAGTTTATTTAGAGCAAGACAACATTGAATGACTTGTTCGGCTTTTATAGCCGGCAGCTGGTCGCGAGGACCAATCAGAAGTGTTTGTTTTGGCGCCGTGTCAGACGGGGACCAATCAGCGTCGTCTTCTTCTGACAGCTCCGGCTTCCGCGTGGTGTGGTGTTTTGACAGCCGCGAGCTGTCAGTGGTTGCGCCTGCGCTGTGCGGTGGACGCTTTGACAGCTCAGGCTTCTTCACGGTCCGGAGTTTGACAGCCGCGAGCTGTCAGTGGAGGCGCCTGCGCAGTGCGGGGAACTTTGACAGCTGTCAAAGTTCCCGCGTGTATTCCTGTCAAGCGGCTTTACTTATATACTTTGACGATGCCTTAATATTTGTACTGTTAACGTATATACACTTCCATTGAAAGAATGTTTACATATACAATACAAATACCTTCTCATTTCCTGATATCCTTTATATTGCTCTCTTAAATTCAGCCTTGTTCCTGTTTTCTAGTTGTGAGAGTAATAGACTGTCTGGATCTTGACAGATATTGTAGATATTCCATCTCCTCATCTATGAACTCTATTGAGTAAGCATACCAGAAGATTAGGTGAAAGAGGACAACCTACTGTATATTAAATTAATAGGATTATCATCATCAACAAAAACTATAGAGGTTTCAATCAGATTGGCAGGTTAAAATTAATCTCAACTGTTCCAAATATGGATAGAGCCTGTTAGCCAATCTCTGATCACATGTTTAATGAATAGAAATAGAAATAGAAATTTGGGTCTCACCTGCCTGTTTCTCAAGATTCTAAACCTGTGATCCATTTAATACTCAAAATCCCCAAAACCTAGATTGCAACTTCAAGGCCAAGCGTTAAATAGCAAACAACATTGGATTTAAAAGACTCTTCAATACATCATACTCTCCCTGTGTATTAAAACTCTTCTCCTGTAATGAAACTCATATTAACAATTTGCAATAAAATGAACCACTGGTAAAGGCCTGTCTAGCATAAGATGACTAATGCTCTTTACAACCAACTTTGGCTTTGAAATATTTCCAAATCCCTATTAAAGCATGCTACATATTGGATGACTGGGCAGGTCTGGAGACATTTTCTCATTTACCTTTTAGCTTTTCAGATATGCAGACAGATCAAACTGAAGGGATTTTATTATGCTTAAGGTTGATGTTAATAATATTGATATTAGTAGTGATACTTTGTAATCATCTTTGTTTATGTGCAAGCAACTTTGTAGGTGCTTTATATTGGGAAATTAGTTATATAAAAGCAAATGTTTCATGCTTTAGGTACAGGGGATTGCTTACATGAAAAGAGTATGGTGAGGGGAGGAGGGAAAAGGAGCTGTGGTGGAGCCTGTGTTGTTGTGTATGAGTCATCATCTAGGCATTATTTTTCTGTACCTTTTGGTTCCTAGTACCAAGACCAGATCTCTTTGTTCTGGAAAGGTATAAAAGTGGAAGACATTTTTCCTGGTCGTTGCCTTCATCTCTCTACCAGCCACGAAGAGAGATGTGGCCACCCAACTCTATTTCGATCAAAATAAAAGTTGTTTGCTTGCTGAAACCTCAGCTCAGGAGTTTCTTTTGGCTCTTTTAAATTCCTGAGTAATGCTGGGGCAATTGTGAGGCTAAGTGTAAAACTTTACAATACTATTCAATTGAGTTTATCCATTTTTATTTGGCCTGTCTCAGAACTCTTTTGGCTTATTCAATATTTTACTTAGCAAATCCCTACCCAAGGTTATAGTCTTACAATTCACAATAACACTTCTAATACGTTTGCTACTTGTAATATTACTCCAGTTTTGCCATCTTGTCCATTGCTGCTTACCATTTCCCTAGCTTGTCACGACAGAACTGAATTTAACAACATAATGCACCCAATCTTAGTGCATTGGATCATTTAGACTCATGTTGCCTTTAAATTCTTATCCATCTAATTAAGAAACAATGTTTACCAGAAAGATTGAACAAAATCACTTTCTCAAGTAACTCAATATAAAATGCAATCAATTTTGGGATTAGAAATCAGATTGTATATATGAGATGCACAATAGAAAGATGGTTATATCTTGAATAGAAAAGCAAACAACTATGTAATAAAATGCAAACAGAGGTTACAAATCTTATACAAATTATGAATAAGTGTGTGGTGATAGGCATTTCATTCTCTCTTTGTTTTCCACACATTCATCTGTACAGAGTTAATGCATGTATAAATTGTTTTTATAGGCTTGTTGTTCACAATATCTAACCCACATTTCATTAAGTCAGGGGTTTAAAGTCCACAAGTCATAAAAGGGCCAAGTTTGAAGATCCCTGCATTAAGCAGTGTGTGTCTGTCAGGAGAACTTACGTTTCTACTTCATAGCAAACAGGAAAACATTTGTTTGTGTTCATCAGAGCTTATTTATTAAAGATATTCTGTTATGGTATCATACTGCCAATCAATTCCTTCTTTTATCTTAATAAATTTAAATCTAGCTCATTCCTCTAGAAAGTCCAGCTTTCCTGTATTATCTATACTGATAAGAATTTTGACCACATAGATAGCAGTAATAAACTTACTTTCCCTTCCAATGAACTTTGATGGCATTCACTTAGAAAAGGCTCATGACATTAAAGACACATGTGCTTTAACTGCAGAAGGTAAGGCATGCTAAATGGATTTCTGCATGAGCTTCATTTACAATATTATCCAAGCATCCAGTAAGCTGTTCTCTTTGCTATTTATTTAATGTTATCTTTGAATATCAGATGCTTAGCACCCCTGGGCTGTAACTTCTCCATAGAAAATAGTCATGTTTCAATTTACCAAAGAGAAGTATTTCCATTATCCAGGAGGCCAAGATATCCCTACAAGCATACAAAGGGATACAAAAAGCTTCTAACTCTGCATTTAAGTCAGACTTGTTTATAGGTTTGATCTAGTAGCTGAGGTATCAGGACACAGTGAGTTCTAGTCCTGCCTTAGGCATGAAAGCTGGCTGGCTGAATTTGGGCCAGTCACTTTCTCTCAGCCCAACTCACCTCACAGGTGAGTTGTTGTTGTGAGGAAAATAGGAAGAGGAAAGAGCATTAGGTATCTTCACCCCCTTGAGTTATTTATAAAAATAATAAAGGCAAGATTTTTAAAATACGTGTTTGGATGAATTGCTTTATAGTTTCACTAAAGGCACATCTCCTGAATGTATAGTTTAGAGAGATAATGTGAGACCAGAATCACCTCAGAAACATATTCCTATTCTCTGACCTTTAAAGCTACAAATGACATTGAGTGTCTGACAGAGATTCTTGCAAGATATGTTGGTAAATCTCAAGCAGGATGTTCTCAGGTCTCTGTACCAAAGAACAAATGCATTTAGTACGTTACTCCAGCTAGGGAACATTACGTTTGAGTACACCTAATATAAAAATTAGCTAGACAAGATCAAGAGGGCAATTATCTCTGAAGGTTTGCCTTTTAAAATATGCTGTCTGAAAAACAGTTTCAGCATTAGTAAAATAACAGAAACATGGCAGCAGCATGAGATGGGCAGCCATGTGCCTTAAACGTTCAGTAAATATCGTCAGAAAAATCTTGTGCCAGAATACTGACAAGCTTAGATTCCCCTCTATATTTTTCTCAGCAGAAGAGATGAGTTCTATTGCAAAAACTCTATTGAATGTTTGCCATTATTAATATTTCCACATTTGTTTACTTGCATTATTCTAACTTATCATGCTGAGGAAGTTTGGTTACCACTTAAGTCTGCAGAATAGGTCAACAAATAACAAGCACAAATCATTGTGAATGCCTATGCTGAGACTACCATTTCTTTGCCTACTCACTGGAATAACAAAATATCACCCTCTGAAGGCCACTTTGTCTGAGGATTCCAAACAAGTTGCTTGGTGTTTTCATGCCATGTGTCTGGAAAGTACATAATATTCTAAATTAAAGTAGTCATTAAATTAAGTAAAAATGAGTCAACAAACAAACTCGTTTAAGCGGAGAGTTAAAACAATAATGCATTCATTCAAGGGCCAAAGACAATCCAGTGCTTAAGTTAAGGCAGTTTACTTTCTACCAAGTAAGTAATAAACATCTTTTAGTTTCACATATTGTGTATGTTCTCAGGAAGGAGAAACAACACTTTCACTCACTGTGGCTCTATACAGCTAATTATGTTGTGTTTTAAGAATTAAAAGAACTTCACACATATTGTGTCAATAATGTTTACTTAAGGTTTGTAAGGCAACCCATGCTTATTTTCATTTTTACTATCTTATCTTGTTCAGTATTTTAGAAAACATTTTATCTTTGGTCTAATCCTTTGCTTTTCCATTGTTTTTCAAGGTGCTGAGACAGTAAAACTCTTGGGGAGTTTTACAATTAGTTAAAGCTCCCCAAGAACATAATCTGCTGATATCAGGGACTGCAAATCAAGATAAGACAGCAACTAACAAAAACATGCAGATCATATTGTTAGAGGAAGTGAATGAGAGAAAGTAAATCTTTATGTCATTTACAAATACTTGCAATAGAATTTCACATGCAAATATATACAACATGAGAAGAATGTTCATGTTAATACATCAATAAGATGCCACATTTTCCTGTTTCTTGAAAAAAAATACTTTTGTGGAATAGGAAAGTCAATGGAATAGGAATTTTGAAATTACTGAGGATTACTAAACTGAGAGGCATTTCAATATACAGTACTGATTTTATAATTTATAGTATTACTTTACTTTTTATTTTATTTTAACTATTTATGTATGTGATGCTTTGGCTTAAATTTTAAATATGGAAACTAGTCACAGTCATATAAAAATAATTTTCTAAGGGGACAAATTTCTGTTTACTTTTTAAAAAACAGGTGTGAAGACTTTGGAATTAAAATCCCCCCTCTCTCTCTCTCTCTCTCTCTCTCTCTCTCTCTCTCTCTCTCTCTCTCTCTCTCTCTGTCTTTCACACTCTTTCTCACACAGACACATGGTAACATCTGCAGACATAACTGTTTTATTATATTCATTGCAGGAATGACAGCTGTCAAAGGCCGCTCCACGTGGCCGCACTGACAGCTGTCATAAGGCCGCCGATCACAACACGCACGCGCACCCGCCGTTGACACTGACAGCTGTCAAAAGCTGCGCGTGCGTGGCAGCAGCCGCAAGCCGTCAAAAGCTCGTTGTACTGTTCACGTTGTCCAGGCTGAGCTAAATAAACCGCTTTTTGAACTGAAGCCACTCTCTCTCTCATCACTGCCCAAGATTTTTCACCTGGCGACGAGGATGGGATCGCAGTACAACTGAGCTGAAGTCACGGCCAAGAAGGAACTCCGTCCCGGCCGCCCAATACTGCTGAAGTCACTAGCTAAGTCACTGGCTGAGGGCAGGACAACCTTCTACGCGTCACAGTACCGCTGATCCAAAATGGCAAATCTCGGGCATATTAGAGAGTTTGACGTCCGCCACCCTGAAGGCTGGGAGTCACATTGGGGCCAGGTCGAGGGGTACCTCGTCGTGAATAAAATCACCGAGGACCGCCACAAGGCCGCCGCGCTCCTATGCCTCAGTGGGCCAGCAGTGTATGATATCGCCGTGGGACTCTGCAGCCTGGACCCGATTGCCACAGTGCCATACGCTGAGCTGACGGATCGCCTCAGCAAACATTTCATGCCCAGGCGATCAGAGCTGTACTGGCGACTCCACTTCACCCGCTGACGCCAGCAACCGGGTGAACCTTCCACCACGTTCATCGCTGGGGTCTGGCACGCTGCCCGAAAATGCCATTTCCCAGACCTGGAGGACCGCATCCGGGACCAGGTCATCGCCGGCCTCCAGAACGAACGCCTCCAGAGGAAACTTGTGGCAAGGCCCTCAATGGATCTCGCAGAGCTTACGCTCGAGATCATGGCCTATGAGGACAGCCACCGCGAAGACCCCCCGGCGTTCAGCGACAACCCAAGTGCCTTGGTCCATCAAGCCTGGGAAGCAGACCAAGGACCCCGGAGTCCGGCTCCGGGGTAGACGCGATCATCTCCCGATTCAATCAGATGGCCGCCGGACGTGAAGGAAACCATGGTCAAAACAAACCAGTGGGGGCCAGCATGAAAAGACCCCCGGCAGGCAACAAGGCCAGGTGCGCAAGCTGCGGCAGGGGCCACGCAAGAGCCACCTGCCAATTCAGGAATGCGAAGTGCCACGGTTGTGGAAAGACCGGCCACATTCGCTTAGCATGTCGCAGTCAAAACCAGGAGACCCTCCACGAGCTTGACGAGATCCCCGCAGGTAGGACCAAGTCTCCCCGCCATCCCCAAGGGTCTGTAAGGTCCGTACTTTCCCAAACCAATCCCACTGCCACACACCTCATATGAGCTAAGGTCAAGGCCTGGGTCAAAATTCAGGGGGTCCCTTGTGAGATGGATGTCCAAAAAATAGCATCTAAAAGCAAACGCCGCATTCCCTTGCAACCGTCCAAGGTCCTGCTAGCAGATTTCCAGGGTGCCCCGATAGAACTAAAAGGACAAGCTAATCTAAAAATTGAATTCAAGAAATTCAAAGGGAACCTTTTAGCCCAGATAACCGAGCACCCCCAGACCAGCCTCATTAGCCTGGACTGGTTTGATGCATTAGAAATCCGCCTAGAGGGGACAAACCGCATTCAACCCCAGTCATTAGAGGGTGTCTGCAAAATCTTTGCAGATGTTTTCGATGGAACCTTAGGCAGATATACCGGCCCGCCAGTTGACCTCAAACTCAAACCAGAGGTCGGGCCAATCAGAATTAAGGCCAGAAGGGTCCCCTTTGCACTAAAGCAAAAAATTGATAGAGAATTAGATCGCAGAGTCGCCCTGGGAGTCCTAGAACCCACAGATAGCGGAACTTGGGAGACTCCCATAGTGACGCCTGTCAAACCAAACAGGGACGTGATGATCTGCGCGGATTATAAGGCCACCCTCAACCATGCACTGAACCCCCACGCGTATCCCGTCCCCGCTGTCAGGGACGTCCTGTCAGAGTAAACCGCCTCCAATTTGGGATCTCTGTGGCGCCTGGTATCTTCCAGGAGGTCATGGAACGAACCTTAAAGGGAATTCCCGGAGTATGCCCATACTTCGATGACGTGCTCATCGCAGGAGACTCCGAAAGTATGCTGGCAGCCAGGCTGCACGAAGTTCTGAATAGGTTCCGGGCAGCTGGATTAAAGCTAAAACGAGAAAAATGCTTCATCGGGGTCCCCTCTACTGAATTTTTGGGATACAGGATAGACTGCAAAGGCATTCACCCTACCAATTTGAAAATCCAAGCCATCAGGGCCGCCCCCACACCCAAAAATAAAACAGAGCTCCAGGCATTCCTGAGGCTCTTGAACTTCTATCACGCCTTCCTACCCGGAAAGGCGACGATTGCAGAACCCCTCCATAGATTGCTGGACAAGGGAGCATCGTGTCACTGGACCGCTGCTCACAATGACAGTTTTACCAAACTTAAACAATTACTGTCAAGCAATACCACCATTTCTCACTATAATGAGAACAAACCCCTATGCATCGCTTGCAATGCATCCCCATATGGAATCGGAGCGGTCCTAAGCCATATACTTAAAGACGGAACACAAGCCCCCGTAGCATATTACTCGAGAACCCTCTCAAAGTCAGAACGCAACTATGCCCAAATAGATAAAGAGGCACTGGCCATAGTAGCTGGAATTAAAAAATTCCATGATTATCTCTACGGTAGGCCCTTTACCATATTCACGGACCACAAGCCTCTACTTGGGCTGTTCACATGGGACCGCCAAACTCCCCAAATATTGTCCCCTCGAATGCTGTGATGGACTACTTTCCTCTCCGCATACTCCTACCAATTGGTCTACAAACCGGGCAAGGAGATGTGCAACGCAGACGGCCTCAGCAGACTCCCCCTGCCCCAAATAGACCCAGACCCAGCCCCAGCAGGTCACATCCTAGCCATTCAGGAACTCGCAGAATGCCCGGTGACAGCTAAGGACGTTGCGTCCGCCACTGGCAGAGACCCGATACTCAGTAGAATTCTAGCTTGGGTATCCTCAGGCTGGCAGTCTATATGCCCCGTCCCACCTTCCAACATTATTACGTAAAACGTCACGAACTTACCACCCATTTAGGCTGCATACTATGGGGCTGCAGGGTGATAGTGCCACCATGTCACAGACCCAAGGTCCTCCAAACCCTGCACGATGGACACCCAGGCATCATAAAAATGAAAGCCTTAGCACGTAGCTATGTTTGGTGGCCATCGATTGACAAGGACATAGAAGCACACATAGCTGGCTGTTACCTATGCCAGCAAACCAGACCAGTGCTTCCCCATGCCCCTATTCATAAATGGGAAACTACAAAAAACCCCTGGTCCCGCATCCACATCGACTTCGCTGGCCCCTTCCAGGGACAAGTCTTTCTCATTATCGTAGACAGTTTCTCTAAGTGGTTGGAGGTTCTCCCGGTTTCTAGCACCACGACAGGTGCCACCATCCAGGCTCTAAGGGGGTTTTTCGTGACACATGGTCTCCCCGATGTGATAATCACTGACAACGGGCCTCAATTTACCTCCCATGAATTTCAGATCTTCACGACGAACAATTGTATTAGACACGCCACGTCGGCCCCCTTCCACCCATCGACCAATGGCCTTGCAGAGGTCATGGTGAGGACCACCAAGGACTCCCTCCGAAGACTCATCTCGGGAGACTGGCACCACCGACTCGCCCGTTTTCTCCTCGCCCACCACACCACACCAGTATCTACCACCGGTAAATCTCCCGCCGAACTCCACTGGGGTCGCCGGCTGGTAACAAGGCTCGACAGGCTGCACCCTGACAGACCAGCAGCTGAGGAGACCATCAATCTGCCTCCAAGGACTTTCACTCAGGGACAAAATGTCTGGGCCCGGAACTATGGGGGAAGGGATAAATGGACCCAGGGAGTTGTCCTAGAACAAACCGGCCCCCTCTCCTACACCATAAACATCGGGGGGGGGGCTCACCCTTCGCAGACACACAGATCAGCTGCGCCCCAGGGCACCTTCCAACACTCCTCCAAGGCCGATATCCGAAGGAGCCGACCAATCCAGAAGCGATCACCCTGTTAACCCCCAAACACCCCCTGATCCACAAAACCTATCCCCGCCACTCCCAGAGGAACATCCTGCAGCCGACGAAGAGTCACCTCTTCGATGCTCCAAAAGGACCCGACGACCCCCTGCATACCTTAAGGACTTCGAGTGGGCCGGAAGCACGCCGACAAACAATCAGTTGTAGTTAACATGTTCCTGTTCTACTGTTCTATCAAGGGGGGGAAAGGGGTGTATTATATTCATCATAGGAATGACAGCTGTCAAAGGCCGCTCCACGTGGCCGCACTGACAGCTGTCATAAGGCCGCCGATCCCAACACGCACACGCACCCGCCATTGACACTGACAGCTGTCAAAAGCTGCGTGTGCGTGGCAGCAGCCGCGAGCTGTCAAAAGCCGCGCAGGCGCAGAGCCACCAGCCAACTGACAGCCGCTAGCTGTCAAAACGCCGGCTAGGTTACATAGGCTCCCAGCTGAAGCGCCAGCCAGCTGACGGGTTTCCCCGGCTCAGCGGTGCATGCGCTATCACTAGGAAGGTCAAAGCTGCCAGCTGATCATTGGGCATAACCCCTCGGCGGGAAAACACCCGTCCCTGATTTGTTGATAAGTTTGACCGTTGCCTATATAAAGGCTCGTTGTACTGTTCACGTTGTCCGGGCTGAGCTAAATAAACCGCTTTTTGAACTGAAGCCACCGTCTCTCTCATCACTGCCCGAGATTTTGCAACTGTCACATTGATTGGAATGATAAAGTGGAATGTAAAAAAATCTAATCTTCCTGTTATCTGGTGGGCAATTTCTATGTTTTTTTAAAAAAGAAATCTGCCAGTATCACAGCCATTATCTTGTATAGGTAATCCTTGACTTACAACAGTTCATTTAGTGGCCATTTGAAGTTACAACACTAAAAAGTGATTTGTGATCATTTTTCGCACTTACGATCATTGCAGCATCACATGATCAAAATTCAGATGCTTGGGAACTGACTCGCATTTATGAAGGTTGCAGTGTCCTGTGGTAACGTGATCATCTTTTGTGCCCTTCCAACAAGCAAAGTCAATGAGGAAATGAAATTCACTTAACAACCATGTTGCTAACTTAACAACTGCTGTGATTCACTTAACAGCTGTGGCAAGAAAAGTTGTAAAATGGGGCAAAACTCATTTAACAAATGTTTCACTTAACAACAGAAATTTGGCCTCAATTGTGATCATAAGTTGAGGACTACTTGTATAAGAAAGTAAAGAAAACAGAAGATCTTTTCTATAAACATGGAGCTTTATGCTAGACTCTTGGTTTATGCTAAATCAAGAGAATTTTAAGGAGTTATTTTTTTCCCCACCATTCCAATCAAGGCATATGAAATGAAATGTGTCTTTCCTTAGAAACAACACAGTTTGCTAGCACCATCAAAATGTCTGTGTATACAGAGATAAAAGTGATGTACCCTTTAATAAACAATATGTTAATAACCTTTGTTCACAGAAGCGCCAAATGCTTGTCTCAGAAATCATCTACACATCACAAAGTAATACACATATAACACAAAAGAAAAGAGAAAAGTAAACATAACAGAATAGAAATAATGAACAAGCACTAATAATGTGAATGGCATCAGTGGTACACATGCATCATTAAAAATCAGAGGAGACAACCGAGCAACTGACATAAAATGTTTAATAAAAAGAACCAAAGTGGGATAGGACTGAGTATATACTGCCTATCCAATTAAGATATCTAACAAGAAAATTAAAAAAAAACAGCAGCAGACAATTAGGGAATACTTCACAGGATTTGAATTGGGAAAGGACTGTTTGAAAAGAAAAGGAGACTAAGAAGATTAGATTTCAGGAAAGAATAATATATAAACTATCATGAACAGCAACACTCTAGTTGCTCTCTTGAGAAAGTAGTGGTAAAAAAGAATAAAATATAATAAAAGATCTGACAAGACTTTATATAAGATTTTAATTTCCTCCTCCCTAAAGGAAGGGAGGACCAATATGCAATTCTGATCCACACCTATGTGCTTATCAAAGGCAGACCTATCATCACCAACTTATTCTCTATAAATTTGTCTAATTTCCTTTTAGGGGCCTTCATATGGGTAGAAATCATCACAACTAGTAGCAGCAAAATCAGTAATTAAGCTGTGTGCTTTATATGAGGGCAATTCAGAAATAAACCTCTGGTTATCAATAAGAGACACTCACAGACACAGAACACATTAGAAAACTACATTACATTACTTTTCTACATAATCGCCATTCAAATTGAGGCACTTGTCATAACATCTTACAAAGTTTGAAATTCCTTAGTAATCGCTCAGCACCAAATCTGGGCTATGGGGACTGCTTCAAAAGTTCTTGAGAGTGTCAAGTTTCTAATTTGGCGGAAATGGCAAAGATTTCAGCATATTTGAAAGAACAATCGCAACAGAGATATATTGTGGAATGGAGAAGATGGATTGAATATATTCAGAATAAATATGGGACTAAAAAGTTTCATTTAGCATTTGAATAAGTAGTGGTTTTATATGATGTATAATTAGTTATTTGTTATTTGTTAGCAATATGATGACTATGGAGAGTTAAAGTGCGACAGAATTTAATGTTTTACTTTTGGGTTGTTAGCATATTTTAGCTTTTGTTTGTAATACTATACCCTGTATTCAGCTCTGGGAAGTCGGGGAGGGGGGAGGGGTGGATTGGGGAGAGGGGAGGGAGAGGAGGGTTTTTTCTTTTTTTGTTTCTTTTTTTATCTTAAAAATGTATTGTAAAACTTTTCAATAAAAAAAAAGTTCTTGAGTGTGTCTAGCAGCATGTGGGCAAGCATTATCATGAACCAAAACCAGAAGTGATGCCATAGAAAATCCCACCAAATGTGAAGATGCCAAAGGAGTACTGCTAGTGAAGTTCATGGTGTGTGGTTCGACCATCAGTTCAGATATCTACTGCGAAACGTTACAAAAACTCAGATGAGCCATCCATAACAAGCATTGGGGCATGCTGACTTCCGGTGCGGTGTTGGTTCATGATAATGCTCACCGGAACACTGCTAGATGCACTCAAGAACTTTTGAAGCAGTTTCATTGGGATGTTTTTAATTACCCTCCCCCCCATAGTACAAATTTGGTGCCAAGAGACCACTACTAAGGAATTTCATACCTTGTAAAATGTTATGATAAGTGCCTCAATTTGAATGACAATTAAGTCAAAAAGTAATGTAATGTAGTTTTCTAATGTGTATAATAAAAGTTCTGTATCTGCAAGTGTCTGTCATTGATCACCCAATGGAGGTTTATTACCGAATTGCCCTCATACATATAACATTATTTTATTTGTCCTGAGTCCCCCCACATCTTAGGTTGATAAAATGTCCATGTGTGAATAAAATCAGATATGGTGGAATTACTGAAGAGTCACAGGAAGTGGGGGGCTCTTTTTACAGAAAGCAAAGAGACAATGTAGCTTGGAATCTTTTGTGCGCAGTAAGAAGGCAAAGGCATATTCCCCCCTAGCAATTCGCACAGTATGTTAGCTACTTATGCAGATAATTGATTTAGTCTGGCTAGATTTCTGTCTATATGCAAACAATAAAGAAACTACTGTGAAAAGGACTAGGAGTGACATGATAATTGTGTTCCAATACTTGAGGGGCTACCACAAAGAAGAGAGAGTCAATCTATTTTCTAAATCACCAGAAGGCGAGATAAGAAACAATGTATGGAAGCTAATCAAGAAGAGAAGCAACCTAGAACTAAGGAGAAATTTCCTGCCAGTGAGAAGAGTTAACCAGTGGAACAACTTGCCTTCAGAAGTTGTGGGTACTCCATCACTGGAGGCTTTTAAGAAGAGACTGGATAGCTACTTGTCTGGAATGATACAGGATCTCCTGCTTGTACAGGGGATTGGACTAGAAGACTACCAAGATCCCTTCCAACTCTGTTATTTTGTTATGTAACTCCTTGTGTCATTTTTGGTTCCTTGAGTCTGACTTCAGGCCAAATAGGAGCATCTAGGGATAAATGTTTAAGATGGGGAAAAAAACTACTAACATTTGTTAAGGAAGTTAAATACCCCAAATGAGGCTTTAAACTTTAAATTATTTTATCACAGGAAAAATGAAGAAGAAAGAAAGTACTCTGTTGTAGCAAGCAGACCACAGGCAAAGGTCTCCAAACAGCTGCATTAACTTGGATTTCTCCTGTTTTTCTGTTGACAGCTACCTGGAATGGGACTTTGAAGTTGTTTGAGTGACAGGTAATCAGCATGGAGCTGTTCCATGCTAGTAAATTGTTACTCCAGCAATCTCTGAACAAGAATCTTCCAGTATTCTAAATCAGTAATCCCATGTCCAAAAATAGCTCAGCTGACAGGTTGATGAGTGAAAGAAGAGTGCAGAGTAAAGCAGGAGGGAGCTTATAAGGACTATTAAGAAAAAAACATTCCTACTACAAGAGGGATCCTTTCATGTTAGATATTTCTCACACATGGATAAATACATAAAAAATGTTAAGAAAAATTCAAAACCCATCAAATGCATTCAATCTAACTGAAGTTGCCTTGTGATTAAAGCAGTTTTAACCAACCAGATTTACAGCTTTACCTTTGGGCTATTATATTAACATCTATGATCTTTAGGAGAACTCTAATATTGCCCTCTTTGGCACTATTCAAGAGAGTAAGTACGTAACCCCTTTGAAATCTTGGTATGTTTTATGGACACAGAATAACAGGATTATGTCAGAGAATAGTAAATGGCTCTGGATGCTGCTAGAGATGTTTGGTTTTTTAATAATTACTACTTATGTTTTGATCCAGAATTTTACAAAAATGGATACTGTACAATAAATTAAATGTGAAGATAGTATGTGTGAAAAACCTGGACTATCAGATTTCTTAAATAGGTGAATTTATAATGTAGACTTTGAAAGATTATGTATCAATATGATTTACACATAACATTGAAAACCTGAAACACAGCTTGGGAAAAAAAACTGTCGTCAGATGCTTCTGCATCTCAGCAATATCTAAAATATTAGGATTCTTTAGAGATGCAGTGAAGTGAATCCAACAATTTAGTTTTATATGGCATCTACAAATAGAATGGTTAGCAATTCATGAACAGAGAATTAGAAAATGTAATCTTGGGAAATCAACTCATCTAGATATTAAGACATGTAAAATATAAATATCATACTTAACAATGAAATAATTTTATTAGGAAATATTAATTTGTGTCTATTCGATCCTTCATATAAAGTTTTTCAAAAGTTGTACAGGAGTATATACCAACTATATACTTCCAGTGGTGTTGCCATAAAAATCATCTCAGCTTCCCAGCCAAAGCAAGCAGGCATTTGTATTAGGCAGTATTATTACAGCAAGATGATGTAGACAGTTTATTAATCTAATGATGCCAACAAAGGCAAACAGATATTATGGAAGAAATACCATAGAAAAACACCTGTATTTCACCCAGATTACCAAGTGGACAGAAAATATAAAATGATATTCTCTAGCACAGTGGTATCAAACTGGCAGTCTATGGGCCAGATGCGTCATGCACAGGCCACACCCACTCCAGCTCCACAAAGGCAAAAAATATTGTGATATGAGATGAAGCGCCGGAAAGACGCCTAGAGAGCTGTTGGAGGTCCAGTGGATCCAAATCTGATCAAACACAGCTAAGAACTTATCTTAAGTCTTACCTAGTGGTGATGGAAGCAGCAAAGCGTGTTTACTTTTCCGCTCTCATTGCGTCCGCAGATAACCGCCCAGCCACCCTGTTTAGAGTTACCTGCTCCCTGTTTAACCAGGGACTGAGGGATGACCCCTTGCAGGGTAGGGCTGAGGAATTTGTACAGTATCTGCAGGACAAAATCGCTCAGATCCGGACTAGCTTGGACTCCAACTGGGCGGAGTCCGGTGGAGTGGAGGAGGCAGGTCTTGATGATACCATTTGGGGTGAGTTTGACCCTGTGACTCTGGATAATGTGGACAGGATCATGTGTAAACTGAGCGCTACCACTTGTTTACTGGACCCATGTCCCTCCTGGCTGGTTTTGGCTGCCCGGGAGGTGACAGGGGGCTGGCTCCAGGCAGTGGTCAACGCTTCTTTGATAGAGGGTGTCTTCCCCTCTGCCTTGAAAGAGGTGGTGGTGAGGCCCCTCCTCAAGAAGCCTGCTCTGCACCCGTCCTCGTTGAATAACTACCGTCCTGTCTCCAACCTTCGCTTTGTAGCAAAGGTTGTCAAGAGTGTGGTGGCACATCAGTTCCCGCAATTCCTGGAGGAAGCATACTATCTGGACCCATACCAGTCCAGTTTCAGACCCGGTTATAGCACGGAAACGGCATTGATTGCACTGGTAGATGATCTCTGGTGGGCCTGGGACAGGGGCTGTTCCTCTGTCCTGGTCCTACTTGACCTCTCAGTGGCTTTTGATACCATCGATCGTGGTATCCTGCTGCGACGGCTCGAGGGCTTGGGAGTGGGAGGCACTGTTTTATGGTGGTTCTCCTCCTACCTCTCAGGCTGCTTGCAGTTTGTATTGGCAGGGGGACAAAGATCTACCCCGAGGCCCCTCACTTGTGGAGTGCCTCAGGGGTCGGTTCTCTCCCCCCTCCTGTTTAACATCTATATGAAGCCGCTGGGTGAGATCATCTGTGGCTTTGGGGTGAGGTATCTCCAATACGCGTATGATACCCAGTTATTCATCTCCACCCCGAGCCAACCCAGTGATGCCCTTGATGTGATGTCTCAGTGCCTGGAGGTGGTGCAGGTCTGGATGGGAAGGAACAGGCTCAGGTTCAACCCCTCCAAGACCGAGTGGCTGTGGATACCGGCATCTCATGTTGTCCAACTAGTTCCTTCTCTTTTAATGGGGGGGAGGTATTGCCCCCCTCAGAAAGGGCTCGCAACTTGGTTGTCCTCCTAGATTCACGGCTCAGTTTGGAAGATCATTTAACGGCCATGACCAGGCGGGCCTTCACACAGGTTCACCTAGTGCACCAGTTGCGCCCCTTTTTGGACCGAGATGCCCTATGCACAGTTACTCATGCCCTCGTCACCTCTCACCTGGACTACTGCAATGCTCTTTACATGGGGCTGCCCTTGAAGAGCACCCAGAGGCTTCAAGTGGTGCAAAAAATGGCCAAGCGGGTGCTCATGGGAGTATCTTGGTACTCCCATGTTACACCACTCCTGCGCGAGCGGCATTGGCTTCCAGTTGCCCTCCGGGTGCAATTCAAGGTGCTGGTAATAACCTTTAAAACCTTGCATGGCTTAGGCCCAGGGTACTTGTGAGACCACCTGCTGCCATTGTCAACATCCCATCACCCGGTTCGCTGCCACAGAGTCGGCCTCCTCAGGGTGCCGTCGGCCAGCCAATGCTGGCTGGCGACCCCCAGGGGGAGAGCCTTCTCTGTGAGCACGCCAACCCTCTGGAACGAATTTATTTATTTTATTTATTTATTTATTTTAATTCCATTTATATCCCGCCCTTCTCCGAAGACTCAGGGCGGCTTACAAGCTTAGCAGTAGCCTTCATTCTATGTATATGCCTGCTTATTAGGGCTTTCACACACACCACAGCGGCATTATTACAAAGTCAGCTTAATTGCCCCCAACAATCTGGGTCCTCATTTTAACCCCAGAGCTGCAGATGATCTCTGACCTTCGGTCCTTCCGCCGTGGCCTGAAGACTTGGTTGTTCCAACAAGCGGGTCTGGACTGACTATGTTTTTTAATTAGGTTTTTATCAGGTTTTTAAAATTGTCACGTGTTTATTGAATTTATTGTTTAATTCTTTTAAAAAACTTTTCAACCTATGTTTTTTAATTTTTATTGTTGTGAGCCACCCTGAGTCCTCAGGGAGGAGGGCGGCATATTAATTTAAATAAATAAATAATAAATAAATAAGTCATATGACACAATCGAATTTGACACCCCTGCTGTAGCAACTATAATAATGATGGGTCACTCAGGTTTGATGGCATTCAACATGCTATTGAGGAAGAACTAAGGATCTAGACTAATGGTGCTTATAATATGGCTAGATTAATGTGATTAACATCTACTTGCTGATGTTGCTATGGGGAAAAATAAAATCCAATGCTGCAAAAACAGAATTACATGCAAACATGGAATGTAAGAAGCATGAACATGCTCGTTACAGTGAAATCTTGAACATCAGCAGATTGAGGTGTTTCAACTAGATCAGGGATGTCAAAGTGCCAGCCCGTGGGCCAGATGCATCATCCAGAAGCCACGCCCACCCCATTGCCAGCAATTGCAAAACAGTCCTGATACATCTTTCTACATCATGTGACGTCACAAGTTTTACATGTCTGAACTAGAAGATCACACCATTTATTCTTCAGGGTATGAAAAACGAAGAAAAAATGGTATTGTATTCACAGTTAGGAAAGGTATTCTCAGAAAAATACCTGGGTACTGATTGCCAAATATGGCTTTTTAGACTTGTACCTCAGCATGCATATTTTCCAATGGGACAGGCTGAAACAGGAAGATCATTTAATTACAATTTAATCAGAATATTTTGATAAGGGGATTTCTCTCATTCAAAGAGGTAACCTTGAGACCCTTCATACATTCTCTTTTATAGGTAAGACATCAAAGAAAATGCAAGAGAAAAGGTGATTGGACAGGAGAAAAGTAACTTCCCCTTTGTAATGAAACATATTACACTTTTACATCCCATAATACCACATGTTCATTAAAATGAAGTCTGATGACAGAAGGGGCATATATTTTAAGATGTTAATAAGGAAAAAGGTTTTTTGGAGTTCACAAAGGGACAGACCAGACACCAATTAGCGCTAACAAGCTTTCTCTTACCAGGAGACATTCTTCAGGCATCCCCTCCTATAATTTATCTTTTCAGTTTAGAAATGTTAGAAGCTATCAATCAATCCATATAGCAATAGGATAAAAGGTTTCCTATATTCCAGTCTGAAATGGTTTGATAAACCCTTATCACCATTTTAAAAGAGAGAAAAATAAATCAAATTAAAATCCAAAATAACTATGTTAGTTAACAAGTATAACAATATCCCAAAGTCCATGTCCTGTGGCCCTTAGTACAATGCAATCAATAATTAAATTATATAAATTAAATTATATAAATAAACAGCCCTTTAATATGATGATCATCTCAGTTTATGATCCAACCAGTAATGAAGAAAAAGAAGAGGTTGATAAGTTTTATGATCAGATTCAATTGGAAATAACAGAACATGCAAAGATATGCCAGTTGTGCCAAAAATGGAAATGCCAAAATTGGAAATTTTGAGAAAAATATTGAGGATTAAATGTCCTAGTATATGAAGCAGGCTAATGACTTGCCAAATTTGGCAAATCCATTGAGATCTTCATTGCTAACACTGTTTTCAAAAATGAAAATGACACCTTTACACAGTATATGAATATCAATAGATGAAGTACATAGAAATCAGATTGACCATTAATATAAAGAGATAGAACAGTGAAGGCATACCAGGGGCTGACTATGGACAGATCAGAAATTGTGTGCAAGTTAAGGTAAAATGTAAGAATCTGAACCAACTTGATGGGGCATATCAATCAATCAATTTATATGTCTAACTATAGCTCCATTTTGCTTTCATATCAAGGGATCAGACAAAATAATTTTGAAAAGAAATATAATACTTAAAATGTAAATGAGGTAAAATTATATTCCTAAAATATTTGATTTCTTATTTTATGAAGAGCTTTCACTGTACTAAGCCTGAAGCTTAGCAAAAAGGATAATCTTATGTAAATGGAAAGAAACATAACCTCTTGATATTAAGTAATGTATTCAATGTATTCAATGGAGTCTGTTATTTATTTTTGAAAACACTTTATATTATAAGCAATAGATGAAGCAATATGCTTTTTGTGGCTTAGATTTAATACAAGGTTTAAAGACTGAATTAATTGTATATTGAAACTAAATGAATATTATACAGATCTGTTTAATGTTCTATATTTCCTTTTTGATTATATTTAGCATATTTTAATCATTTATAAACTTTTTAGATGTGTATACATACATATACAGTATGCATACGTGCATATATACATACTAACTGAACAGTAACCACTGTTCATATATATATTTGTTTTGGGAGAAGAAGAACGAAGCTGAAGCCACCAGCCTGAGGATGACGGATGAGATTTCGTCGAAACGTTGCCCTGATACCTCCAATTCTACGTGGGGAAAAACCCGAATGACCAAAGATATATATATATATATATATATATATATATATATATATATATATATATATATATATATATATATATATATATATATATATATATATATATATATATATATATATATATATATATATATATATATATATATATATATATATATATATATATATATATGTAAATTTTAAATTGCTAACAAAGAATTAAGGGAGACTGATATGCATTTCAAACTTATTAGTTTTCATCAGTCAGCCATACCCTTCTGAGAGTGCAACCTGGGCTGATTGCACATTAGGCAGTTGTTATATAATATAATATAATATAATATAATATAATATAATATAATATAATATAATATAATGTAATGTAATGTAATGTAATGTAATGTAATGTAATGTAATGTAATGTAATGTAATATAATATAATATAATATAATATAATATAATATAATGTAATGTAATATAATATAATATAATATATACATACACACATACACACATACACACACACACACACACACACACACACACACACACACACATATATATATATATATATATATATATATATATATATATATATATATCCTTCCTGATACCCAAAATTTATTCCACTGATTTGTCAGCTAGGAAATTATTAGACAAGATTTCAGTGCTGTTCCTTCAGCAGGCTAATCTACTTGCTGTCAACGCTGCAAACATTGGACATTTTTGCCTTGACAATATAAGAGGCAGCCGTTCCCTTTTAACTGTTTTGTTTTTGAAAAATGAGGCTGGGGGGGAGAATGCTACCCCGATTTTTTTTTAATAAGATAAGGAATGGCACGAAATAGAACAGAAGAGAAGCTTTGCATGTTAAACTAATTGGAGAATGTGATTTATGATGTGTAAATTAAGGGAGGGAATTGTGCTTGATACATGATTTGTTCAGGGGAGGAGAATTCAGATTTTGGCATCCATCCATGAGTGCCAATGCTTCATTCTTATTATTATAGACTTTTTAGATTAAACAATGCCGGAATGTTCTTTGAACTGTCTTATTAGTCAGAACCATGACATCATGCCAAAATCCATTTTGTTTCAAACAACCTGGAGGTCCTGAGTCCCAACTGCTGTCTCTAGCTTTGAGAGAAGCTGGCAAAGATTCAGGGAAAAATCTTCATCATGGGAAAAGAGAAACTGCTTGAAGATGGTGACCTGGCAGCTACTGACACCTCAGAGGAGGAAGTAACAGACAGCATGCTGTGGGAAGATGAGTTTGTGCAGGTCTCCCAGTTGCAGGGAGAACCCAAGCAGTTAGGTGAGCTTATCTGGTTGTCAGGCTAGAACCACTCCAGCAGAGACTCCAGATGCTTTGAGACTGCCTTGCTGTTCTCAGGGACTTCAAAAGCAGAATGGTGGAGAGCTACCAGATCATCTGCCACTAAGAATTTGGGTGAGTGGAAAATCCTGTCTGCACACCAGACAACCCTCCAGCCCCAGGAATCCCCAGCCTGGGGCCTCTGCAGCAATGGGAGGTTTAGGTTCCCCTGCAAGTAGAAAGCTAACAACTTCTGAGCTTGCCACAGCTAATAGAAGCCTTGCAACAGCTTGGGGTGGTGCAAAAGCCTGGAGATCAGAAGCTGATGGGAGTACAACCAGAGCAAGAAGATTGGTTGCCACCCCCAAATGTACAGCAACCGCTGAGGGGCCCACTAATAAGGGAGAGCCATCAGCCTCCCCTCAGACAAACACAGCAAGGGGGGCAGCAGCAGGGCCCAAATGTGCAACCCCTGGGCATACAGTAGCACCAATGGGGTCGCCAGCAACTGGGGGTTCAACAGCTGCTGTGGGGGCCCCAGCAGCCATTGAATCAACAAACAGAATGGGGCCAGCAGCAACTAGGGGTACAACAGCAACAGTGAGTGCCCAAGCAACCAATGATGGCCCCACCTTTCCGAGCAACCTTTGATGGGGACCCAGAGAAACTGATTTTTTTTCCTCAACCAAGTACGCCCTCATTTGAATCGCTGGGCCTACCTCTACCCAGATCCAGCTGCTATGATTGATGTGATTGTGTCCAGCCTAGAGGGAAAAGCATCTGAATGGTTAAACAATTTATATAATGAGTAAGCCCCTGAACTGGAGGACCCTCACCTCTTCCTCCTAGGAGTGAGAGAAAGACTTGAGGACTCATCCATTGCCCTCAAAGCAGAAGAACAAATGCACAAGATAAAACAAGCTGGCCAGCTAGCCCTGGAGTACGTGCGAGAGTTTCGCAAGATGGCCAGTCGGATAGAGAAATGGCCTGAGCAATCCATAATTCATCATTTCAGGGAAGGGTTGGATGACCACCTTTCTCAGGCATGCATATACCGAGCTGTACCTGACCAGCTGCAAGAATGGTTCCGGGCAGAAGTAATATTAGATGTTCAGCTCACCCGCTGTAAGAGGCCTCTCCCAACTGAAGCAGAGCCGAGGCCAGAACAACCCAAATGGCAATCACCCCCACAAAAACCTCCAACTACTGTGATGGCTGAAAGACCCAGGCCACCGGAAGGCCCATCATATAAGTGTTTCTGGTGCAGACAGCAGGGACATTGAGCAGCAAATTGCCCAGTCCCCTACCCCCAAACACAGAATAGACCAAGACCAGCAGAGAGAAAGAAACTGCACAGCGGCTAACAAAAGAGAAATCCACTCAGATCACGCAGTAACCTGTTGCCCAGGTCACATCCCCCACACGGGAAGATGCCAGGACTCAGGCTGGATCCACCCCCATTCTACCCTCTTTCAACAGTGACGATAAAGGAGAGAACCACTCGATGGTGAGCCGACACATCCCACCTTTCTCACTACCTGCCAAGCTCATAATCCCTAAATCAGGTATGCAGGTAGATTTAAAGGTGCTAGTTGATTCTGGATGCTCCCGATGCATCATTAGCTTGCCATTTACCATGAAACTGGGCATACGAGCAAAACACCTCTCCAAACCTGTAAGGTTCGAGCAAGCCGATGGCTCCCTAATGGGAGGGACTTTAGTTATGCAATTAACGGAGCCCCTATGCCTAGAAATAGGTGAGCACTGGGAGTTTATTTGCTTCCTGGTGGCCCCCAAAATGACGGAGGCTCTGATCCTAGGATTAGCCTGGTTGAACAAATGGACTCCGTTTATCTGGTGGGAGAAAGGAATAAGAACTGTGAGACTACTTATAGGGCCTAAACCTCCCACTGATTCAACAGATGTGGCAGGACAATTTAGGCCACCAACTGAACAAGTGCACATGGCTGCCTCACTGTTGCCAGGCAAACCAACCATCCCCAGTGAGTACCAGGACCTGGTACTGAGAAAGAATGCAACACCCTGCCCCCTCACAGACCCAATGATTGTTCCATTGAACTGTTGCCGGTTCTGTGACTGAGAATGTATGCCATGTCCCCCCTCGAAATGGAGGAGATGCAACAATACGTGGATAAAAACCAAGTGAGGGGGTTCATTGAATGAGCCAAGTCTACCGTGGGAGCCCCTGTGTTGTTCAAAGAAAAAAAAAGATGGGTCTCTTCATCTCTGCATGGACTATAAAGGGCTGAACGTGGTGAGTGTGGAGAACAAATACCCCCTCCTCCTCCTGAAAGACATGTTAACCCACCTAGCTAAGGGGAGTATTTTCACAAAATTGGACCTGAGAGAGGCATACTACTGGGTGAGAATAAAAGAGGGAGATGAGTGGAATGGTGTTTGAAATGATGTGTTCAGGGAAGGAGAATTACAATTTTGGCACCCATGCATGAGTGCCAATGCTTCGTTCTCATTATTATAGACTTTTTAGAATAAACAATGCCGGAATGTTCTTTGAACTGTCTCATTAGATGGAACCATGACACCTGCATTCAAAAATAATCCAAGGAACAGGGATTACACAGGGCACTGGGAGCGCTTCTATCTCATCCAATGAGCAATGCATATGATCTATCTAGAGCCAGGGTGTCAAACTCGCAACCTCACATAATGTGTTGCGACATATTGTGACTTTTTTGCCACTGCGGCAATGGGGTGTGCGTGGTTTTGCTATGATGCATCCAGTCCGCAGGCCAGCAGTTTGACACCCCTGGTCTAGAGTTAGAAGAAATATATGATAGACTGGCAAATATCCCAACATACGACCCTAGCTAGAAACACTTGGGAATATCCCATTGGGTGCGCAAAATATAATTAGAATAAGCAAAATAGTCCCACACCCCCACAAATAATATTACACAAAACTTTTGCTAGAAGAAACAGTAAAAAAAACCCCACATATCTAATATATTCATTGGGGACAGAACTAGTCTACACAATTAACAGAATCCCACTCCCTACCCCAATTTAATTTATACCTCTGTGCAAATATTAGTAGATTTTAACAAGATTAGCATTTTCTGCAGAGAGGTCTCAATTGAACTGAAATGTGATATTCATTAAGAATAATGCCAGAGCCACTTATAGAGAAAGGTTGCACAATGCCTGATTGGTACTAAGCAGTAGGCAATATGTAGGCAGTCACCTATGTTGAAATCAGGTGGGCAATTTCTTTGGCAGCCTGAGACAACATGGCCACAGAAGGCAGAGACTAGATGGAAGAGTGTGCATGTACAGCAACCAAGAATGACTAAGAAGTTTAGCAGATTCCAGTCCCTGACCTGATTGGATTTCAATATCATGAATGAGACACTTTAGAAAATTTGTATAGAACTATAAATATCAGGAGAACAGGAAAGACTCTACTTTAAAAGCAGAACAGATAGGAAGAATTATAAGATATTCTTATAGACTGACAACAAAGATGAGACTGAGTAGACTGAGGATGAGTTGAAATCTTCATCATGAAACCATGTCTTCTAAAGCCAGTTAGCTATGTTTCTCATGTCATAGTTAGCAGGTGTGATAAATATCTGAAAGATAATTGTTGTTTGTATATCTTATGCTTAAAAGACAACCAGTTTGGTGCAGTGGTGCAATGGGACCAGACTACAAAAGGGGAAGCTCTGAGTTCTAGGTGAACTCAGATAACCCAGCTAACTTTGTTCTTAGGAACAAAGTTAGCTGGGTTATCTTGGGCAGTCACTCTATATCAGACTTTAAATAGCAAACCAGTTCCAAATTTTGGTCAAGGAAACCCCTAGGATTTGTCCAGACAGTCACTAGGAGTCAACAATGACTCAAAGGCATCTAAAAATCTTCACTAAACCATAATGCTTAGTGGTCTTTAAGATAAAAGATGGAAAGTCAGTGTTTCTGAGCTAAGATATGCATGTATATAATGCTTAATATTATACTGTAAGTTTGTAATGTACACTATATATTCTCCTCCCTTGTATTCTTTTATTCTAAGCTGATTTTTTTTACTGTTATAATAGGGGAATTGATTGATCATTTTGATTGCACATTTCTGTATTTTTCCCCCCAGTAACATAACACTATTCTGGAATTGCAGTGAATGCTATGGCATACAAGTTATTTTACTAGCAGAAAAGATTGCCTAGTATTTTGTTTTCATAATTTAACATGTGTAGTTATGGAATAAAAATAAATAAATTGCTGCAGTACAAAGAAAACAAAGGCAGTTTAGAAGGGACAAAACTGAATCTTGGCTATAAACATGGCCCAAATTCTTACCAAAGGTGGCAGAAAGTTCACAGTTCATTGCCTTTTTCACTAATGTTTAAATAATTGATCATACCCAGTTCTTATTTACTGAATTTTCTTCTAGGCAACAGAAAAAAATAAAGAATATATTTGCTTTCTTTTCTTTTTCATGACTCAGAGATGCATAAACCATTCATAATACAAGGAGCCTAAGTCAGATAAAATTCCTCTTTTTTTTAATGGAAGCTTAATTAGCCTCTGCTCCACTGCAGTTGCTGATTTTTCATTTGCTTGACTTTTTTTCCTTATTAAGGGAATATTCCAAACTAGAATATTGCATTCATTCATTTGTTTCTTTGTCCTTAAAAATTGGCATTGTGTCATTTGATCAAAAGATATCCAAGATGATCCATAAGTAAGACAGAAAAAGAAATCTGCAATGGAACTACTAAGAGAGACCCCAAAGAACATGAAGTTGAAACCTCTTGAAGTAAAAGCAGACAGTCATTAATAACAAAAGGAGGCAGCTATGTAGGGTTGCCATGGGGAAAAAAAATCTCTTGGACCCAGGGCTTTTTTTCTCATAGAACACTCAGAACAGAGTTCCGGCACCTTTTTTGGATGGAACCTTGTAGGGTAGGCAAGGCAGGTTGTATAACGTGTGAGTTCCGGCACCTTTTTGTTTTACAAAAAACAAAACAAAACACTGCTTGGACCTAATATCAAAATGACACAAAGGGAAAGAAATGGCTGGACTTGAGGCATATAGATAAGTTTATATTGCAATTTTTGGGAATTCCAGAATAAGGTAGTTCCAGAACAGACTAACAGATGTTGCAACTGACATCAGAACTTTGAAACAAATAATGTGTCAAAATCCAGTTATATTTCATTTCTATCTATCTTCTCTGATTTAAAAACCAATCCTTACTATCTCCTGGATTCTGTCATACTAAAAAAGGGGATGGGGTATGCATGGGGATTTTATTACTTTCACATCCTGTATACAATACAAAGTAACCTTTTGTTGATTCACTTTGGGTCTGCTAACCATAGCAATGTAGTCATCTGCCTTTCATCCTATGCCTCTTTGAATCTCTTCTCTTTACCAACAGCGAGAGAAAAGGGGAGGGGGAAAGATGCAACACTTGGAATCTGGGCAATAAGAGGACTGAATGATTGTGCCAATGGAGCTGGACTGATGTTATTTTTCCTGAAGTTAACACCTA
The DNA here is from genome assembly GCF_964194415.1 of Vipera berus. Taxonomy (NCBI): domain Eukaryota; kingdom Metazoa; phylum Chordata; class Lepidosauria; order Squamata; family Viperidae; genus Vipera; species Vipera berus. The sequence continues at coordinate 82,414,249 of NC_138202.1, read as the reverse complement.
GAAATCTGCTGGTTTGAATCGCCCAGAAGAACTGCAGGTGGGGGGGGCTGCTTGGGAACACTTTAACACATTGAATGGTGGGGGGGATCCCACAGATCCTGTCTATCACGCCTTCAGTCAATTTCTCTTAATAAAAATTTTTGTTGGGAGAAACCGCTTCCAAGAGTTCTGTTTTCTTAAGATGTAGATTGAAGTGGGTCCTTACATAATGTTTTCTGCTGTTATATCAGCTGAAATAACAGCATTTTCAGGAAGAAAAACTAATACTTAAGAAAAGATAAAATGTACAGGAGGTAACAAATGAAATTATTTATGTGATTCTGGATCCTGTATTCAAAATTTTCTGCTTTCACATATGAATCATAATCATAGTGTTCCTGGCTTCTTCCAAATAGATATAGTAGATACAGGAGTGTGAAGCTCATTCATACCTCATGACTTCTTGTTTAGTCCCAAAATATTTGGGATATTATTCCTACTGTTTTTCCCGAAAGTAAGGCCTACACCAACAATAAGCCCTAGCTTGATTTTTCGGGGTGGACCTAATATAAGCCCTATCCAAAAAATAAGCCCTAGTTTTGGGGCAAGGCACACACCTAAAAATCAAGCTAGGGTGGGGGTGGGGATGTGGAGCTGTCCCACTCACCTGCAACCACTTACCTTGCAGCCAGAACTCTCCTTGCTGGACCACTTCTTCTTTTGAGGCCTCTTCTACAGGCAGGCTTGAATTTCTCAGTCACAGGGCTTTCCAGAAAGCTTGTGCAGCCAAGAACCAAGCTATGGATTTAATCCATAGCTCGGTTCTGCAAGACCTCAGCAGCTGAGCACCAAGCTATGGATTGAACCCATAATTCAGTACTGAGCTGCTTAGGCCTTCTGACAAACCCTGTGACTGAGAAATGAAGGCCTGAATGCAGCTGCAGAACCAGCCCCTGAAGAAGTGGACCAGCTGGGTGGGGCTGTTGGTGCCGGAGATGAGGTAAGGCCTATCTGTAAAATAAGACCTGGTGCCTCTTTTGGAGGCAAAAAAAATAACACAGGTCTTATTTTCAGGGAAGCATGGTATATAAGAGCCATGGTGATGCTGTGGTTAGAATGCAATATTGCAGGTTAATTGTGCTGACTCCTGGCTGCTGTCAGTTTGGCAGTTCAAGTCTCACTAGTTCAAGGTTCACTCAGCCTTCCATCCTTCCAAGGTCAGTAAAATGAGGGCCCAGATGGTTGGGGGAAATATGCTAACTCTATAAACAGCTTAAAGAGGGCTGTAAAGCACTGTGAAGTAGTGTATAAGTTTAAGTGCTATTACTATTGCTATATTGGATTCTGCCAAAATGACCAATAAGAGTGAAGTTAAGCAGGCAGAGTTTGATACTATTTAAGATAGGGGATAGAGACATTTTATGTAGCTTTATTTATGTTGGCTTGTGTCAAAGCAAAAGAAGGTATATGAAACTTTCTCAAAAATGAATTGCCTTGAATTTGTTAGTTTACATACTGTACATGTTTAAGTGAAACAGAAATGGTGTCTGTTGATTCTGAAGGAAAACAGCAATACATTTACTGATAAAATATCTTTGTGAAAATGAGATTCAAATAACCACATCAGCATACTTTCCTATACAAACAAATATTTTCAAGGGCATCATGAACATGAAATAAATAAAAGATTCTCAAAAGCAGCCATGAGTTTTATAGCCTCACATTTTACATTTGTTTAAATTAACTGTATTATTACTGTAAATGCAGCTTAAATTGGAAATGAGGTCATGTCTTTTAGAAAACACTTTCATTCCACAGAAAAGAAATGCAAAGTGGTATGGAGGAATGTGTCATATCATTTCATTTTCAGTGCATAGAAAGTGTAAGAGAATGGGATCTGTCTTAAGTCTCTATAGCAGGGGCATAAAACCACATGACGTGTCGTGACATATCACAACTTTTTCCCCATTGCCAGAGCTGTGGTGAGTGTGGTTTTGGCATGATACATCCGGCCCATGGGCTGGCAGTTTGACACTCCTGCTCTCTAGCATTAAAGTTTCAAACTTTCTTTCTTTCTTTCTTTCTTTCTTTCTTTCTTTCTTTCTTTCTTTCTTTCTTTCTTTCTTTCTTTCTTTATTTATTTATTTATTTGATTTATATACCGCCCTTCTCCCGAAGGACTCAGGGCGGTGTACAGGGCAATAAAAATAAGAATACAGGATACAAGATTTAAAGTTAAATGATTGTGCCCAATGTAGTAAGTTAGTTAAAAATAATGTTAAAACCCCAAACCCATCAGACCAGGCCGGCTTGTGATATTTATCTTGTGATATTGCTAATATTGCTGCTGCCATAGAAGTCAATAAAAAGCTGTCACATATGGAATGCATAGGTCTGGATACCTGCTAAATGTCTGCAAAAATTATCAATCTATTTTATTTTGCAGTAAGATGGGTGGCAAATAAATTTAATAAATAGAAAATAAATACAATTCGATGCCATTTAATAAAATCCAGATTTTGCAACCAGGATATGATAAGTCAGATGTGCACAGTTTTATGCACAAAGTCCTCCTCACTGCAACATATAGTATATTTCCTAAACTTAACCTTAAAAAACCTGGAAAAAGTTTGTCTACCAAAATTCTGGTTCCATCTGTTTTCTCTCCAGATCAAAAATACCAAGATGTGATCTTGAAAAATATGGAGACAACTGATCATAGAAAGTAGTAAGGAATAGCAACCACATTACCAGTCTGCCACAAATGCAGCTCCCACAAAAGATGAGAATATGAACAAAGTTTATTCTCCAAAAAAAATGAGATCATGCCCCTTATATTATAAAGATTTTTCAATGTTTTGTTGGCCAAGGACCATATTTAATATTGTTAGAAGAGTGAAGTCCACAAAGTGGGAGCAAACTGTATTTTTTTTCCAGATTTTTCATACAGTTCTAAAAATGTCAGGATTCTATTAATCTCCTTTTTATTCTTAATGTCACATTTTGATCTTACTGGGTCTGTACTTTCTCCCTAAGCTGCCAAGAAAGAAAGTAGCAAACAATCCATTGTATCAATGTTCAGTTCTAAAGACAGTTAGCAGTACAGGTTTGTTCTCAGTGTGAATCAAGATCTTCAATCTTTCTCCTTGAGACTCAACTAAAAGTTTTTTGAGAGGAGTGTGATGATGGGCAGCAGAGGGCTTCAGTGTCCTTTTCCACTGAGTAGCATGGTGCAATAACCCTAATTACTGTCCATGTGTGTGTAGAGTGTGTGTGTGTAAAATTATTATTATGGAAATATTTCACTGAGCCAATGCTATATAGAAGGAAGGAGTGATTCCATTCAGTTTTTGAAAATTGAAATCACTCTTTAAAACTGTTGATTCTGTGCATTGAATCATATTTTTTTGAATTCCTGGGCTACGAAAGTGTTCCCCTTGCTTTTTAAACTCTTGTTACAATGCCTGGTCGTAAGATTTCTCTCATGGGGTTGAAACAATATCCCAAGGAAACAATGATTTATGTATCAAGTATAAATAAATGCAAAAAAGGATTTACATCCTTCTCCTGAGCTCATTAGTTTAAAGTAATTTTCATCAATGTCCAGTAACGTGCATGGGATCAAGTTAAGAAACAGTTTTGGACACAGCTGTAGACATAAAAAAGAAGTTAAATAATGCAAAGAAAACAAAACAAAACAATTCAAAATCAAGCAACTTAAAAGTACTTGAAATATTTCCTCTAATAATTTACTATTTAATTTTGTGAAGTTATTTAAGCAAGTAATTGTGGTAGATGGCTTTGAAGTTATTTTCTTTCCTCTTTCACACGTGCAGAAAAATTGCTCTGCATGAGAAAATACCTAATCAACTTTCTGACTTTCAGCTGAGAAGGAATATTTTCATTATCTTTCTGATATTTATTTTAAGAAACTATACATTTGCTGGTCCATTCCTTCTCCTTCTCCTCTTTCTCTATAAACCCAGTGTACTGCTGCTTTCATTTTCTATTTTATTAGGACATTTCATATTCCATAGTGATCTTAGCCAGTCAGGAATTATGATATTTGATGCTACATAAAACTAGATTTGGTATGTGCTGAAATCAATAAAACCAAATCAATCTGATTTACACACTTAGACATTTAATCAGCAGTATATGTTTCTATTTGTTCAGTGTAATACATTTCATAATAAGTATTTATTGGGTTATGTTTCTAGAATAGGGATAATGTTTTCTGGTTCAAGCACATTAATGATCATAGCTAATTATATGTCCTAAGGTATGCCCAACTTTATCCTTCCTCTTACTTTAATGTGCTCCAGAAAGTATATCCAATTATTGTAGGAAAAAAGACTAATCTATTTAACTTAGACTTATTTCAAACTTTGCTATAACTTTTATAACAAGATTACCCATATATATATATATATATATATATATATATATATATATATATATATATATATATATATATATATATATATATATATATATATATATATATATATATATATATATATATATATATATATATATATATATATATATCTTGTTTACTCTTTGAGTCTCTTGCCATTTGTAATGGCCAAGAACTTGTATGATATTCCATCTTCCTTGAGAATTACCCCAATGACTGAAGCATTGTTATTCAGAATAAGTAGGTCATGATCTGCTAGGAATTGGATCTGTAAAGTAATTGGACTTACTTTAACCATTACCCTAAATAGACTTCTCAGTCATGAGAACTTCAGAGTGACAAAATTAGCAGAGAGAGCCAAGGCCATTGCTCTGAAAGATCTGAGAACTACAGTATACAACTTTTTTTTAACTTTTTTTTTTTTTGGTCAATCACATATCGTTTTTATAGAGGGGGTTAGCAAATATTTTTTTAAGTTTAAGACATTTGGTTTCAGCACATTTTATGCCAAGGAAGTTTTTTTCTGATTTTTCATCATAACAAGCAAAACTATGATTCCATCTTCCAACATTATTTCTGATGCATCTTCTATAATAACATCAAATGTTAAGCAGGTAGAGTTTTGGAGAAATGTGCCACTTTACATAGCTGTGGTTTCAAAACCTTTTCTGCCATCAAATTAATTATAAAGGCTTGTCTTCACCTACAACTCCCCACCGCAGGCTCGTTGTCTTTCTCTTTTTCCCTAGACAAGTCCCCTATAGTTTTCTTGGTAAAAATTCAAAAGAAGTTTGCTATTGTGTACTTCATAGGGCTGAGAGCAAGTGACTGGCCCAAGGTCACCCAGCTGGTTTTGTGCCTAAGGACCAACTAGAACTCACAGTTTCTTGGCGTCTAGCTTGATGCCAAACTGGGTTTCTATAATATTAGCTAAACATATCTAAAAATAACAAGTTGGGACTCTTTTGAATATGCACAGAGAAGAGAGAATTTATCTCAAATGTGGCAGAGCTTTCATATGAGAAGAGAGATAACTTGACAGTTGAGAAATAATCATTTTGGGCTTTGGAATTCCTTATCTCATAGACCCAGCATTTGTTATTGCACGGATAACTCAGATGGATATCTTCTTGTCTTCATGTTACTATGTTAAATATATTAATTTTATTATTAATACAGTAATTATATGCTAATTATCAGTATATTGAATAATATCCCATCACATAATTAATGATTAATATCATGATTAGTATAGATGCCACAGAATCTGCAGAGTGGGTGGCAAGGAGGACGGAACAATTAAAAGAAGTCTCATACGTGCATCATGACATTGCACAAACATTTGAAAGGTGAGGTGCTTGCAGCAAGACAGCACTTTGCCGTTTTTCCCATTTTAACAAAGTATCAAAACAATGCAGATGTTCATAAATGCAAACATTAGTGCACATTCAACTCAATGCTTAAGAGATTGGCATGTGTCTAAAATCAAAATTGCAGTGAGCGAGGTAAGAGATTGTTCTACAAATACAGAAATCGTAAAGAGAAGACAGTATATCGTTATTATACTGTACCTTTTCATGGTAAGCCACAATATGCAAAGCATAGCAAAACTTGATAACTAATGGGCAAAATAAATTGAAAGCAGATGAGATGAAATGAGGTGAACCAAAGTAAATCTAGTTTATCTCAACGGAATTCAATACATCTCTCTAACTCTCTAAAACTGCAAACTAGTCTTGCTTTTACCACATCCATCTACTGGTTCCTACTTTGTCTCTTTTTTAATCTCTCACCAGGCTTTTTTAAAGATCCATCAATGATCTTTAGTCTTCCATTTCCTTTCAGTCCATTCACTGTCCCTTCACACATTCATTTTGCATTTTTTTTTGTATTTATTTCTTTAATTTATATGGCCACATAATTCAAAATTAATCTGAATGGACTACAAAAAATAGATGCTGACAGAATGGTCTTCCCAAACTTCTCCAGGAGACTTCCAGGAGAGTAAAACAATATCAGTTGTGCAGCAGGTTGTAGAGCAGCTCCTGGTGAAGGCAAACCTTCACACAATTGCTATATTAGTTGTATTATGGCAGCGTGCCGGTTCATCATTTATTTATTTATTTATTTATTTATTTTTATATACCGCCCTTCTCCTGAGGGACTCGGGGCGGTGTACAGAGTAAGGTAGGTATACAGTTAAACAATAGTAAAAAAACAATAGTAAAAAACAATAGTAAAAAACAAATGAAACCCCAAGAGCTATCAGGCCAGGCCGGACTGCTGGAACAGGTAAGTTTTTAAGTCGCGCCGGAAGGTGCGAAGGTCGGGGGCCATCCGGATTTCGGTAGGCAAGCAGTTCCAGAGGGTTGGCGCACCCACTGAGAATGCCTTCCCCCTGGGGGCCACCAGCCGGCATTCTTTGAGCGGTGGCACCCTGAGGCGGCCCTCTCTGTGGGAGCGCACAGGACGGAGGGGTGTTGACGTTGGCAGAAGGTGCTCCCGTAGGTAATCCGGACCCATGCTATGTAGGGCTTTGTATGTCATTGTTAGCACCTTGAATTTCACTCGGAAGGCAACCGGAAGCCAGTGCAGCTCACAGAGGAGAGGTGTGATATGGGAGTATCGGGAGGCCCCCAAAAGTGTTCGTGCAGCTGCACTCTGCACCAGTTGAAGCTTCCGAGTGGCTCTCAAGGGCAGCCCCATGTAGAGAGCATTACAGTAGTCAAGGCGGGAGGTCACAAGTGCATGGGTGACTGTACGTAAGGCATCCAGGTCCAGATACGGTCGTAGTTGGCGCACCAGTCGAACCCGAGTGAAGGCCCCCTTGGCCACAGCTCCTATGTGATCTTCCAAGGATAGCTGTGAGTCTAGGAGGACACCCAGGTTGCGGGCCCTATCAACAGGGGGTAATAACTCATCCCCGATGTTAAGGGATGGAACGTTCTGAGTATCCTGGCATGCCGGTATGTACAGCCATTCAGTCTTGTCCGGGTTGAGTTGAAGCCTGTTCCTCCCCATCCATTCCCGGACCGCTTCCAGGCAACGGGACATCATGTCGAGGGCATCACTGATGCTGTTTGGAGTTGAGATGAAAAGCTGGGTGTCATCAGCATACTGATGGTACCCTACTCCAAAACCACGAATGATCTCACCTAGCGGTTTCATGTAGATGTTGAACAGGAGAGGCGAGAGAACCGACCCCTGAGGGACTCCACAAACGAGAGGCCTCGGAGTCAACCTCTGTCCTCCTGCCAACACCGACTGCGAGCGTCCCAGGAGAAAGAAGGAGAACCACCGCAGAACCGTGCCTCCCACTCCCAATCCCCTGAGGCGCCGCAGCAAGATACCATGGTCGATGGTATCGAAAGCCGCCGAAAGGTCTAATAAGACTAGGACAGTATATCCACTTGTGGTTGATGCTGTGTATTCTGCAGATAGTGGACTGCCCCAAGGAACTGGCAGAAGGAAGCACAACAGAAAAGAAATCCTTCCTGGGTTCCATCAAATACATAAAATCCATCAAATTGCTTAATAGATGAAAGCCAGAGCATGACAGTTCTGTTGGATTTGGTGGGGCAGGAAGAATGAATAGGAACTAGGCAGTGGTGGGATTCAGCCAGTTCGCGCCACTTCGGCAGAGCTGGTAGCTAATGTTTTTGTTGCCCAAGCCCAGAATGGACTTCTGGAAGCGGCATCCACGCAGAGAACCAGTTGTTCACATATTTGAATCCCACCACTGGAAATAAGTAGTCCACAAATAAGTCAGACATATGTCATGAATTCCACACTGAAATCTGCTGGAAGCCAGTGCAGCTTCTGAAGTATAACATAGACATACTGAAGAAACTCTCAGACCTGTCAATATTGTTACATTCCGTACAATTGCAGCATCTGAGTGGCCAAGAAGAGCTGCACCATGCATGCATTGCATGTTGAAATAATCCACATAGGAGGTGATTAAGATGTGAGTGACTACGAGCATCACACAAAGAGGCTATCATTGTGACTAGAACCAGCCCTTCAGTCTTATTCATCATCTCTATATATGACTACATCATTTCAAAGTTCTTGTTTTGTACTGATAACTGTTTTTTACACAATTCACTTATTCATCAACAACTCATTTTTTATCTTACTTTTTCTTGCTTTACCACACATTCAACAACACAAGTTCTTTTATTCGACAGTCATGTCTTGATGCATGAAATATAGGATGGATTAGAAAGGTAATAAATATGGCACTGGTCTCTAACCCCGAGACTACCTCAAAGATGCATTTTCCTTTAACATGAAACTTATGTCAGATAGTGAAAAAACAATTAGACTTCCAGTTGCATAATAGAAACTGAACATCTGTAAAACATGTGGGGGAAAATGGTTTTTATACTATACTGCATTGGAGATGAAACTAGTGGTGATGAGAGGGCTTTTTTTTCATTTGTTATATAATACCGTCTCAAAAATCTTCACCTGGAATGGCGGTGGGAGATCTTTTTTTAATTTGTTATTTAATATCTTTTCCAAAACATTCACCTGGAATCTGCCTTATTATCTTTTCATATAGCTCATTATGATATCCTTATCATGCATTTTAATAAGTGAAGTTTAAACTCTGATGAATATTAATCCACAGGCTTAATGGCTATATGTATAAATGTGACTAAATTCAATAGCAAAAATGTACCAGTGTCATGTTACCTAATTCTCCAACTAAGAGAGATAAGGGGAGGAAAGCAGCCTTAGGTTAGGTTATGCTTCTCCTGAGTGAAATTACAGCTCTGAGCCACTTAAAGCACCACAGAAAATCTGCTACTACAAGGACACAAATATAGGTGAGGGTAGAAATTATTGCAGTCAGGAGCCAAAAGCAGCTATTTATTTTTAAAATGTAATCATCCCTCTTTCTTGTATAGTATTTTATTTTAAAATAATCTGCTTATATTTTTAAAGAATCAATTAATCTATTGATCCTTTGATTTTGATCAAAGACCAGAAACACACAGAAACACAGACACACACAGATACACACACACACACACACACACACACACACACACACAGCTGGCAGCTGCCATGCAAGACTTTTTAACATTTTCAAAGCTTTATTTTTGTTTATTTTTGCCTGATAAAAGACAAAAGAACTTCTGACTATAATCAAATATAGTAAATAAAGACACTAATATTTTGTGAGAGACACTAACCTCACAACCCATTTTGGAAGGCCTGTGAGCTTTTGTGTGGTGCTGTTCTGTACCAGCCTGTTACCGGCCCTGCAGAAAAGGCAGGGACAACCCCTTTTACAATAAGGCAAGAGGCTGGAATTACGCCTGCCAAATTTATTACTACAAAAACAAACAAGACACGAACCAAGAAACAGGAGCTTTAAGAAACACGAACTATCCAAGCGGTTGCCTTCAGCAAACCAGCCCTCCCCACACGTTCCCCTTATATAGAGTTCAGGGCGTGGCTTCTCTCTGCCTCCTTCCGAGAAGCCCCATTGCCTTCCTCTGTTTACTCCTAATTGACTGCCTCTTGCGTCGGGCGTCCTTGAACAGGGCCAGCTGTGGGTCATCTTCATCCCCGCTGTCAGGCTCACACAGCTGGGTCTCCGTGGTGACCAAGTGGGAGGGGCCTGGCTGAGGGCTCTCATCAGCAAGATCTTCAACCCCCTCAGCAAGGTCTTCAACACCCCCCTCCTCCTCCTCTGAGTCGTCCGACCCAACTGCCGAACCCACAGGCTGACCCTGAATCACAACAGGTGCTGAGGGACAATGCCCTGGAGCTTTTTTTCTTTTTCTTTACTTTAGAATTTTGAAGTAACTTGTCTCACTTTCCTTTTCTGATGGAGAAGAACATTCCATTCAAGTGTATGATTTATTGCATTCGTCGACCTTCAAACTTCAATTTACCCTTCCATCAGGGGGGTTGTTGTTGTTGTTATTTATGGCTACCACTTTGCAGAGTTAATGGGAAGAAACTGAGGAAGGTGGGATGTAGTTAATTTTCATAAATAGTTCAATTTGGCCCTTTAGCTACTATGGGGAAACTGTATTCACCAGAATTTTTCTTCTTCTTTTTTTTCTTTTACTGAACTATTCAGCGAACATTTTGGTCTTTGTGGTAAAGGAGCAAGGCTTTTATTTGGAATAAGTGTGTACTTTAGCTCAAAATTATACAGAAAACACAAGGTCTATCAACTTCAATGTGCTTTAATTAGGTTGCATGAGTCACTTTGTTTCAAAAGATTACCTTGGAAGCATAACATTCCTGTTATTTCTGAGAATTGTTCTGGATCTTAAGTGAGAAGTTGTGAGAAATTGTGGCGGGTTATTATTTTTGTGTTTTATTTATTTTAAAATTTTTATTTGTTCAAATAATCTCACCAAACAAGTGACTCTGGGCAGCCCTATAACAAATCTAAATAATTAACAAATGCCTAAAGCCACTGCCATTAATATTAACCATAAACAGTGTAAAAACGCAGCAAGAACAAGAAATATCAGATGAAATGAGGACCCAGATTGTCAGGGGCAATTAAGCTGACTTTGTAATAATGCCACTGGGGTGTGTGTGAAAGCCCTAATAAGCAGGCATATACACAGAATGAAGGCTACTGCTCAGCTTGTAAGCCGCCCTGAGTCTTTGGAGAAGGGTGGGATATAAATGGAATTAAAAATAAAATAAAAAAATAATAACAATAGAATTATCTCACTACTTCATCCCTCTCCTAGTTTTATAGCTGGATATATACATGATGGGCACTAATATATTAATATTATTGTAACTTACTTTCTAATAATAAATTAGATTTTCGCAGGCCCTTGGGTCAGGTAGATAGATGACTTCTGGTGTTATAGATATGCATATGTATTTTCTGTAGAATTACTCTTTATCCTTGAGTGCCCAGGGTTAAATGTTCTGGATTTTTTTTTTTGCATTTTAATTCTTGTAAGACACTCAAAGATTTTGTTCCAAAGTAATCCTTACTGAACTTTATGCTCAAGTTAATGAATATGTTAGTCTGTTTCCCATGCAGATTTTTTTTATATAAAAAAGTCAGTTACATAAATAATTGAGATGGCTAAAACTTTTCTTTGGGAGAAAAAAATAACAATTTTGTGCCCAATCTTCTACACCTGTTTAAAGCTTGTTTAATGTTTGCCTCTGGGGGCCAGCTGCTCATATTAATTTGATTCCTATATGACATTACTCTCCCTTTTTCTGAGTTTTTAGTTAAAATCCTGCCAAAACCTCAATGTGACTTTGCAAAAACCTTGCAGAAAATCTCTAATCATATTGCAGACCAAGAAAGAAGAAGATAAAACACAGGATATTACATTTTACAGATTACCAAGTCCAGCAGCCTCATCATCTACAGCAAGCAAGCAAGCAAGCAAACACGCATAGGCACCAACAAACTTTGTTTTCTGAGTGAAAGTTAGCTTTGATTTATCATGAGATGGATGTGCATTTTTGATTATGGACTGAATAAATGAGAAGGACAATACAACGAGCTTTTGCTTATTGCCTCTTTGTCTGTAGGGATTTCTGACTGAGTAAGTACCAAGGACATTGATTACAAGAATCTGAACCCATCAGAAATCCACAGAAGGGAACCTGCATTTAGTAGCCCCTCTATCACAGTCAAGGATCAAAATACACAATTATTTTTATACCATACATTCAGTGAATATGTCCCAAAGTTATATCATTTTTTTCAACAGGATGTGGGAAGGAAGAAAATATGCCAATGATAACGTTCAATAATCTCTCTCTCTCTCTCACTCTCTCACTCTCTCTCTCTCTCTCTCTCTCTCTCTCTCTTTCTCTCTCTCTCTCTCTCTCTCTCTCTCTCTCTCTCATACTCACTTTCTGTTTCCCTTGCTTAGCACTACATTTACTAGCCCACTTGACTTTGTAACTAGCACTTTGTATGTTCCCCAAATATTGCCCTTGCTATCTGTAAATATGAAGAACAGTTTTAAGCAGCTTACATGGCTTATTTTATTTATTTTATTTATTTAATTGATTTTATATACCGCCCTATTCCCGAAGGACTCAGGGTGGTTTACAGGGCGAGTTAAAACAATACAAATAAGTACACTTTAAAATAGAATTAAATAAGACTAGCCCACAATTAAACAAATTAAAATTAATAATTAAAATAATTAAAATTAAAATTAAAATTAAAATTAAAATTATTAAAATTAAAATTAAAATTAAAATAAATTAAAATAAATTAAAATTAAAATTAAATTAAAATTAAAATTAAAATTAAATTAAAATTATTAAAATTAAAATTAAAATTAAAATTAAACCCCCTCAGTCCAGGCCAACAAGATCAAACAACCAAGTTTAAAGGCTTATTGTGAGAAGAATTTTAAAAAGTAAATAAGTTGCCTCCTACTAATATTTTACTCAGCCCAAAAGTGGCAGAAAGTAACACCTTTTCTTAAAATCTAATCCTAACTGCTTTATTTTAACTTTATTTTAAGCAGTAAATAAATACCCTTATGCGTATCTAAGCCCTTTACTCTCTTATTTATTAAGCCCTTCTCACACCCCTTTCTTCTGAATCGATTAAGGGAAGTAATGCAGAAAGATGTATTTCTTTCCCCAAAATATCAGCTGATAGACACAAGTGAATACAAGCCTATGAGGACTTCTTTGCCACATGAGTTAATAATGAGGCATATCCAGAGGTCCCAAAAGGCTTATTTTCTAATGAAATAATACATATAGTTATCGTCAATTACTATACTCTCCAGGTAGATTCAAAGTTCTTCTGCAGAATTATTGGCTTCAACCTCTTCCACAAGCCTTTTGGATAGGTTTTGCCTGTCAATCTGTGAAAGTTCTTACTATGGTATCTTCATCACGTTTATTGCTTAATCGGTATTTAGTCCAGGCCACCAGTGATGGGGAAGAAAAACTAGCTTTTTGCCAGTGCCCTTTCCTCAATTCTTGTTTCACTGTGTTTGCTTTTGCACTGAGGGCAAATAAATCAGTGGATGCAAAGGAAGATCAGAAGATGTGTCTTTCAGACTGACCTCAAAGGGATGAGAGAGTGGCAAGGTCATAAAGACGTGATTTCACAAGAGAGGAGAATTCTTAGGAACCAGGTAGCAGGACAATGCAAGATTTCCTGTGGAACAGCAGCTCAACTAAGAAATCTTCCTGGAGGCCTGAAGAATTAGTAGGTAGAAAGGAACATTCATTTTGGTTATAATAACAATTTTTGTCGAATGATTAGTACTCATTAAATCTGAATCCATTTCACTAAGGGCAAATAAGTGTATAATGTTCCAGATATATAAGCATTTAAGGTCCATGCTTTTGATCTTTAAAGTAGCAGCCAGTGGAAATGGGGGCAACAGGAATGGGACTATGCAATGTGGTTGAGTGGAATCTTTTCTCTCATTGCCAGTAGTAGCTTTGGAAAAGAGTTGATTTTGTAACTGCAGAGAAGCCTTTCCCACATGGCTGCATTCCCAGTCATATTTAGGACTCTTGTTTTTCCTTTTGACAGAGCAATGGTAATACATGGTATGTTTAGAGAAACTAAATGAACATGTTAGTGGGTACAAAACTTAATTCAACACTGGTGTCTTCAAGGAGAGTTCTAACTTCAAAGTCTTCCCTAAGGGATGTTATTTTTGAAATACTGGCATTTCACTGGGTGTGACACAATTTGTTGGGAGTGTAATGCAAGATTCACAAACAGATTTAAGCAAATCCTAAAACTGTTTGTTCAGTATGTGTACAATGCACTTAGTGAATGATACGTTTGCATGTATTCAATTTGATATCTAGTTTGGTCATAATGAAAGTCAATTCTATTATAGCTAGCTGAACATCTGATTGCACCTGAAGTGATGTTCTGTATAATTTCTGAGATCTGCTACAGCCAGTTTCTTCTTTATCCTTCCCTATGTAAATGATGCATCACATCCATATGTGAATGCTCTTTTGACCCCCTAAGAGTCACATGAAAATAAATCCATGGCTACACATGCATACAGGCATGCACACATGCAAACAGTCATGTTTTTTTTCCTGCAGGGATGGAAGAAAAGGAAATTTCTTTGAAAGTTGGGATGGCACTGAAAATAGCCCACATTGTTCTTGCTTTCATATTTTCTTCCTGTTGGGATGGAGAGCAGCTGAGTCTTCTGCAGGCAGAGAAATGCAATGCATCTGAGGATGAGATGAGTGGGTAGATCTCTTAGTGATCCATGACTAATATACTCACACCAAAATTTGACTCAGATCATGAGGAAAGGCAATAGCCTATCTGGTATAGCTTTTCATGCCACATAGGGGAAAACCAGAAGCACTGAGTTAGTTCATAAATATGGGCAGGAGAATGATTAATGTACAACAAAGGAGAAATACATAACCAGAAAGAAAGAAAAAAGTCTCCAGTCATTTTGAAATGACAAGGCAAATTCAAAAACACATCAATCTCATTTTTTAAAGCACTGTGGGATTGAGAAAGAAAAACATAATGGAATAGTGTTTCCATTTTTGTTTTTCTGAGGCAACAGAGTAGAGAGGATTAGAAAGTGGAGGCAAGGTTTTGGCACCATGTGATTGAAAGCTCCCTAGCAACCTCACTCTATGGTTCCCACGCTTGTTCTGGGGAAAGGTCTGGTAATCAGTGTAGCCAATAAGATAGATTTCTAGTTTTGTGAAGAAGGCAATAACGGCAATAATATCCCTGAATTAATTCAGCAATCTACTGCTATGCATGTCACTGTTGTACTAAGTGATTAGATGGAGCAGAGAAAAATTCTGTACTTTCAGATTTCATAGGCATTTTGAATTGCTTGAATAACTCTCTATTCTTTGATTTCTGCATTTCTAAAATGAAGTAAATATCAGCTATCTGCCATTTTAGAGTACTCTTCAGCTAAGTTAATTCACCCTGAAAGAAATCTTTGGGAGTGTTGACTGAATAGGGCTTAATAAGTACTGAATAAATTGACTTTTAGTGTACATTAGTCATGGATGCAGAATAAAGCACCTCTGAATTTAGTGTCATTACACTGTTGTTTAGTTAAGCAGCCTGTTGTCTCAGCGATTTTTGTAGCCTTTCCTTATATGCATCCCATTGCTTTAATTAGACCATTAATATGAGCCCAAGGAAGAACTTGTGCAAATGAAGTTAACATGGGCAAAATAGGATGATTTAGAAACAAACAGAAAAAGATATATTGTTTTTTATTTTTAGAGCTATGCAACACTTCAGATTGAATATCCAAAAAATGCTTCAAGATGCATGGTACCATGAATGTAGCATCTGTCTAAAATGTCTGAAAGCAATTGTACCTTTGCCTGGGATAAATCCCAGGTTAAGATATGGCTACTTCAAGGTTTTGGAGACAGGTGCTATATTCACATTTCCGCATACTCCAAAGTACTTTAGAGAGAATGAATTTCAGTGTCAACATTTTGTAATCTCCTTTAGAGAAACTAAATGAATATGTTAGTATGTTCAAAACTAATCTGGCACTTAATTCAACACTGCAGTCTTCAAGGAGAGTTCTAATTTCAAAAGAATAGAGAGTGGTCTTCCCTAAGGAATGTTATTTTGGAAATATTGGCATTTATTTTCTCACTGTCACATAACGTGGTGTGAGTGTAATGCAAGACTCACAAAGAGATTTAAGCAAACCCTATAACTATTTGCTGTGTATGTATACAGTACAGTTAGTGAATGATGCAAATAATAATAATAATAATAATAATAATAATAATAATAATAATAATAATAATAATAATAATAAAGTTGGAAGGTACCTTGGAGGTCATCTAGTCCAACCCCCTGCTCAGGTAGGAAACCCTATACCATTTCAGACAAATGGCTGTCCAGTGTCTTCTTAAAAACTTCCAGTGTTGGAGCATTCACAGCTTCTGGAGGCAGGTTGTTCCACTGATTAATTGTTCTAACTGTCAGGAAATTTTTTCTTAGTTCTAGTTTGCTTCTCTCTTTGCTTAGTTTCCATCCATTGTCCTCAGGTGCTTTGCAGCATAGCTTGACTCCTTCCTTGTGGCAGCCCCTTAGATATTGGAACACTGCTATCATGTCATTCCTCATCCTTCTCTTCATTAAACTAGACATACCCAGTTCCAGCAACCGTTCTGTATATGTTTTAGCCTCCAGTCCCCTAATCATCTTTGTTGCTCTACTCTGTACTCTTTCTAGAGTCTTAACATCTTTTTTACATCTTGGTGACCAAAACTGGATGCAGTATTCCAAGGGTGGCCTTACCAAGGCATTGTAAAGTGGTATTAATACTTCACGTGATCTTGATTCTATCCCTCTGTTAATGCAGCCTAGCACTGTGTTGGCTTTTTTGGCAGCTGCAGTACACTGCTGGCTTATATTGAAGTGATTGTCCACTAGGACTCCAAGTTCCCTCTCACAGTTGCTACTATTGAGAAGGTGCCACCTATACTATACCTGTGAATTTGGTTTTTCTTACCTAAATATAGAACCTTACTTTTTTCACTACTGAATTTCATTTTGTTAGATAGTGCCCAATGTTCAAGTCTGTCAAGATCCTTCTGTGTCTTCAGCCTATCTTCTGGAGTGTTGGTTATTCCTGCCAGCTTGGTGTCATCTGAAAATTTGATGAGTTCCCCATCTATCCCCTCATCCAAATTATTGATGAAGATGTTGAAGAGCACTGGGCCCAGAACACTTCCCTCCATGTAGTTGCAGTTCCATTGAGGACCACACACTGAGTACAGCTGATCAGCCAGCTATAAATCCATCTGGTGGTGATACTGTCTAAGCCACATTTTTCTATCTTATCAAGTAGTAGGCTGTGGTCAAATGTCCTACTGAAGTGCAAGTAAATTATATTCACAGTATTTCTCTGGTCCACTAATTTTGTCACCTGGTCAAATAATGCAATAATATTTGTATGGCATGATCTGGTTTTGACAAACCCATGTTGGCTTTTGCTAATGACTTTGTTTGCCTATAGGTGTTCGCTGATTCATTGCTTATCTTTTCCAGAATCTTCCCAGGTATTGAGGTCAGGCTGATAGGTCTGTAGTTTCCTGGATCCATTTCCCCCCCTTTTTTTGAAGATGGGAACTACATTAGCACTTTTCCAGTCCTCTGGTAGTTCCCCAGTGCTCCAGGATTTAATAATTTAATAAAGAACCTTTATTTGTATCTAAATTATATGTTTATTTATTTATTTATTTATTTATCTTTATTACATGTATCACATGTTCTCTTGCATAAGATTGCTTCAATTTACATTTCCTTGAAAATCCAGATTGGAGAGTTTGGGTCCAGATTGTTGGGGGCAATAAGCTGAGTTTGTAATAATGCCGCTTGGGGGGGGGGCGAAAGCCCTAATAATAAGCAGGCATATACATAGAATGAAGGCTATTGCTAAGCACATTGATTTGTGCTTTAGAATTGTAAGCCGCCCTGAGTCTTCGGAGAAGGGAGGGATATAAATGGGATTAAAATAAAATAAATAAATAAATATTCTAGTGCTAATAGAAAATGGCTGCCATGAGGGGAGATGAACTTGTCCATTCACAAAATGGCTGCCAAAGATCCAATCAGTTAAAAAGCCATTACATTTACCAGAAGTAAAATTGGCACAGTTGCTTCCTTCCTCTCTTTATATCACCAAAGTTATTAATTTACAAATGTCATCTTTGGGCTTCTTTTAACAGATTGGTGGGAATATATTCAAACAGAACACTGTTGCATATTCTCACAATGGAATATTCATCCAAACAGACAATCATCTTTTCTCCTTAGGGTATTGTTGTAACAAACGTAACATTTACAGGTATTTCTGTAGGCTTATTTGTGTACATAACAAACCTAACCATATGGGGAAGTTCATTATCATCTGAGTCTTTTTTTTCCCCTTCCGAAAGTTTAGGCTGACATTCACTAATCATTGCACATAAAATAAGATAGCAGCAATAGGAAATTAGTAGCTTCCTACTTCCTTCAAAAAACACCACCACATCAACAAACAGTGGGACTTCTTTAGGCCAAAGATATCCATCAACTGTCTTGAAATTGATTTCATTACTAATACTCTTTTCTGTCTTAATTTCAAGGAGCACTACACAGATCAACTGCTGTTGTAACAACCAACAACTTTATCTTTTTTCATTCTTAGTTCCCCTAATGTTGGGGGTGGGAGGAGGTTTCCTGTGTAGATGTCATAATCTTAGGCAATTCATTTGCTATTCCATCTGCTGGTCCAAATGCTAAAAACAGCAAATAAGCCTGAACTAGAGCTTTGTGTATGCCAAATATATGTTAGTGGCTTTCATCAACATAATGTTCCCTTGAACAGCAGGTTGGACATTTGGTGGGAAGCCTGAAGGATTCCAATTCTGCAATTTGTTGGCTAGTAATGCTAAGCAAGGAAACCCATCTTGTGTGCTAGTAAGTTCAGTTCTGGATGACTCTTTCAGAAAATGTTCTAGAACAGCGTCTCAGTCCTCAGCAGTCCTAACATTTGTAATAATTTGCTGCAAACAGTAATCTGGCAAACACATAGTTTGCTGCAAACAAAAAGCTGGCAAAGTCCAAAAGATTTAGGCATCAGATGACTTTGTTTCCTGTGTGGTAGAGTTGCTTGTTTTTTAACTGACAGGATTAGCACAACAACGAGTGACAATATCCTTAAAAAGAACACCCCTGCTTGAAGTTTGATGCAAGTATTTCAGAGAACTTTGCCACCAACAACACTGGCACAGAAATTCTTTTAATCTTTATATGCATGACAGTCCAGATTGTGAAAATATATCACAAATCATACAGATGTCTGGCAACACTGCACTGCAGTTGACCCATATTCCATTCAGTTACATGAAGCCAAATGTCATTGTTGGAAGACAAAGCTGTCAGAGGGGTCAATTTAGGAGTCATATTTTTAAATAGAGATTTTCTTTACCACCTACAGCCAATAAAATGGATGATATTTTCCCTTATGGGGGATCATTAGCCTGTCTGTGTTGCATGCCAAACACTGTAAATCATATTAAACAAAACTTGAATTTAACAACAAAACAAAACTACAACTTCATTTTTTCACTGTGTTTATGTTTGGGCATTTATTAATCTTTGCTTTATTCCTGTTCTTTTGTGTTATTGGTTCTTAACATTTTCACTGTTAGCCACCAATAAAGAGTTAAAAAAAATCTAGCCAGCTGATAAAATCACTGGGTGAGATCATTCGTGGTTTTGGAGTTGGGTATCATCAATATGCTGATGATACCCAACTTTTCATTTCGACCCCAAACCACCCCAGTGATGCCCTCTCTGTGATGTCCCGTTGTCTGGAGGCGGTTCGGGTCTGGATGGGGAGGAACAGACTTCAGCTCAACCCTGACAAGACTGAGTGGCTGTACATTCCGTCATCCCGGGACATTCAAAATGTTCCATCTCTTTCTATGGGGGGTGAGTTTTTACCCCCCGTGGATAGGGCTCGCAACTTGGGAGTCCTCCTAGATTCATGGCTTACTCTAGAAGATCATTTAGTAGCCGTGACTAGGGGGGGCTTTCACTCAGGTTCGCCTGGTGTGTCAGTTGCGGCCCTATCTGGACCGGGATGCCCTGTGTACGGTCACTCATGCGCTCGTGACCTCTCGTCTGGACTACTGCAATGCTCTTTACATGGGGCTTCCCTTGAAGACCACTCGGAGGCTCCAACTGGTACAGAATGTGGCCGCGAGAGTTGTCTTGGGAGTTTCCCGGTACTCCCATGTTACACCTTTGCTCCGCGAGCTGCATTGGTTACCAGTTGTCTTCCGGGTGAGGTTCAAGGTCTTGGTGATGGTTTTTAAGTCCTTACATGGCATGGGTCCGGAATACCTCGGAGACCACCTGCTGCCGGCGTCGACTCCCCTCCGCCCTGTGCGTTCCCACAGAGAGGGCCTCCTCAGGGTGCCCCCGGTCAGAGAATGCCGGCTGGTGGCCCCCAGGGGGAGGGCCTTCTCTGTGGGCGCCCCGGCTTTATGGAACCAACTGCCGGTCGAGCTCCGGATGGCACCGGATCTTCGCTCCTTCCGGCGCAGGTTAAAGACCCATCTATTTGAACAAGCTGGCCTGGCCTGATGAGGGAATTTTAGGGTTTTTTAATGTTTTTTATACCTTGATTGTTTTAATTCGGGCAATAATTTAATCCTTTTTTAACTTTTGTATTTCTATTTATATGCCCTGTTCACCGCCCTGAGTCCTTCGGGAGAAGGGCGGTATAAAAATTTAATAAACTTAAACTTAAACTTAAACTTCTTTAAACCCTGCCCTTCTCAGAAAAACATGCAGTGCACAAGGGGACTATCCTTTCTAGCTTCACTAGAGTGATCTGCTTGCTGAGGAAAGGTTTACATTTAACCCTTCCTGCCCAAAAAAACTGCCTTAAAGGAAGATAACGTGCTCTGCCAGATTGTATATAAGTATGATGTGAAATGAATGAAGACAGTAATATGTGTTGTAGGATCCAATCTGGGTCAGTCCCCAGGACTAGGGTTTTTTGTCTTCTGAGCTTTCAGACTTGTGTTGGAGCCCATCTTCAGGGAATTTCTCTCTAGCAGAATGTGTGTTGTTCTGCCTGTGGTACTTATAGTGCATGTTGTAAATGGCTTTTTAGATGTTGATTGGGGTGTGTTGATGGCTGGCTTTTAAGTCATTAGCTGTCATTTGCTTATGCTGCCCAGCCCTCACCTTCTACTTACTTGATAGGCTGGTGGTAAATCAGCACTCCTGTTGACTGACAAGGGGCCTGTTTCCCAGGCTTCAATCACTTCCCTGGCTGTTTTTGTGCCTGCTTGTCCAACAGTCTTAGTAGATGTAATGTTGAATGTGTGTCCTAGTTTATTGCAGTATGAGGCTCCCAATGAGTTTAGGTCTCCTTGACTGACCACTCACTTGGTTTCTTTCAATTTGGTGGTTGGTTTTCTCCCCGTCTAAACTCTATAGTCACAGGGGCAATCCATGCAGGAGATTTGGTAGATTGTATTGGAAGTATCTCTCAACTCCAAGCAATCTTTACAATGTATAATTTATTCTCATATGGCAGCCTCTATGTGGTGTGCGCTGCCCACTTGTAGTTCTCGGAAGCTGCATTCTACAGCTTCCATAATGTTTTTTTTTTTTTAATGTATGATGGGAAATATACATGATTCAGAGTCTTCTTTAATTGAAATGGCTTCAGTTGGAGTGGTTCATAGGCCTTGTTGAATGAATGAATGAATGAATGAATGAATGAATTATTAAGATGGGCTTATCATTTTTTTCTGTATATTTATGAATTGAGAAGAATAAAGTCCTCTTTCTCATTAAGGGATTGTGAATCCTTCCTCTGCAGATATGTGGCCAATAGAAGAATAGAGAGGCTATTGTTGCAGATGTTAATATTCTTTCTTTTTAATATTCTTTTTTTTCTTTCACCATCATCATCAAACTTCAGTAATATTGTTTCAGGCATATTCCAGCTTGTCAAAGTTTTTTTTTTTTTAAATGCAGCACTTATGACTGGACAAAGTACACCCAATCAGCACGGAATAGAAAAAATAAAAAATAAAACCTAATACAGCTAGCCCACTTTTGTCAATACAGTGCAAGAAAATGGCTGTTTTTTCATAACATTGTTTCTTTGGAATAATATTGAATTGTCCACATGATTTTTTTTAAAAAATATATCTCTTGATATTTATTTATTTATTTATTTATTTATTTATTTATTTATTTATTTATTTATTTATTTATTTAATTCCCAAAGGACTCAGGGTGGTTTACAGGGCGAGTTAAAACAATACAAATAAGTACCCTTTAAAATAGAATTAAATAAGACTAGCCCACAATTAAACAAATTAAAATTAAAAAAATTAAAATTATTAAAATTAAAATTAAAATAATTAAAATTAAAATTAAAATTAAAATTAAAATTAAAATTAAAATTAAAATTAAAATTAAAATTAAAATTAAAATTAAAAAAAATTAAAATTTTAAAATTAAAATTAAAATTAAAATTAAAATTAAAATTAAAATTAAAATTAAAATTAAAATTAAAATTAAAATATGTATGTTGCTGCTTTAGCTTCATTTTCCCATCTTACCCCATCTCAACTTCATTGCCTTATTGCCTTTCTAGCAAAATCAATGTGCAGCTGACTTATGGCAGGGTCTGGATTTTGATTGGTTTCTCTTTCTTTGATGTTTCTGCCAGTGGGTAACTGGCAAGTTTTATTTATCTTCTGCACTAGTAGTTTCATCCTTTGGCTTTCCTCTCTTTCCTTACATCATTGAGCACAAGGAAACTTGGGATCTGATTCCTTGCTTCACTATGTTCAAATGCAAAGTATTGTCAGATCCAGATAATGTAACAAATTTGGCTCTAGGAAAGGTGGCATTCAAGGTCTAAGCAAGAACAAAGTGTTCTCTCTAGGGCAATATTGTCAGGAAGTCAATCAGTACATTCTCAGAGCTCAAAATGGTCTTCTCGTTTGACGAGTAAAGAAGGATTTTGGAATAATTAGTCAACCTGTCTATCTGAAAATTGTTAAGGAAGATAAATAATAATGAATGCTAGGATACTAAAATTGGAACATACAGCCAGGATAGCACTGTACTTTTAGTCTCAGTAATGTTCATACAGCACAGTAATAATCTGAATTATATGGTGAAATAAAAATTGTACAAGATTATTTAAAATTGCATTATGTGCTTTAGGTTTAAATGATTATTTTAATCTCTCATTGTATATACCTATTTTCATGATGGTGGTAATGAGTTTCAAAATCATTAGAACCCTTACTGTATGACTGTTATTTTGTTTTTCAACAGTTGTTCTTACATGTTTTGTCTTAATTTTCTGTTTTGCTGAATGATACAATGTTGTTCTGTTAAGTTAGGAGAGGGCAACTGGAGAGCAACATGTAACCCTAACTCCTTAATTAACAACCCTAGAAAAAAAAACCTCCTTCTCCTATATGCAGATTGTGAAATGAGTGCTTAAAACTAGCTAGGATAGTCTGGAAGTTTATTCTAGGCTACAAATCTGGGTTTATTCCAGAGTTAATTGGACCTGGCTCCAATCAGGAAATCTGTCTCCATGAGTTGCTGACTTACCGTATATACTTGAGTATAAGCCGAATTTTTCAGCCCACTTTTTGGGCTGAAAAACTCCACTTCGGCTTATACTCCAGTCAACAAAAAAAAAGAACTGTCCGTTCGTTCGGAACAGGCCGCCGGCATGCAGGCAAATCCTGCTAAAGGGCTTTCCCCCCCCCCACACTGGATCCGCGCTCCGCAAGCCTCTGCCGGCGGCAGGGCGCGGATCCAGCAGAAAGAAGCAGGCAGGCAAGGCACGGAGATCCGAAGACCTGCCGAGGTTTGGGGAGGTGCCCAAACCTCCCCAATCATCAGCAGGTCTCCGGATCTCCGTGCCTTGCCTGCCTGCTTCTTTCTGCTGGATCCGCGCCCTGCCGCTGCGGAGCGCGGATCCAGCCTCCGCCGGCGGCGGAGGTCTAGGGGTAGTGGGGGGGGGGCCCGCGGACATAGATGGGCTCAAGTGGAAGCCAAGCAGCCCTCCCGAATCTGGGCTTCTGGACGGAGCAGCCGGTGGTGCGTTTCAAAAAGCCAGATAAGGCAGACAGGGAGATGAAGAGTTCAACCGAGTTTCCTCTTTTGTTCAGGCTCCCCGATCAGACAAAGAACTAGCCAGCGGCAGGTTTCTCCCCTTTTCCCTCCCATCTCTCTTCCCCCAACCCTTGGGTCCCACAGCAACTCACGAACTCCAGCCGCCCCTTCTCCTTCGAAAGGTCTAGATCCCGAGATAAGATATATACAGAAATATACATAAAGAGAGACGGACGCAGGCTGTTGGTTTCTCGCCTCATCCCATGCACGCACGAGGGGGAGAAACAACGCTCTGGGCGGCAGAGTCTAGGAGAAGGAAAAATCGGCCGCAGCCTCGGGGTAGGCTTCTCCGGGGGCGCCGCCGCGATTCTGCAGGGGCCAGGTAGGGAAAACTCGCCGGGGGAAACGGGTGCCGTTGCAGCGCCAGGCGAGTTTAAAAGCAGCGGGTGCAGATGCCTGAACAAAAGAGGAAACTCGGTTGAACTCTTCATCTCCCTGTCTGCCTTATCTGGTCTTTCAAGAGGAGGGTATTCCTTTCACTTCTTGAACTTTCCCAAAGACTTGCAAACTTTTCCAACCATTACTTCCAAGAATCTTTGATGGGGAGAGAAAGCACGGAGGAGCGATGGGGGGGGGGGAAAGCACGGGTGAGCGACTCCGCTCCCTCCCCTCACCTCCGGGCCGGGCTTCTCGCCGGCGGGCTGGCTGGCTGGTGCTGGTCCCCGGGCGAGGAAGCGAGCAAGCGGGCGAGCGGCAGCGGCATTTTCGGGGCGGCACGGGTGAGCGATGGGGAGAGAAAGCACGGGTGAGCGATGGGGGGGGAAAGCACGGGTGAGCGATGGGGAGAGAAAGCACGGGTGAGCGATGGGGGGGGGAAAGCACGGGTGAGCGACTCCGCTCCCTCCCCTCACCTCCGGGCCGGGCTTCTCGCCGGCGGGCTGGCTGGCTGGTGCTGGTCCCCGGGCGAGGAAGCGAGCAAGCGGGCGAGCGGCAGCGGCATTTTCGGGGCGGCACGGGTGAGCGATGGGGAGAGAAAGCACGGGTGAGCGATGGGGGGGGAAAGCACGGGTGAGCGATGGGGAGAGAAAGCACGGGTGAGCGATGGGGGGGGAAAGCACGGGTGAGCGATGGGGGGGGAAAGCACGGGTGAGCGATGGGGGGGGAAAGCACGGGTGAGCGATGGGGGGGGAAAGCACGGGTGAGCGATGGGGGGGGAAAGCACGGGTGAGCGATGGGGAGAGAAAGCACGGGTGAGCGAAAGAAGCAGGCAGGCAAGGCACGGAGATCCGGAGACCTGCTGACGTTTGGGGAGGTTTGGGGAGGTGCGCGCGCACCTCCCCAAATCTCCCCAAACTTCGGCAGGTCTCCGGACGGCGGCGGCTTGGG
This sequence comes from Vipera berus, assembly GCF_964194415.1. NCBI lineage: Eukaryota > Metazoa > Chordata > Lepidosauria > Squamata > Viperidae > Vipera > Vipera berus. Next base: position 82,388,822 of record NC_138202.1, on the reverse strand, counting down.
AGAGGTGCGCGCGATCCTGGAAGCACCGAAGCCTCGGCCGCGCGCAAGTCCTCGGTAAGTTCCGGGCGGTCACTTGCTTCGCGTCTCCTGAGGGAAGGGGGGGCGACTGGAGCGGGCGTGTTTCCTCGCCTGCTGGGCGCCGCGATTTGCCCAGGGAACGCGCGGGCCCCGAATGGCAGCGTGGAACGAGGAAGCGGACAGCCAGGGCTTCCCCGAGAGCCGCGGCCACACAGGGTATTCCTGTGTATTCAGGCTTGCAAAATGGCGGATCGAGCCTCTGCTGGCGGCGGAGGCTTGCAGAACGGCGGATCGGCTTATACTCGAGTCACGAACTTTTTCCAGTTTTTGGGGGTGAAAATGGGGGTCTCGGCTTATACTCGAGTCGGCTTATACTCAAGTATATACGGTACTTGTTGTGACAAAATGGAAAAGGAAAACATTATCTGCTACCTGTCACATGACCACTTATACATACATACAGGCTATCCTTGCAGGTGATAACCTGACTCTCAGAAATAATTGATAAGGGTTTTCACAGTGAAAGAGAGGTCACTCAGCACAAGGAAAATGGAAACAGCTAAATAGCTGGCAGGAAAAAGTAGAACTGAAATTGGAGTAACAGTGACAATTCAGTAAATAAGAGAAGCTATTAGCCAGCAGAGATGGAATTAGTCATAAGTGGCTGAAAGGATGCAGGTTCCAGGAGGATTCAAGTTCACTGATTAAAAAAAAACACTGCCATTGACATGTGCCTTGCACAGATATCCAGAAGGAGAAAAGGAACTAAAGTCACTAGAGAAATCAGTGTTGTCAATTGATATAGAAAAACTGAGAATCCTTTACCCATTGCAATTCTGGGTTCCTGGATAGATGATAGATAGATAGATAGATAGATAGATAGATAGATAGATAGATAGATAGATAGATAGATAGATAGACAGATAGACAGACAGATAGACAGATAGATATATATATGATATAATATCTATATATATCATTCCTATCTATGTATCATCTATCTTTTTATTTTATTTATTTTTATTTTAATCCCATTTATATCCTGCCCTTCTCCGAAGACTCAGGGTGGCTTACAATTTAAGCACAAACCAATGTGCTTAGCAATAGCCTTCATTCTATGTATATGCCTGCTTATTAGGGCTTTCACACACCCCAGCGGCATTATTACAAAGTCAGCTTATTGCCCCCAACAATCTGGGTCCTCATTTTACCTACCTCGGAAGGATGGAAGGCTGAGTCAACCTTGAGCCTGGTGGGATGCGAACATGCACTAATTGCAGGGAGCTGGTGTTACTTAAGGAGGCATTAGCCCACTGCTCCACCAAGGCTCCTTATCTATCCTTATCTATCTGACTGTCCATGTACAGCACTAGGGTGGTTAAACATAATAAAAAAAGCCAAAACATGGCATGAAGAATAGCTGAAGATATTTGAATATGCAAGCTGGCAGCAATTTCTATAGGTTTAGCCAAATTTAGCTGTTTACCTGAATCCTTCTAATGCCTGGCTTAGCAGAAAAGTGTGGTGGCATAAATCCCACTTGCTCCATGGCTGATGCTTATTCTGTTTCAAATGAGGCTGGCAAGTAGTAGTGTCCTAAAGTTTTGAAATTGAATAAATTAATGAAAGTTATTGATGGATTTTAAAGATTCTTTTCACCTCCCATCGAATTTCACTTGTCAGCATGAAAAACAACTATGAATCAATATGTTTAACATTAGGAAATAGACTTTAAGAAAAGTAGGTTGATGCTTGGATTTAACTGCCTTTTGTCAATCCACATAGTACACCAATCTGAGAAACCAATGCCATATACATTAGGACTATTTTATTGTAACAGCTACAGTAACGTATGGTATATGGGGAAAGAGGCAAAGCAACAGTTAAAGTTATTTTAATCTTGCAAGTCTAAATGTGCTTCCCCATCCCACACTTAATTTTCATGTGAACTAGGGAGGGGCCCTACTGAGATTTTTACTCAGACTAATATCTCAAGTCCAGGCTGAAACCTGTGTTATCTGACTGTAAGATAGAGCTGTGGTGGTGCAGTAGTTAGAATGTTTTACTGCAGGCTGACACAAGTCTAAGTGCTATTGCTGTTCCTTTGATTTTCCTCTTATTGTGCTGTCCCACTCACTCTCACATACACATAACTGTGGTTTAGTGAGTTTATTAATATTCCCTGACAATTCCCTTCACCGAAAAACCCAAACCTGTCCCAATTAAGTCCAGCCATGAGCAGACCAATACTAGTCCACAGAGCAATGACCAAAGAGTCCACAAGGCACTTGAAAGTTTCTCAATCAAAATAAGTCCACCAGAAAAACTTAAATCACTCTTAAAATGTAAAACAACACAAGAGAGTTCACGAGGCAAGAAAAGTCCAGAGTTTCCAAGGCATGATCCAAGTCAAGGCACAGTATCAATCAAAAGTGAGGCAAGAATCACAATGACCAGCTAGGAAACAAACACATTATTCCCAGCATCGCCTCTATCTGTCTGCTGTGTTAAATAGCCAGCTTCCAGTGCAGCCCATCAAGAAGGGTGAGGCTTTCTCCTTGTGAGTAGTCTGGCTGACCTTCTCTGCTCCTGCCTTTTCTCTGTCCTACATTTTCTTGAATCAGGTGCAAAAGGCAGTTCCTCCTCCTCATCATCATCATTGAGCAGCTGCAACTGCATGCTTTCCTCACCTGGAGCCTCAGCCAAATCCCTCATTGATGGCTGCTCAGAGCCATCAATCAACTCAGATCCTGATGTGCCAGGAATTGTTCATCCTCCCCCAAGCTGACATCTAGAGAGGTATCTGGGGAAGCATCCAGGGGAGTCATCATACTTATCCTTTAAGGCCATTTACATCTTCCAAGGCATCCAAATGACAGGTTATTGGCACAAACTACTTCATGATAATAATGTGCCACTTGTAAGCATGGTATTAATGCTTTCCTGGAAGAGTGTTAAACTTATAATAATAGCCAGGCTCATGCATCCCTCGTATGGTGAAGGCACAGGGAATGAAACAAGAGGGAAGCTTCCTAATATCTCACATATTTCTTCCTCACATGTGACATGTTAGAAGGATACAGGCATGGAAGAGAAAGCAAGATGTGATCAATAAGTAATGCAAATAAATGGCACTGCTGGTAGCAAGCAGCCATGATCAAAAGCACCTGGATATGTATGCAAAATGATGTATTTTCCACTATCAGCCATGTTTTACCCAGGTAGATGTCAGATGCCAGTCTTTTCTATAACCCAAGTCAAAATGGCCTTGGAAGGCAATGCCCAATGGGAGTCCTGCCTGCAGCAGGCCGATAGACCCTGGAAGTTGGACAAGCATGTCAGTTCATGTTCATGGCATCAATGTGTTAGCAAAAGAGACAAAGAAATCTCTAAAGGCTGCTTTAATCTCCCTAACTATGTGCTGTGGATATATAAAAGTAATGTCATAAGGACATGTTCTTTAGAAATGGTTAGCAAGACATAAGGATTGGAACTATGTTACAGCTGTAAAATTTGCTCAAGATTGTCTCATTCTGAGTAACGTTCAGAGATGGGAGAGGAAAATACATCAAAAGGCAACTCTTTTACCCAAGGCTTCCGAGTGAAATAATCTAAGAAAATGGTTGGTTGAAGATTATTCAGTTGTAGAACACACTTCTCTAGAGAAAAAGGGAGATAAAACTGGTGAAAGATAAAAGAAACAGTAAATTACCATTCAGGTCTGGGAAAGGAGGGACAGAGACTCAAAATAACTCCACCTTCAGTCTATATGGTATAAGAGAAAGCACAGGGAATCTGTCAGGCTTTCATTATACCATATAACAAGAAAATAGAATTACAGTGGTCTTTATTATGTCTGTATACTGACCTGGCCTACTCTGATGATCTGGTCTCCTCTGGAAAACTGGATATGGCAGAAAAGTAGCAAATAGTAATATAAACACACTATTAGAAAAGTCTTATTCTCTTTATCTTTTGGGAAGCCCTATAAGAAAGACTAGACTAAGAAGCCAACACCATGAAAACCCAAAACTATCTTTATCAGAACAGTTACAGTAACATAATTTGTAAATTTTAGTGTACTGCTCTCCCTTCTTCTTTCATCTTCATAGAAATTAAGATGCATCTCTGTCTGAAGGCTATCTGAGGCATCTTTGTAAACCACTTTATTTTTTTATATTTTTGCAAAACCCTATATAGTTTAGTCATGGATGTTGGGAAGGAGAGTTGGAGGCGTGAATGTCACACATCTCATGATGTCATCACATAGCTTCTAACATAACCCACATTATGGATTTGTTTCCTTAACATTATAAACTTCTGCATTTAGGTTACATGTTATATAATGATATTTAATAAAGCTTAGTTTCTAATCTGTGCCATCCTATGTAGTCCAGTGCTATGTGAGGTTTCTCATTCCACTCCCAATGTACAGAAGGAAACATATTCTCCAATGTTGCATGACTGACTCACACAAAATCTGTGCAACTATATCTAAAGCCACACTTAGATATAGGAAACAGCACCTTGATAGTTTTTGGATTATTTGCATGTTCCTTTCTGGAATATTTGATTTCTAGTAACAAAGTTTTATTTTAATATTCAAGAATATATATGTAGAATTCAAATGCAATTTAGCATTATTATACTAAAACCATTATTTTCCTGAGATGAACTTTCATTTGTACCTTTTTATTGTTATTATTCAGAAGCACTGTATTTCACCTGAAATGACTTTTGCTACTAAAGTCAACTGATGCTACTATTGCCACCTGACAAAACTTTGATAAAAATTGTCTGATTAATGAATGTTCTGAACTGTTTGGCAAAACCACCAAGACAAACTATAGTGCCAGTACTCCTCAAATTTGAAAGAGCAACATAATCAAGCCAAGATGCCAAGATCAGCTTTATAGCAAGAGTTCTAGTGATGGATGTGCTGTCGTCTTTTGCCTTGGGAAATCCAGTACTACAGAGAAAGGTGATGCAGACTAAGCTGCAGAAACTGTAAATATCTATGGGAAAGGCATACTAAATATATTATACCAATGATATAAAAATGATAGGAGGGAGGGAGGGAGGGAGGGAGGGAGGGAGGGAAGGAAGGAAGGAAGGAAGGAAGGAAGGAAGGAAGGAAGGAAAGGAAGGAAGGAAGGAAGGAAGGAAGGAAGGAAGGAAGGAAGGAAGGAAGGAAAGACATTTATGATGACACCTGCAACATTGTGTTTTCCAATTATATATCACTTTTAGTACAAAACACAAATCTTCTTTGGATTTCAAATGGTTCTGTGCATGTTTTGTCACAAAACAAATGCCTTAGAGGAATTTGTTAGAAGAAGACAAAATCAAGATAAATTTTCTATATCTTCTTGCCTATACATAACTTGCTGGGCAAAGCCTTTTTCTTTTCTTTTTAATTATTTACTTTAAAATATAGCCCCACATTTATTCTATTTGAGAGGCAATCTGAATTATTGATGGTGGAGACTGAAATATAAGGCTTAGACTGTTATTATTCCATTGACTTTTTCTGCTCTACCTTGTGTCAATTTCCTAATCTTAACAAAAATGAACCATGATGGTTGGGGAAGAAGCAAGATAGAAGATCAGACATCAAAGTTCTGATTTTTGCAGGTAAATGCAAACCCTTCATGATGGTTTTGAATTTTGTCCAGGAACTGGAGTATTGAATTATAAGAAATATATTCTCTGGAACATTTGACTAGTCTTTTTTTCCAATGATTTTAAGTCTTGTTCCTATGGGGAAAATATATTCTTAGAATAATACGGTAAAAAAAGATGGTTGAGATTTTACGTGCATGCATGCACATGTGTGCACACACACACACACATACATATATTGAAGCAGTTGTACAAAGATTTGAGTGACACACTCTAAAACACACACACACACACACACACACACACACACACACACACACACACACTAGCCTTGGGTGAAACTGGCAAAATGATTTGATTGTTTCTCAGCATAAAAATGAGGTTTATAGTACCAAAACCAAAGTAACTGGAAAAGTGTGTTCTACAATACTGTATTAAATCTAGATGGCATCTGTGAAAATTGTATTTTAGCAAAGAGGAGGTCAGTGTGAAAGTTTTACTTATTCTATAGGTAATTATGATTTAGTGACCACAATTAGGACCAGCAACATGGTTGTTAAGTGAAGTGGTTGCTAAGTAAACTCACAATTGTTTTTCAATCTTCTTCAGATTTCCTTTGCTTTAGACATCTGTGAAGGGCCTAAATGTAAGGATTTTCATTACTATGGTAATAATGAGCAGAAAGTTTACCTGTATTTGACTGCCTTGCAAACATTGTGGTGTGATAATTACCTCATGATACTGTACCTTCAGCACTGAAGAAGAAGATGAAACCTTCCTCCTCAAGAGGTCATTACTAGACCCAACATTTTGGGGGCAACTCCTATAGTCTTTCCAACCTTCCATTCTTAGAGATTCAGGCCCTGAGTTCACTATAGGCATGTTTGTGGATGACTCTTTGATGTAGCCTGGATGGAGGTGTTGCATCCACCCATGGGTTCCTTGATCTCTCAGTAGTTTTGTATACAGTCAGCCACTTTAGGGTTGGCTTCAAGGTTTTCTTACTTTGGGGATGGTTCCAGTCAATATTGGGTATTAGAAGTCACTCTCTAGGCCTGTTCTTTGTAGGGATTGATATTATTTCTTGTTCAACACTTATGTGAAACTTCTAGGTAAGATCATCTACCAGTTTGGGGTCTGGTATCATCAGCAAAAATGATGCCCAGTTATACTTTCCAACCTCAAGCTGACTGAACAAGATTGTCAAAATTCTGACCCCCCCTACCCAGAAGATGAGTGGGTCTGGGTGGGATACAACTGACTCTGACTGAATCATATAAAGACTGTATGGGTGTGGTTATTTGGACTGTCTAGATCCAAGTACTCTAGAATAGAGATGCCTGTTGCCCTCAAGAATGGTGCAGAATCTTGGGGTCCTTTTGGACTTACAGGAAATGATGGCAGCTGTGATCAAGAGAGACTTTGTTCAATTCTATCTGTTGTGTCAGTTATGCCTCTTTCTGGATCAAGCAGCCCTCCAACACTCATTGTCACCCCTCTTGTAAAGAGCTATACTCTTATAATGGAACAAATGGAACAAATGCTACCTAAGAAATGATCAGAAGACAGGGTGGAGCTCCCAGTGGCTTAATTGTCAGAGAAAGAGGTGTAGGAAGGACATGCCTCATTTGTTTATGTATTCCATTGGATCAACATTGTCTATCTCTTATCCTTATTACCAATGCATATAATATCTTTCATGTAACTCTATTTCCTATTATGTCTCAATGCATAGAGCTTGACCCAGTCCTCTTCATTTTCCTCCCCATTAAGAACAAGTACTAAATAAAACAAAACCAAACAAAGCTAAATGCACATCAGTTAACAAGTTAAAAACTGGGAGTTAAAAATTAGAAGTTACAGAAAAAAAGTTAAAAGTTAAGAAAGTTAAAAGAAACGCATGTTAAAAAATATTGGAGACAGAGATGAAAAGATTTGTCACTGTCTCACACCATGTGGAAAAAGCAAACAAAAATTCATATGTAAAAACTTAGTTTTATTATTTCCTATGATGGTATCATAATTAATTGCCTTAGCAAAATTTAGAAGAAAAATGAAAAAGTTTCCTATTGTCTGTAAGCTCTCCTAGATTTTAAAGTGCTAATAGATGCACAAGCCAATTATAATTATTTTCATATCAACGTTAATTTGATCAGCAGTGCATTTGCACAGAATTATATGCAATTTAGCTTATTCATATCCATTTTTTAGCATTTATTTTATGTTTTTCCTCTCTCCTTGTTTAATGCCTGCTGAAAGTAAATTAAGGACTAAAAGGTTTGAAATGATGGTAAATGAACACAAATAATACTTCCTTTGCCAGTTCTGGTTCAAACTAACAGGACTATGTAAAATATTAAATGTTCTATAACTATATTAAGGATTTCTCCCTCTCTGGTATTTGTGCAAACAGCTTCCTAACTTGTTGAAATGACTGAAAGGTTGTTGATTTCAGTATGTCACTTACAAAAATATCAAAACAATTATCTCTGAGAAACTTTCAATGTATGCTTGTCCTCCTTTAGAAATAGCAGGCTGTTGGTTGAGGTGGGATTTTATGCAAACATGCAAAAAAGTTTGAATGTGATCATAGCACCAGAAATACTTTGCATGTACCTAACACCTTTCACATTTTCAAAGCAATTCTCACATACACAATGTCCTATAAAAGCTGCCTTTTATATTTAATATCAGACTCTGATTTATCTAGCAGAGTCAACATTTAAAGCTTGGAATGCACATATAAGTCTAAATTCAGTATGGTTCAATCTTAGTTTAAGAAAAATGGATTTCTTTAAGACATGCTGGAATTCCCTATTTGTCTAATTTGCTTCTTTTCTTCATAAACAAAGTTTTGCATGCATCAAATGTCAAACAAGGTGTTATATATCAAATCAATCCTCTTTTTCTGATTATACACATATTTCTAACACTATTACAACTTACAATATTAATACAAAAAAAAAGAACAAAGAGAAGATATGTAAGAGAACACTACATATCTACAGAAATGCACACGATCCAAGACAAAATCTCTCCAGAATGTATATGGGTCAATATAAGAGAGAGAAAAGTGACATTACCATATTACCCAACCAATCAGAAGAAATAGATGAACTCTTTGCCAACCAGCTAACAAATGTATGTAGGAAGCATACCACAGTAGTAATGGGAGACTTCAACTATCCAGATATCAATTGGGAGACAAATTCTGCAGAGAGCGAGAGATCAAACAGATTCCTAACCAAGCTAGCTGACAACTTTGTCATCCAAAAGGTGGAGGAGGGAACTAGACATAAAGGACTTAATTCTAACTAATAGAGAAGAAATGATAGAGGGAGCCGAAGTTGATGGAACCTTGGGCGAAAGTGACCATGTCATACTGGAATTTAATATAACACAACACACTAGCAACAGAAAACAATCCAACCATGGTCTTGAACTTCAAAAGAGCTGACTTTAACAAATTCAGAGAGAACTTAGGAAAGATCCCATGGATGAAAATCCTAAAGGGGAAAACAATCCAAGAAGCATGGGAAACTCTGAAAAATGTGATCATAAAAGTCCATACAAGCACAATACCACTGAAAAAGAAAAACAAGAAATTCAAGAAGAAACCAGCATGGCTGCACAAAGATCTCTCTGACAAACTGAAGGACAAAGAGGACAAATACAAAAAATGGAAAGAGGGGCACATAACTAAGGCCAATTATCAGCAGACAGCCACAGAACATGCAAAGATGAAGTCAGGAAAGCAAAGGCTCAGAACGAACAAAGACTTGCAATAAAAATCAAAGCTAATAAAAAAGAAGTTTATTCCAACATATTAACAACAAGAAAAAAGTCAAGGAAACTGTAGGTCCACTAAAGAGAGAAGATGGCAAGGAAAGAACAGGCAACAGGGAGAAAGCAGAGCTGCTTAACTCATACTTTGCATCAGTCCTCACACAAAAAGAAACTATAGCCCAACATACAAAAAAAAACATTTCAAAAGACAAATTAGGAACAAAAATTAAAATAAGCAAGAAAATGGTAAGAGAACATGTATCCAACCTTGACAAATATAAATCACCGGGGCCTGACAGATTACATCCCAGAGTTCTGAAGGAGCTGACAGATGTTATCTCAGAACCATTGCACCACAAAAATCCTGAAGAACTGGGGAAGTACTTGAGAATTGGAAAAGGGCTGATGTGGTTCCCAGGAAACTAGAGACCAATCAGTTTAACATCAATACCTGGGAAGATCCTAGAAAAGAAAATAAAAAAACAGCAAACAACTAGAAGCAAACAAAGTTATAACTAGTAGCCAACATGGATTTGTTAAAAACAGATCATGTCAAACCAATCTTATTTCATTCTTCGACAAAGTGACTAAACTAATAGACCAGTGAAATACTGTGGATGTAGTATACTTAGACTTCAGTAAGGCATTTGATAACAGAGACCACAACCTACTCCTTGGTAAGCTAGAAAAAGGCGGAATAGACAACATCACCACCAGATGTATCTGTAGCTGGCTGGCAAATTGTACTCAATGAGTAGTCCTCAATGATACTACATCCACAAGGAGACAAGTAAACAGTGGGGTACCACAAGGTTCCGTCTTAGGCCCTGTACTCTTCAATATCTTCATTATTGAGTTAGATGAGGGAATTGAAGAGAACTCATCAAATTTGCAGATGACACCAAACTGGCAGACGTAGCACTCAGTATCTAAAAAGATCTCGACAAACTTGAACAATGGAATCTATCCAACAAAATGAGTTTCAAAGTGGAGAAAAGCAAAGTTTTACATTTAGTTAGGAAAAAATAAAAGGTACAAGTACAGATTGGGCAAGACCTAGCTTAAAAACAGTAACTGTGAGATTGACCTTGGAGTCCTAGCGGATGATCACTTAACCATGAATCAGCAGTGTGTGGCAGCTGCCAAAAATGCTAATACAATCCTGGGTATTACTACTGCTTTATAAAACCCTGGAATACTGAAGCCAATTTTGGTTACCATATCAGAAAAAAGATGTTGAGAGTTTGGAAAAAATTCAGAGAAGAGTGACTAAGATGATCAAAGGCCTGGAGACTAAAACATATGAAGAATGGCTGTCAGGAAACTTCCTGACAGTGAGAACAATAAAAGAGTGAAATAGCTTGCTCCTAGAAATCGTGGCCGCTTCATCACTGGAGAGTTTGAAAAAGAGGCTAGACAGTCATTTGTCTGAGATGGTATAGGTTCTCCTTCTTGAGCAGGGGGCTGGACTACAAGACCTCCAAGGTCCCTTCCAGCTCTATTCCATTCTAAAATGTCCTCTTAATACACTCCTGTTTTATAAGATTTTCTTGACTCATAACTTACTGGCTCATCGTATATTACATATGCACTAAATTTGTATTGTTTTAAATTCAACAGCTTTCATGTATCATTAGTATAAACTGCAAAACTAAAAAAAAACTTCTGATGTGGTTATGAATGAATTTCATCCTTAACCCTGAAGAAATCTGAGTTTCAAGGTGCCAAATAATAATCCATGTTAGACTCTTCTAGGCTCATAGAGCAAGAAATAGCAGCTTAACCTTACCTGTCTTTGCTTCCCCTAAGTACCTCTTTGGATAGTGTGTTAATAGATTTAATTTTAGAAGATATTGTATTCCACAAGTCATGTGTTATTAGTACTTGAACACACATAATAATTACAGTAAACATATCTTGTAGGTCAAATGAATTAACAGGAATGAAGATTCTCCTTTTTCCTGAAATCAAATGCTTTCTGCTATAAACTTTTTAGATCAACATCATTTTATGTAATTAGTCACAATTTCTTTGTTTTCTTTGTTTTTGTACAAGCAGGCATTGATTACAAGCCTTTCCATGATTTAACTATTCAATTATCTGTTCCCATATACTTATCAGCTTTTAAAATCAAAATGCTGCATCCTGCTGTAATTCATCCCTATTGTTTCATTACATTTTAACCATCCCATCCAAACACAAATATAATTGGTGCAATCTGTTCCTCACAAATATATTTCAGATGCAACTGACAATGTACTTTAACTGTTTCTATTGCTTGTAAATCTAACAATAAATAAATTAATCAATTTACTTTTTTTGAACACTGAGTTTAAAAAGACCGAATAGCTAATCAAACAAAAACCCTAAAACAAAACAAAAAACAAAAACAAATGGATCATAGAACAAATCATTCAGATTTCTTACTCAAGTCACATATGTCTGGCTCAGATTACCAGTTGAGATCTGGGTCTTTCTTAAATTCCATGCAAGTGATGTGGATGACTTCTCTGACAGTTTAAAATGCCAAACATAAATAAAACACATATGGCATTTGTAATACTTCCTATATGTTTAACCCAAGGTTAAAAAGGCTTGTGCCATAATTCATCTATGAGACTATATTATTTTTGTTGCTACAGATGGAGAGAGCCACGTCCCTGAAATTTAAACATGTTAGTTTTTTGATTATGTAGAATTCCCACCCCCCCACCCCCTTTTAATGTAAGAAAGCCCCCATATTAGCAAAGAAAGGCTCCCACTCCCACCCCTGGAAGAGAAAAGGCTTTGCTGAAGTAAAACCACACAAGCAGCTGGCCCCTGTGAATAGATATTTAGTTGCACAAACTGGTCCATTCATAAGCAAAACACATTCAGTTATAGCCTCCACAGAAGGCTGGAACTGATCAGATTAAAACACTGGAAGTTTTTAAGAAGAGACTGGAAAACCATTTGTCTGAAATGGTGTAGGATTTCTTACCTGAGCAGGGGGTTGGACTAGATGACTTCCAAGGTCTGTTCCAACTTTATTAATTATTATTATTATTATTATTATTATTATTATTATTATTATTATTATTATTATTATTATTATTATTATTATTATTATTATTATTATTATTACCATCATCATCAGAAGGACAAAATACACGTAAAATCTACATTCTCTACCCAGCTCCAAGGACAGGGCACAATCTCTCAGCCACAATAGGAGTCAGGCAACAACAATTAGAATATTAAAGGGGCACACTCAAGTACATTTCACAACAAACCTGGGCATCTAAGTCACAAAACCCTAGAACAGGGGTGTCAAACTCACAACGTCATGTGACATGTTGTGACGTATCGCAACTTTTTTCCGTTAATGGAGTGGGTGAAGTTTCACCATGATGCATCCAGCCCACGGGCTGGCAGTTTGACACCCCTGCCCTATAACCACACAAAAACCCATCCACTCACCAGTCTGTTTTGTCAGCTGTCCCAGAATTGATTGCTGGGTCACTTCACTTCTGATTCCTAAATAAACAGAGGCTTCCTTTCCAAAACTCAGCCTGCCTCCAATTTATTTTTCCAGAGTCTCTCTCCAGGCTTGGACACAGACCGGATTTTACTTCCAACAATTATTTCCCTATGTCTATTTGTATGTGCAGAGGGAGAGTGTGTGCACAGCTATCAGCGTATTCTAAATCTTTCATTCTAAAACAAAAAGTAGGTGGAATGCAGTGTATATAAAGACCTACATTTCAAGGTTGCCTTCTCATTCTCCAGCTGATCTGTCTTTGTAGTGTGGGGGTGCACACTGAAAATGTTATTGAATTCATGTTTCCAGCTAATAGTTGTCCTAAATAAGCAGCTTTGACAGTAGTATTACCACAGTGCAGTTCATTCTAATTTCTAAGAATGATCATGTACCAATTAAAATTAATCCATCTTCTAAAAAAGATCTCTGTTTTGGATTCCTTTTATCCTGAAGAAGGCACTGCATGAATTAGTAATTACTAAGCATTGCTCAGTTTAGTCATTATTGCTTACTTAACTTTTATCTTCTGTGCAGATTAATAGCCATCCTTGGGATCCCAGCTGCTTTCTATTTATCAAAGGGATACCAGCGGCTCTCATGGAAGACCAAGGAAAGTCATTGTGAGTGGGTGAAAATACAGTCTTAAGATCTTGCACAGAAAAAATAAATAAATAAATAACATTGCTTGGGTACTCTTAGTCAGCCTGTCCTGAACAATTTGCAAATGTATCTTATGAGAGACAGTCTAATAGCATAAGCTTTAATTTATTTTGTAGCAACATTCATATCAGTTGGCTAATCAGATCTGAGGATGATCCAAGGCTAAATTTTAATTCTATCCATTCTCATTTGTAATTCTTTCTCTAGAAAGACTCTCTTCCTCTTTGAAATGCAAGCAAAAGTCTCTGATGGTTTTACATTTATTTCCTCTGGATGGATGGCAACTGCTGCCTGACAAAAGAACCACTAGAAAACTCAAACGTTGGAAAGCATTTGGAGATCTGTCAAATTTTATACTCATAATTGGCATTCAAGCAAAAAGATTCCATTTGATCTGGAGTTCTACTGTCTCTGCCACCTCACAATGCATTTGCATGGGAATTAGTCTCAGCCTGGAAATGCACTGAGAAATTATCACATGGTAGGAAAAAAGATGCCCTGTTCTTTTCCACTTAATTTAAGATTCAACAAATTATTACTCAGTGATTTACACTATCAGAAGCACATAACCTCATTTTAATATTGACAGAGCTTAGAGTAAATTGTCTTGAGATCACTTTATTTCTGTTCTTTTTTCTTCATTTCTCTTCCTCTTGTGCTGGCACTCCATTCCTTGATGATATAAAAAGGGTTTAAGCATATACCGGTAGTAGTTTCATTCATGCTTTGTTGTCTTCTTCAAATCTGTATGAAGATATCAACTAAAATGCTTTCATGGTATCTGATATGGCATTGAATACAGCACTAATAAAGTTAAATTCTATCCTAATTGAAATACTGTGGAATAACTGACCTTTGCTTTATTTATATCATAATGACTGAATAGATAAATTCCTCTACTAAAATACAAGTCTAATGTAGTTAATAAAAGTTGAGAATGCAAGCTTATGCATGGTTGTTTAGAAGTAATCTTACTGTGTTTAGACAGTATATTTAGCTGATAATTACATGATGTATCTCAGTCATATAATAGAAGAATTAAGTAGATATGCACAAATACAAATCTTTGTCTTAAAAAGACTTTAAAATATATGGTCAGTTAAATGGGAAAATTATTTATTATATTTATATTTATAGTTGTTAATTGATTAATCCATAGTTGTATAATTGTTGCTAAATTGTTGCTAAATCAACTCTTAATGTATTATCCAAACTGCTTCTCTCTCTCTCTCTCTCTCTCTCTCTCTCTCTCTCTCTCTCTCTCTCTCTCTCTCTCTCTCTCTCTCTCTCTCTCTCTTTGTGTGTGTGTGTGTGTGTGTGTGTAAACAGTGTTAAAAACTGGGAGTTTAATGTGAAATACTAGGTAGATACAGTTCCATGCATTCTACTCTCCTCACCTAAGATCAAAGGTGAAGTAACTTTAAAAACTGCTACAAAACTTCCCAATTCTCACTGATCTGATACATGACAATTGCTTAATTCTCTGGCAATACATAACACGTGTAGAAGAGATGCTTGTTTGCTTGTTTTTTGAAGAAAAAGGAATTTAGTAGCAGAGTCTTAAAGGAACATTTTTCCATGAGTATTGTTTACATTAAAAAATGTTTAGCATTTAACATGTATCAACAGGCTGAAAAACAGCTTTTATCCGTGGGCTGTTAGGCTTTTGAATGGGATATAATCTCTGTGAACTTATGCAAAATTGACTTGGGAGGCTGGTGTGTGGTGTAGTTGGTTCACATGGTGTGGTAGGATGGAGTGTTTGTTGTCACTGTGTGTTGGGGGGAGGGAGCACGGGGGGGGGGAGGCTCAGCTAATCTCAATGTACACATGTTGCACTTTCACAATAAAGGTTTATTTTTTTATTTTTTTTAAATGATCACAGACATGAGAAAAAATTACCAGCATTAAAATATGAAAGAAATATGAGTTTCTTATAGGGTTTAAATGACTTAAATGTATAGACCATATAAATGTGTCATCATTAAAGAAGGGAAGGGAAAGGAAATATCTTTCAGTAGCCCAGGTTTTCTGTGGACCATATAGTTCTCATCTCAGAAAAACATGTAAACATCATCTAGATACAGACTGGGATAATTGGCATGGTTAGGATCTTTACATAATATTTCCCTGTGTATTTATCCTAATCTAGCCACTTCTAATAGCCCTGTAGGATGTTGAGTGTTGTTCCTACTCTTCTCCCTTCACTGAATTGAGACATATTTCTTAGGCAATACCAGTGCTCTTTTTGTAAAAAAAAAAAAAGGTGCTGCAACTCACACACGTCATACAACACGCCTACTCTATCCTACAAGGTTTACCTCTGTAGTTGAAAAAAAAAAAACTTCAATTTTTAGTGGGACGTTTACCACTGGCATACCCATTTAGTTTAATGAATGGAAATGTCAGCTTTCTGTATGTAATGAAATTGGCCCAATAAAACAAAACTTGGTTGCTTGTAAAATATTGAATTATTTTTAAGAAGTTGTCAAACCAGGTAGAAAAATTTACATTTGGAGTTTAATATGGATATTGACTTGAAACAGATTAAAGTTGAAACTTTGTCAGTGAACAGATTACTTTTAATTTACCTTTAAGCTAAATCCAATTTAATAAATAAAACTGATTAAACCTTATATTGTAGGTCTATCTTTATGTCTGACCAATACATAATTCCCCTTCATGGATTACTGCCTTGTCGTGGCTAAGGGGCTTGTGTAATTCAATGAAGCTATGAGCTATGCCATTCAGGGCCACCCAAGACAGACAGGTCATAGTAAAGAGTTCTGACAAAACATGATCCACTGGAGAAGGAAATGGCAACCCACTCCAGTAGCTTTGCCATGAAAAACCCATGGACAGTACAAAAGGAAAAAAGATATGATGCTGGAAGATGAGCCCCTCAGGTCAGAAAGCATCCAATATGCTACTGGGGAAGAGCAGAGGGCTAGTACTAGTAGCGCCAGAAACAATGAAGCGACAGCCAAAGCCGAAAGGACGCTCAGCTGTGGATGTACCTGGTGGTGAAAGGAAAGTCTGATGCTATAAAGATTTTTTCTCCATAGGAACCTGGAATGTAAGATCCATGCATCAAGGAAAGCTGGATGTGGTCAAACAAGAGATGACAAGATTGAACATCGACATCTTAGGAATCAGCAAACTGAAATGGACAGGAATGGGTGAATTTAATTCAAATGACCATCAGGTATACTACTGCGGGCAAGAATCCCTCAGAAGAAATAGAGTAGCCTTCATAGTCAATAAAAGAGTAGGAAAAACAATACTGGGATACAATTCCCAAAATGACAGAATGATCTCAGTTCGAATCCAAGGCAAACCATTAAATATCACAGTAGTCCAAGTCTACGCCCCAACCACTGGTGCTGAAGAGGATGAAATTGACTGCTTCTATGAACTATATTTTTCAAACCTGAACTATATTTTTCAAAGATCCTGGAGCACTGGGGAACTACAAAAGGACTGGAAGAGAGCTGATGTAGTTCCCATATTCAAAAAAGGGAAAAAAATAGATCCAGGAAATTACAGACCTATAAGCCTGACCTCAATACCTGGGAAGATTCTGGAAAATATAATCAAACAACAAATCAGTGAACACCTTGATGTGAACAAAGTTATCACTAAAAGCCAACATGGGTTTGTTAAAAACAGATCATGCCAGACAAATCTTATTGCATTCTTTGACCAAGTGACAAAACTAGTGGACCAGAGGAATGCTGTAGATATAATTTACTTGGACTTCAGTAAGGCATCTGATAAAGTAGATCACAACCTACTACTTGATAAGATAGAAAAATGTGGGTTAGATAGCATCACCACCAGATGGATTCATAGCTGGCTGACAGGGCTCTGTTCTAGGCCCAATGCTCTTCAACATCTTCATCAACGATTTGGATGAGGAGATAGATGGGGAACTCATCAAATTTGCAGACGACACCAAGCTGGCAGGAATAGCCAATACTCCAGAAGATAGGCTTAAGATACAGGAGGATCTGGACAGACTCGAACACTGGGCACTATCTAACAAAATGAAATTCAATGGTGAAAAAAGTAAGGTTCTACATTTAGGCAGGAAAAATCAAATGCAGAGGTATAGTATAGGTGGTACCTTGCTCAATAATAGTAACTGTGAGAGATCTCGGAGTCCTAGTGGATAATCACTTAAATATGAGCCAGCATATTATTATTATTATTATTATTATTATTATTATTATTATTATTATTATTATTATTATTATTATTATTATTATTAAGCCCTACAGCACCTTATAGAACTAACACCAAAAAATGATGTCCTTATCATCATGGGGGATTGGAATGCTAAAGTAGGAAGCCAAAAGATAACTGGAATAACAGGCAAGTTTGGCCTTGGAGAAGAAAATGAAGCAGGGCACAGGATGATAGAATTTTGTCAAAAGAATACGATGGTCATAGCAAACACTCTTTTCCAACAACCCAAGAGACGGCTTTACACATGGACATCACCAGACGGTCAACAAAGAAATCAGATTGACTATGTGCTCTGCAGCCAAAGATGGAGAAGCTCTATACAGTCGGTAAAAACAAGACCAGGAGCTGACTGTGGCTCAGACCATGAGCTTCTCCTTGCAAAGTTTAGGCTTAAACTGAAGAAAGTAGGGAAAAGCACTAGGCCACTCAGGTATGAATTAAATCATATCCCTGTTGAATATACAGTAGAGGTGACAAATAGATTTAAGGAATTAGATCTGATAGAAAGAGTGCCTGAAGAACTATGGACAGAGGTTCGCAACATTGTACAAGAGGTAGCAACTAAAACCATCCCAAAGAAAAAGAAATGCAAGAAAGCAAAATGGCTCTCTGAGGACAGGAGGGAAGCTGAGGACAGGAGGGAAGCAAAAGGCAAGGGAGAAAAAGAAAGATACGCCCAATTGAATGCAGAATTCCAGAGAATAGCTAGAAGAGATAAGAATGCCTTCTTAAATGAACAGTGCAAAGAAATAGAAGAAAACAATAGAATAGGGAGGACTAGAGATCTCTTCAAAATTGGAGAGATGAAGGGAACGTTTCATGCAAAAATGGGCATGATAAAGGACCAAAATGGCAGGGACCTAACAGAGGCAGAAGAGATTAAGAAGAGGTGGCAAAATTACACAGAAGAACTATACAAGAATGGGCTTAACATCCCAGATAACCATGATGAGGTGGTCACTGACCTCGAGCCAGACATCCTAGAATGTGAAGTGAAATGGGCCTTAGGAAAGCTGAGCAACAACAAAGCTAGTAGAGGTGACAGTATTCCAACTGAGCTATTCAAAATCTTAAAACACGATGCAATAAAAGTGTTATGCTCAATTTGCCAGCAAATTTGGAAAACTCAACAGTGGCCACAGGATTGGAAAAGATCACTTTACATTCCAATTCCAAAGAAAGGCAGTGCCAAAGAATGTTCAAACTATCACACATTGCACTCATTTCACATGCTAGTAAAGTTATGCTTAAAATCCTACAAGCTAGACTCCAGCAGTATGTGGATTGAGAACAACCAGAAGTAGAGGAAGGATTTAGAAGAGGTAGAGGAACTAGAGATCACATTGCCAACATACGCTGGATCATGGAGAAAGCTAGGGAGTTCCAGAAAAACATCTACTTCTGCTTCATTGACTATGTTAAAGCATTTGATTGTGTGGATCACAACAAACTGTGGCAAGTTCTTAAAGAGATGGGAGTACCAGACCATCTTATTTGTCTCTTGAGAAACCTATATGCGGGTCAAGAAGCAAAGTGAGAACTGGACACAGAACCACTGATTGGTTCAAAATTGGGAAAGGAGTCCAGCAAAGCTGTAAACTGTCGCCCTGCCTTTTTAAATTATATGCAGAGCACATCATGAGAAAGGCAGGACTAGATGAATCAGGAGTTGGAATTAAAATTGCCGGGAGAAATATCAACAACCTAAGATATGCAGATGATACCACTCTAATGGCAGAAAGTGAAGAGGAACTATAGAGCCTCTTGTTGCGTGTGAAGAAGGAGAGTGCAAAAGTTGGCTTGAAACTAAACATTAAGAAAACCAAGATCATGGCATCTGGCCCTCTCAATTCCTGGCAAATAGATGTGGAAGAAATGGAGGTAGTGACAAATTTTATTTTCCTGGGCTCCAAGATCACCACAGATGGGGACTGCAGCCAAGAAATTAAAAGACGCTTGCTCCTCGGGAGGAAAGCCATGGCAAATCTAGACAGCACACTAAAAAAAGCAGAGACTTCATCCTGCCAAGTGCGTATAGTCAAGGCTATGGTCTTCCCAGTTGCAATGTATGGCTGTGAAAGTTGGACCATAAGAAAGGCTGAGCACCAAAGAATTGAGGCCTTTGAACTATGGTGCTGGAGAAGACTCCTGCGAATCCCTTGGACTGCAAGGCGATCAAACCGGTCAGTCCTAGAGGAGATCAACCCTGACTGCTCTTTAGAAGGCCAGATCCTGAAGCTAAAACTCAAATACTTTGGCCACCTAATGAGAAGGAAGGACTCACTGGAGAAGAGCCTAAAGCTGGGAAAGGTTGAGGGCAAGAGATGAAGGGGATGACAGAGAATGAGGTGGCTGGATGGTGTCACTGAAGCAGTAGGTGTGAGCTTAAATGGACTCCAGAAGATGGTAGAGGACAGGAAGGCCTGGAGGAACGTTGTCCATGGGATCACGATGGGTCAGACATGTCTTCACAACTAACAACAAAATACATAATTAATATATATTATTAATAATAATAATATCTCCAAATCACAAGACATTGGCTTTATTCTTATTCTTCCCCTGTGCAGTTTGAATATAAAGTATAAAAGACCAAAAAGAGATTTTCATAGACATCCAGCCTTTGAACTACCAAAGGAACTGAAACAGCAAAGTTTCTCTGTCAGGCAATCTTCCTCACCAGCCGCCTTTCTTTCCTCTCACTTTGCCTCTTTTTAACCTCACACACACACACCACCTTCTGTAAGGGAAGGCAAAAGACTCAGTCACCCTCTCATGAAAGATAGCCTCCATATTAATATGTCTCCCACCACCATGATTGGCTTCCACACCACATGGTCCAATCGAGCCAATCAAGCCATGCTCTGGCTGTGGTGCTCTGGTGCCTCATGGCTCCTCCTAGAGGAGACGGACAGTGCTAGAGGGGACCCTGCTTGCACCATACTGCCAGTGCGGCATTTTCAAAAACAAATGAGGACAGGAAAGGAAACAATAGGAAAGGAATGCAACTCTGGAAAATCCATCGAAAAAAGATGCTGGAACTCCATTCCAGTGTGTTCTATGACAAAAAAAAGCCCTGGTTAATACAGTTAGTAAACTAACCTGTAAGCCCCCAACTGAGGTGTAATTTATAATAACTATTTTCCAATATTCAGATTTATTTCGCACTTTTTATCTTGTCTTTCCCTTTCTGGAAACTCATGTGCTACCATATGTTAAAGAAGAGAATATGGAGCCAAAAATATGCATTTATGATTAAAATGGTATTGGAATCCATAACTCCCTCTTCATGACCTGACAATTCCAAAGCAAATGAAAACTGAATTCTTTTTCCTGCTCTGAGTAGCCTAGGTGATATGGAACAACCAAAAATATATCTGTTTTCTGTTTACGGATATAATCAGATCAAAAATGGCAAAACAGCTTATATTTTAATGACTCAAAATTGTGGCAGGAAGCTTAGTAATAGCAAAGACTCTAACATCGTTAACTAACCTTGTTATATAGATTCTTGCTATACAGCATACACTGGGAATGCAGTATAATTTTATTAGTCCTTCCGTAAACAGATAGTTTTCTCCAGTTATGTTGATTACTTCCAGCACATAAGTTTTATTTTTGTTTTATCTCACAGTTTCCCTTTCTTAGAAATAAAAAGACAATTTGTTGCTGGAAATGAAATAATCATGTACATTTTCTTCTTTTTATCATTATCCATCTTGTATTATAAAGCATCCCCGGGCAATTTAGCTACTTAAGCTATATGGAAAATACAACAATGAACTTTTCTGGATGGGGCATCTGCATATTTCACTTCCATTACCTTTCAGCAGATAAGGGTGACATACTCACATTAGCAAATAAATTGTAGTCAAATGATTACTGCAGGAAATTGAGTAAGGCAGCTGTGTTCTATTTAGAATTGGGCAAACTAACTGTAATGGACAATTTATTTGATTAACTGTTTTTCTTCCCCCAATGTGTTTTTAAATGTAAGTTTAATGATAATTCTTTGGAACACACTTATATATTAATATTCAAATGAGGACCCAGATTGTTGGGGGCAATTAAGCTGACTTTGTAATAATGCCGCTTGGGGTGTGTGTGAAAGCCCTAATAAGCAGGCATATACATAGAATGAAGGCTACTGCTAAGCTTGTAAGCCGCCCTGAGTCTTCGGAGAAGGGCGGGATATAAATGGAATAAAAATAAATAAAAAATAAATAAAGATCATAAAGGAGTAAAATATCAGATTGAAAAATAAAACCAGTGATGTCATGTGTTCAGCAGGACTTGTTCTCTATTTCATGAAACATCCCATGAAACAGAAGCCCTAAACCTTTAGACAGATATTTTCTTCCTGGGAAATTAGGAATCCTATACAATATGCAAACCTTGACTTCTGTAAACCAAGTAGCAATTGTATTGAAAACATGTACTAGACAAATATTCTAGCAAGAGATTTCTGGTTCATAAAGAACATAGATTAATTTCAAAGACAAATTATGGATCAATTTGGAAAACTCATATATGTAGCTAAAGAAACAGGAAGTACAGGAAAGCAATTTGGTCTGGTCTAAAGCTCAAAGTAAAGCTAAAATTTAAGTATATTAAAATATTCAATTTACTTTTCTTCTTTCTTTCTTTTATTGCTATGGCCTTCAAAAGTAATGTCCAGAGATATTATGAAAAACAGCAATCACTGCAAAAAGTTGTCTGCGGCTGTTTCTGCAGTAACATCCCCAGCATGGAGGGGAAGTTCAGACAAATCTTGAATTGACAAGATGTGAGTGGCTGGAGCCGGATCTGGCTCCATGTGCGGCAATGGCAACTGGCTAAGGTCATCTGTGTGGCCCATGTATTTGCCGTGTTTGTGAACCAGCCTGTGACTGTAGGCTGACATAAAATTGGACCACCTTAACATTCTGGGGGAAAGTATTTGATGTGTCTGCCTATCTGTGGTAAATAACCCCAGCAATGGCTTGTGGTCAGTGAAGACTGTGAATTTGTGGCCATACAAATACTCGTGGAATTTTTTAACCTTGGCCACCATTACCAAAGCTTCTTTGTCAATCAGAGCATAATTTCGCTCAGCCGAGGACAAGGTCTTTGAATACTAAGCAATAGGGAACTTAGTCCCATCATCTGACAAATGGCTTAGTACAGCCCCAACCCCATAAGGGGATGCATCACACACAATACAAACTGGAAAGTTTTCATTGAAGTGTGTGAGCACTGAATTGGAGGACAGTAGTGATTTTACTGCCTTAAAACTGCTTTCCTGGACCTTGGTCCATTTCCATGGGGTGTTTTTAATCTAAGAGCCAGTGTAACGGCTCTGCCACTGCGGCCTTGTTAGGAAGGAATGCATGGTAAAAATTCAGGAGACCCAGGAATACCTGGAGCTCTCCTTTAGATCTGGGGCTTGGTGCCAGCTGAATTGCCTTCAGCTTGGACTCTGCAGGATGGATGCCTTCAGCATTAATATGAAACCCCAGGAATTCTGTGGAAGGGACCCCAATTTTACACTTGTCCTTCTTCAGCTTGAGTCCCGCTGTGCAGAACCGCTGAAGGACGGCTATGAGCCACCTTGCCAGGACCTCACTGGACTCTCCGGTGATGAGTACATCATCAAAATAGGGGCAGACCCCTGGAATACCCTTGAGTGTACGCTCCATGACTCCCTGAAGATCCCTGAAGTTAACCCTGAATTGGAGGCGCTTGACCCTAAAAGCCCCCCTGTGTCACAATTGTTTGTGCTGTCACTATGGTCTCATCCAATGGTAATTGTTGATAGGTCTGTGCTAAATCTAACTTATCAAACATGGTACCCCCTTGCAGTGATGCCAAAATGTGGCTAACAACTGGCACAGGGTATGTGTGCTGCTGCAGTGCCCGGTTAATGGTACACTTGTAATCAGCACAAATCCTAGTCTCCCCATTGGCCTTAAGTGGCATAACAATGCAGTTTCCCACTCTCCCCCATCTATGGGCTGTAGTACCCCCTGACTGACTAGTTTGTCCACCTCTGCATCATTTTTGTGTTTTAGTGCAAAAGGCACACGACAGGGCTTAATCCTAATTGGTGTTATGGAAGGATCAAGCTTAAAGTCTATCAGAGGGCCCATGTACTCTCCCACGCTTGTGTCAAAAACATCTGCAATTCCTCGCATACTGATGCCAAGTTCGCCAATTGTGTCTGGTGGATTCGGTTACTTGAATGCCCAGTGCATCAAACCAATCAAGTCCAATAAGGGTTGTTCTCTGGCCCTCCACCACAATGACATCTAGGAACCCTGAAAACCCCTTGAATTTTACAGCCAAAGTGGCCTCACCCTTAACAGCTACTCAGGAATTGTGGAAGTCAGTTATAATAATGTCAGATGGCCAAAGCTTGACCCATCTCTTGCTGTGGCTGCACACGAACTGGAAAATCTCAAGGGAAATAAAGGATACAGCTGAACCAGTGTCCAGTTCCATCCTGCAAGGAATGCCTTGCAGCTCTACTTGTAGTCAAAGTTTTTGTTTAAGGGGACGATGAGCTCCTATGCAGCAGACACTCCTGCAGCTGGAGCAGAACCCCACTCTCTGTGGCCCCAGGGCCCCAGTACCTCTCCTGAATGGCTCGTCCAGTTTGCAGTCCTTCTGGCGACCTCTACAGATGGCTGCAATGTGGCTGGACTTCCCACAGGCCTGACATGTGGCTGTCCTGAATCTGCAGTCTACTCGTTGGTGGTGGCTGCCACAGCCCAAACATTGAAGGAAGAGAACTGCCTTGTAAGAGGGTCTCTGCTCCTTGTCTTGGTGTCATTGAACCTTGTCAACTTCATGGTCAGAGTCGACGTCTTCTCATTGCTCAGCATCCTTGTGGTAGACAGCTGTGTGGTGTGCTTTTGGTGGGCCGCAATGCCTTCACAGCTCCGCCAGTGGTTTTGTCCCCCATGACCTCTTTCAATGTTTCTTGGACCGAGAGTCTGCTTCACAAAAAGTTTTTGTTGGAGCTCTCTACTCCTGTATTCATAGACAAGATGATCTCGAAGTCTTTCTTCCAAGTCCAGGAACTGACAAAGTCGAGACACCTGCCTCAACGCTGGCTGGCTGGGATACCATCAGTCTGATTTTGATTTTCTGCAGAGCCTAAATCTATGACTATATTTTCCTGAATTCAAGGTTTTTTTTATTTATTTTGCTGTGAAATAGTTACTGTCACAGAATTTAAAACTGAGATTGCCCCAGGATCTGCTGATATAGTTCTACAGAGGAATTATCAAGTCTGTAACTTGTTTCTCTATAACTGTCTGGTTTGGCACAGTAACCAAACAGGACAATTATAGACTTCAACAGATATATAGGACTGTAGAAAAAAAGAAAAAAATGCAACCAGCCTGCCTTCCATTGAGGATCTAAGTACAGCAAAAGCTACAAAGAGGGCTAAGAAAATATCTACAGACCCCTCACATACTGGATATAAACTATTTTAACTTCTCCCTTCTATAGGATATTGCATGCCAAAACAACTAGACACAAAGATAGTTTTCCCCCCCATGTCATCACTCTGTTAAACATCTAATTCCTACAGCACTGTCTGATGCGTAAAGATATTTACCCAATAATAGGGCTGTATTGCTATCATCCTTTTCAGCTTCTCCTCCTTGTCATCTTCCCATCTTTCTCCTCTTTCTCATCTTCTTCTTTTTCCTACTATCTTCTCCTATTACTATCTTATGATTTATCACTTGTCATTTGTATCTTATGATTTATGATCGTATCTTATGATCTATGATTTATCACTTTGTTATTTGTATGAAAGCTTATGCACCAGAGACAAATTCCTTGTGTGTCATACATGGCCAATAAAGAATATTCCAATAATGTTTTGTACAACTGCATGGGGAGGACAATGGTAAAACATTAATAAGATTTGACTTTTTTTTTAGCTCTCTCCTGTATTCACAGACAAGATGATCTCGAAGTCTTTCTTCCAAGTCCATGAACTGACAAAGTCGAGACGCCTGCCTCAACGCTGTGATGAACTCTGTGGCCATCTCACTGGGTTGTTCTTCTCGCTGTTGAAAAGCATGCCTCCACTCTATCACCGACAGCTTAGGTTGAAAATGCCATTTCTTCAGGTCCACGTAAGTAACGGACTCCAGCTGTGCTGATGTGACCAAGTTCTCAGCGATGTTGAACGTTGCAGGCCCGCACACACAGAGAATTGTTGTGGCCTTCAGGCCATCTTCGGCAACTTGATTTGCTTGAACATAGTTCCCCACCCTCGAAATGTAGGATGACCATCTCTCTAGGTGTGTGACATCGAATTCTTCAAGCTTTCCAACCTTTGACATGGTGAGAGGTCTTCGCAGCTCATGTCTCACATTGCCTCATGCTGCTGGCTTTTTCGTAGGCCCTGGTACTTGTCCTCAGGGTGGGTTGGTGTCCAGCATGGCTTGCTAGAATGACTGAGAGGGGGGGGAATGCTGTCCCTACCAGGCACTGTGCTGGTCTCACTCCCTAGTGACTTCAGGCTCTTATGAAGAAGCAGCATCCCATCCTCATCACCAGTATTGTGTAGCCGGTTCTTTGCAGGCAATAAGTAAGACAGAAGGTTGCAAACAGGAACATGCTTTATTTGAGTCAAGCAGAATAGAACTGAAACGGTGGCTGCTGCACAGCTACTTATATGGTTGGCCACTTGGTGGTGGCCAATAGGTTTAAAGGAACTCATTCCCACCCCAAATCTATCAATGATCTTCTTGGAGACAACAAGTCTGGCTTAGTCAGAGACCTTTACACAGACACACCATTGAGCAACCTTTAAGCAGCATTTAAACAGACACGTGAATCAGTACAAGTAAAAATCCCAATACATTACAAAGTCCATACATCTTAAAATTGCCAAGACCAAGATATATTGTTCTAGAGAAAAGTATGACATTAGAAGCAGTTGCTAAGCCCAAATATTCCACCGATTTAGTAATCCTGCTTGGCAGGCTGTATTTCTTGAGTTTCCATTTCATTTTTGGAAGTGATGCTTGTATTGTTTTCTCCACTCTTTACTTCGTTTTTCTTTTGTGCCACTTGCAGCCATAGTGATCATCAAATCCTATTAAGAAACAAATCTAAGTTCACAGAGCACACAAAGTAGAAATGTTTCATAGTTTTATACCAAGAAACTGGGAACTTTTGCCTATCATCTGGTGCTTGTGTTATGCAGCTCACTGAGCAAAGGTAGAAAGATTCCACATCACCTAGCAACAAGAATAGTCTTGTCTCTGTTCCAGCTTTAAAAACAAAACACTAGTTGGGACCAAAAAAAACACCTCCCAGGTTCACCAGGCCCCAATTATTTTCTGGTCAATACTCAGGAAAAATCCTAAGGTTATCCAATCTTATTGAATACCAGCAAAGCCTTTAAGTAAAATAAACATAGTACCTTCCTAGATACATGTATCTATTAGACATGCTTTCTGTGAAGTTATATAAGTTATATAATATATTTTAAAGTGATATTTAAGCTTTATAAGTACTGAATAATTGTAAATGTAATAATGTATAATAAATAAGTATGCTTTTTCTGTAGCAAGCAGAGTGGCTTTGTCATATGACAGGTAAATTTCCTGTCAGAACAAATACTATCAATTTCAAAAGAAGATAAAAGTTGTTTATTATATAAAACCACATTTATATAGGTAATTGTGAGTTGAAAGCAATGGGGATAGTTAAAAATAGCAATAGCAATAGACAAACTTATATACCACTTCACAGAGCTTTACAGAGTCAGCATATTTTCCCCAATATTGGGAGAAATGGGTCCTCATTTTACTCATGAAAGTAAAGGATGGAAGGCTAGGTCAAACTTGAGCTGGTGAGATTCGAACTGGTGAACTCACAAATCTTGTAAGCTTAAACTCACAAGTAATCTTTCAGGCACATCCATGTCCACATAGGCACAATATAAGGGGGGGGAGAGAACTGATACAATGAAACAGCTCAGTTCAATCTATAATATAATTAAAAGAAAGTGGATCCAGATATGAATCTAATTCCACATTTACACCCAGAGTCATTTGGAATTGAGTGGTCACATATATTGAAGAAATATATAAAACAAATTTAACTCAATTTTCTTTTGATTTCATTCTTTTTCCTTTCCCACAGCTGTTTAAATGATAGGTTCCACTTAAACAAAGAAATATTTACGTAGTTCCTTAACACTATTCAGATGTGAAACTGGTTAAACACGTGAAATGGTTGGAGTACCCATTGTTGAGTTGCTGTATAAGATGCTGTGGATACCTCAACACCCCTAAATGTATTTTATGTATTATGTAGGGAACAGATCTTTGTGCAAGATTTATTTATTATTTATTTATTTATTTATTTATTTATTTATTTATTTATTTATTCATTTATTCATTTATTTATTTATTTATTTATTTATTTATGGGACTTATATGCCGCCCTATCTCCCGAAGGACTCAGGGCGGCTCACAACAATAAAACAGCTATAAAAACAGTAATACAAATATTAAAAAAGAATTAAATTACAAAGCCCCATAATTAATTACTAAAACCAATAAATTAAAACAATATTAAAAAACCCCATCCTCAGTCCAGTCCAGATTTGTGTGTGTGATGACTTCTATGACACCAGAATCCTATAGATCAGGGGTGTCAAACTCAATTTCATTGAGAGCCGCATCAGCATTGCAGTTGCCATCAAGGGGCCGGGTGGGCGTGGCCTACTGGGTGGGCATGGCTAGAGTGCGTATGGCGTACTGGGTGGGCATGGCCAGCTCTACATCGTTCGCATCAAGGGTGCCTATGGGGGCCTGGGCAGGAGTGGGACAGATCTGAGGGTCTATGGCAGAAGAAGGGTCTCTGGGCCAGGGCCAAGGCAGTGGGGGCCGTTCCCTCACTATTTCCAGGATGGCTTTGCGGGCCACATGAAAACACTTCACGGGCCGGATCCGGCCCCCAGGCCTTGTGTTTCACATGTCTGCTATAGATGCTTTTGCTGTATGTGTGCCTGAGGAAAGTTAATATTTCATCTGCAACATCTGAACAAACCAAGTACTCTATGCTTTTCATGTCAATTTAAATATTGACATGACATAAATATCAATATTATAAGAATTCAGTACAGTTGTCTTCTTCCTCTGAAGCAAAAGAAATAACTTATATGAAATAAGCTACTGTAACCTGAAACAATATTCTTCATACAGAGTGTTTATACTAACAAATTTCTGGGATCTACAAGCTTTATTGTATTAAGCATTGTTTTTAGTGGCTGAGTGCTACACTAGCAGCCAGGACAAAATTAAATCTAATTTGAACTTAAATTTAATTAGCTGTACACAGTAAATATGATTTTCTCCATGCATGTTAATAATTGTCCCCTTTGCAATGCTAACAATTAAAATTCAATGCTAACTTTTGAGGGGCTTTGTAAACCAAAGCCAATACTTTGAAGACAGGGGAAGAGGGGTTTTAGCATATATAAATCTACTCCAGTTTAAGATGACAATTAACAAAAGGATACCATCAGTCTGATTTTGATTTTCTGCACAGCCTAAATCTATGACTATATTTTCCTGAATTCAAGGTGTTTTTTTATTTATTTTGCTGTGAAATAGTTACTGTCACAGAATTTAAAACTGAGATTGCCCCAGGATCTGCTGATATAGTTCTACAGAGGAATTATCAAGTCTGTCACTTGTTTATAACTGTCTGGTTTGGCACAGTAACCAAACAGGACAATTATAGACTTCAACAGATAAATAGGACTGTAGCAAAAAAAATAAATGCAACCAGCCTGCCTTCCATTGAGGACCTGAGTACAGCAAAAGCTACAAAGAGGGCTAAGAAAATATCTACAGACCCCTCACATACTGGATATAAACTATTTTAACTTCTCCCTTCTATAGGATATTGCATGCCAAAACAACTAGACACAAAGATAGTTTTTTTTTCCCCATGTCATCACTCTGTTAAACATCTAATTCCTACAGCACTGTCTGATGCGTAAAGATATTTACCCAATAATAGGGGTGTATTGCTATCATCTTTTTCAGCTTCTCCTCTTTCTCATCTTCCCATCTTTCTCCTCTTTCTCCTCTTGTCCTTTTTCCTACTATCTTCTCCTATTACTATCTTATGATTTATCACTTGTTATTTATATCTTATGATTTATGATTGTATCTTATGATCTATGATTTATCACTTTGTTATTTGTATGAAAGCCTATGCACCGGAGACAAATTCCTTGTGTGTCATACATGGCCAATAAAGAATATTCCAATAATGTTTTGTACAACTGCATGGGAAGGACAATGGTAAAGCATCACTAAGATTTTACTTTTTTTTAGCTCTCTTGCCATTTTATTTATTTATTTAAAAAATTTAAAAAAGCTATGGTGGCACAGTGGTTAGAATGAAGTACTGCAGGTTACTTCTGCTGACTGCCAGCTGCCTGCAGTTTGGCAATCTGATTCTCACTGGTTCAAGGTTGATACAGCCTTCCATCCTTCCAAGGTTGGTAAAATTTGGACCCAGATTGTTGGGGGCAATAAGCTAACTCTGTCAACTGCTTAGAGAGGTCTGTAAAGCACTGTGAAGTGGTATATAAGTCTAAATGCTATTCCTATTCCTATTTCTGTGACCACCCTTTTAAAACAACCCTTAAGCAATAAAATCCCAACAGGTTCAATTGCCTTCTTCCATATTATCTATGCAGTCTTATTTCAGCACATATCTTTTCATTATTGTTAGTCTGAGCAGAAGGAGGGATGACAGATATCAGCTAACCAAAAGATCGAAGGGGCAAGGAACCATTGGATAGCCTATGGAATCACAGCCTCCTTACAGCTGAACTTGACCCTTGAGATCAGGATAGTCCCCACCCTTCTGTAGTTTAAAAAAGGAGTGAAGCAGTGTGTTTGTTTTTTTAAAAGAAATTGGAATAGTAAATGAGCATATGGAACTTACTAGATTTTTCTGTCTTGTGAATTTTCATGTTTTTAGAAGTGTGAGCCACCTAGAGTTCTGGTTACAGACAGCATACACATTGATGAAAAACAAATAAATAAAGCCTAAATTTTAAGCTGCCAAGGATTATCACAAAAGTACATTTTATCCCCAACATACATTCACATTTCTAGATATCAAATACAAGAATGGGATCTGCAGAGAGAAATAAAGAACTTACTCTCTTTTCAAGGATTTTAATTCTAAATAGCACTACTATAATGTTAGCAGCCCCCTTCATGGATTACTGCCTTGTCGTGGCGAAGGGGCTTGCGTAATTCAATGAAGCTATGAGCTATGCCGTGCAGGGCCACCCAAGACGGACAGGTCATAGCAGAGAGTTCTGACAAAACGTGATCCACTGGAGAAGGAAATGGCAACCCACTCCAGTATCTTTGCCATGAAAACCCTATGGACAGTACCAAAAGGCAAAACGATATGACGCTGGAAGATGAGCCCCTCAGGTCGGAAGGCGTCCAATATGCTACTGGGGAAGAGCAGAGGGCTAGTACTAGTAGCGCCAGAAAGAATGAAGCGACTGGGCCAAAGCCGAAAGGACGCTCAGCTGTGGATATGTCTGGTAGTGAAAGGAAAGTCCGATGCTGTAAAGATTTTTTCTCCATAGGAACCTGGAATGTAAGATCCATGAATCAAGGAAAGCTGGACGTGGTCAAACAAGAGATGACAAGATTGAACATTGACATCTTAGGTATCAGCGAACTAAAATGGACAGGAATGGGTGAATTTAATTCAGATGACCATCAGGTATACTACTGCGGGCAAGAATCCCTCAGAAGAAATGGAGTAGCCTTAATAGTCAATAAAAGAGTAGGAAAAGCAATACTGGGATACAATCCTCAAAATGACAGAATGATCTCAGTTCGAATCCAAGGCAAACCATTCAATATCACAGTAGTCCAAGTCTATGCCCCAACCACCGGTGCTGAAGAGGATGAAATTGACCGGTTCTATGAAGCCCTACAGCACCTTATAGAACTAACACCAAAAAATGATGTCCTTATCATCATGGGGGATTGGAATGCTAAAGTAGGAAGCCAAAAGATAACCGGAATAACAGGCAAGTTTGGCCTTGGAGTACAAAATGAAGCAGGGCACAGGCTGATAGAATTTTGTCAAGAGAATACGATGGTCATAGCAAACACCCTTTTCCAACAACCCAAGAGACGGCTCTACACATGGACATCACCAGACGGTCAACACAGAAATCAGATTGACTATGTACTCTGCAGCCAAAGATGGAGAAGCTCTATACAGTCAATAAAAACAAGACCAGGAGCTGACTGTGGCTCAGACCATGAGCTTCTTGTTGCAAAGTTTAAGCTTAAACTGAAGAAAGTAGGGAAAAGCACTAGGCCAGTCAGGTATGAATTAAATCATATCCCTGTTGAATATACAGTAGAGGTGACAAATAGATTTAAGGAATTAGATCTGATAGACAGGGTGCCTGAAGAACTATGGACAGAGGTTCGCAACATTGTACAAGAGGTAGCAACCAAAACCATCCCAAAGAAAAAGAAATGCAAGAAAGCAAAATGGCTGTCTGAGGAAGCTTTGCAAATAGCTGAGGAAAGGAGGGAAGCAAAAGGCAAGGGAGAAAAAGAAAGATACGCCCAATTGAATGCAGAATTCCAGAGAATAGCTAGAAGAGATAAGAATGACTTCTTAAATGAACAGTGCAAAGAAATAGAAGAAAACAATAGAATAGGGAGGACCAGAGATCTTTTCAAGAAAATTGGAGAGATGAAGGGAACGTTCAATGCAAAAATGGGCATGATAAAGGACCAAAATGGCAGGGACCTAACAGAGGCAGAAGAGATTAAGAAGAGATGGCAAAATTACACAGAAGAACTATACAAGAATGAGCTTAACGTCCCTGATAATCACAATGAGGTGGTCACTGACCTCGAGCCAGACATCCTAGAATGTGAAGTGAAGTGGGCCTTAGAAAAGCTGAGCAACAACAAAGCTAGTGGAGGTGACAGTATTCCAGCTGAGCTATTCAAAATCTTAAAAGACGATGCAGTAAAAGTGCTACACTCAATTTGCCAGCAAATTTGGAAAACTCAACAGTGGCCACAGGATTGGAAAAGATCAGTTTACATTCCAATTCCAAAGAAAGGCAGTGCCAAAGAATGTTCAAACTATCGCACCATTGCACTCATTTCTCATGCTAGTAAAGTTATGCTTAAAATCCTACAAGCTAGACTCCAGCAGTATGTGGATCGAGAACTACCAGAAGTACAGGCAGGATTTCGAAGAGGCAGAGGAACTAGAGATCAAATTGCCAACATACGCTGGATCATGGAAAAAGCTAGAGAGTTCCAGAAAAACATCTACTTCTGCTTCATTGACTATGCTAAAGCCTTTGATTGTGTGGATCATAACAAACTGTGGCAAGTTCTTAAAGAGATGGGAGTACCAGAACATCTTATTTGTCTCTTGAGAAACCTATATGCGGGCCAAGAAGCAACAGTGAGAACTGGACACGGAACCACTGATTGGTTCAAAATTGGGAAAGGAGTCCGGCAAGGCTGTATACTGTCGCCTTGCCTATTTAACTTATATGCAGAGCACATCATGAGAAAGGCAGGGCTAGATGAATCAAAAGTTGGAATTAAGATTGCTGGAAGAAATATCAACAACCTAAGATATGCAGATGATACCACTCTAATGGCAGAAAGTGAAGAGGAACTGAAGAGTCTCTTGTTGCGAGTGAAGAAGGAGAGTGCAAAAGTTGGGTTGAAACTAAACATTAAGAAAACTAAGATCATGGCATCCGGCCCTCTTAATTCCTGGCAAATAGATGGGGAAGAAATGGAGGTAGTGACAGATTTTATTTTCCTGGGCTCCAAGATCACTGCAGATGGGGACTGTAGTCAAGAAATTAAAAGACGCTTGCTCCTAGGGAGGAAAGCCATGGCAAATCTAGACAGCACACTAAAAAGCAGAGACATCACCCTGTCAACAAAAGTGCGTATAGTCAAGGCTATGGTCTTCCCAGTTGCAATGTATGGCAGTGAAAGTTGGACCATAAGAAAGGCTGAGCGCAAAAGAATTGAGGCCTTTGAACTCTGGTGCTGGAGAAGACTCCTGCGAGTCCCTTGGACTGCAAGGCGATCAAACCGGTCAGTCCTAGAGGAGATCAACCCTGACTGCTCTTTAGAAGGCCAGATCCTGAAGCTAAAACTCAAATACTTTGGCCACCTAATGAGGAGGAAGGACTCACTGGAGAAGAGCCTAATGCTGGGAAAGATTGAGGGCAATAGAAGAAGGGGACGACAGAGAATGAGGTGGCTGGATGGAGTCACTGAAGCAGTAGGCGTGAGCTTAACTGGACTCCAGAAGATGGTAGAGGACAGGAAGGCCTGGAGGAACATTGTCCATAGGGTCGCGATGGGTCGGACACGACTTCGCAACTAACAACAACAACAATGTTAGCAGCAACATCAATTGTACTCTATGCTTTTAACTTTAAAAATTCTAAAGCAATGCTTAGAAATTTTAAAAGTTGCAGTCCTGATGAACAGCAAAGCTGTTAAGTTATGTAATATTTGTTATTGATTTATCTATTTATGCACATAGGTATGGAGTCCACACTTACTTTTGGACAGAGGCACATTTCCATGTCCAATCTGTGTATCATGTTCTATCTTTCCTTAATAATAATCTTGTAATTGTTTGTATTTTGTTGACACTTGCTTCCTAATCTTCTTAAGATGCTCTTTTTTCATCTGTTAGCAAAGCAGTTGGTGTTTTGTTGCTTGTTTTCAGTAGCCTTACGTGTACTGTACAGTTGTCCCTTAATTGTTATTACAGTCAAAATAACTAAGTTGCTAAACCTGATCCTTTTGGCCAAATATCACAGGGCTGAACTTTTCTCATATCTTCCAGTTCCCTAACAGCTCAGCTTCTCAATCTGGCTCTACTATTACAGAGACATTGGTAAAATATACATATATAGAAAGTGTTTTATGTCTGAGACAGATAACATTTTGGTACAGAAGCAGCATAATTATAATTGCAAGTTTCCTGGCATGAATAAGAGAACATTATTAGTTTCTTGTCTTGATATGAATACCATTTGCCAACCCCTAAGTAGAATGTTAGATTAGGTGGATTTTAGTATGTTGAACACAATGCCTATGTTCTTAGTGTTTTTTATTTCCTTACCAGATAGTGCGCATGGAATGAATGGTAAATGGAGAAGACACAAAGCTTTTTTGAACCAACATTTGCAACTAATCACAACTATATATGTTAAAACACACAAAAGTATTGAGTGCTCTGCTGAAAGAAGATGAATGCATTCACTACTATTACAAATACTGAACATATCAGGCAGCTACTGTATTTTCATAGCTGTGTCATTATATTATTAGCTGTTCTATAGGATGAGAACATACAGACCCCAGATGATTTATAATGATATGGTTGGTTGCACAGTCAGATGGATGTTTAGTCTGGATTTGGCATTTTTATTCATCTGTCAAGTCCTTCTCAAGGACTTGGGATAGGTAGATATTGTTGTTTGAGGTTGTTAAAGGCACTGTTTCAGGGTATAAGCTGTTGAAAGTAAAGCTGCCTTTTGCAATTGATTGATAGTGATTTTGCCATCATCATCGTCGTCATCGTCATCTCATTGTCATCATTATTGTCATCAGCTCATCCCTATTCACAGTTCTATGAATTCTGTGGCATGTATAAATAATGATTGATTCATGTTATGACTTCTAAAGCAACAATTTGTCTCTTTTTTGCTCTTTAAACAAAAATGCACTATAAAGATTACAAATTTATTTTCAATTTTCAATATTATTCAAGGTTTACTGAGTCTAGCAACATATTGCTTAAATTAGTTATTTACACTAATGATTGGATAAAACGTACTGCATGTTAAATTTCTCAAATTATTTTATTCGTGACACACACTTTAAAGTGATTACAAAGTTACAACAGTGACATATGTTACTTAAAGCAAATAAAATGGCATGAGAAATAAAATGAAGAAATCTATAATCATTGGCAATTAATGGTATAAACAATTAATTAGGAATCAGAAGGAAAATGTAAATAGCTGGTCCCAGTATAAATTAACTTGGATTTTTTAAAAAGGTTTAGAATTTAATGTAACATTGCAATAACCAACTGAATCTCCAAAATTATACAAAAAATGATTCACGTTGCATCAGTTATGACTCTAGAAATACCAGATGATAGATTTCAGTGGATTGATCACATATTTGAACTTTTTTTTTATTTTTTTATTATTTTAATTCCATTTATATCCCGCCCTTCTCCGAAGACTCAGGGCAGCTTACAAGCTTAGCAGTAGCCTTCATTCTATGTATATGCCTGCTTATTAGGGCTTTCACACACACCCCAAGCGGCATTATTACAAAGTCAGCTTAATTGCCCCCAACAATCTGGGTCCTCATTTTACCTACCTCGGAAGGATGGAAGGCTGAATCAACCTTGAGCCTGGTGGGATGCGAACCTGCACTAATTGCAGGCAGCTAGTGTTACTTAAGGAGGCATTAGCCCACTGCTCCACCAAGGCTCTTGGATGAAAATGTTTGCTTTTGTTTAGTTTCCATTACTATCCTTACTATTGGTTATGGACTTCATCAACAAACATAGATCCAGCCATTTAGTAATCAAAACATAATTGTATTTATAAAATCACATATGGAATTCTCTGAAAGCTGTTCAGTTTGTCCTGTTACAGTTTTTTTATTATTCTCTTATTATTTTACTTTTATTACTACACAGGGAGAACAGTGAAGTATTGGCAATAAGAGTCATTTGGGAATGGGTCAAGAATAATTTAGAAGTTAAGCAACTCATTAAATAAATAAACAACTCATTTGGAGGTAATTCTTTGATTTTGAATGTTAGTGTGTTATGAAGTGGCTAAATCTGAAAATCACTAAATTTTGGGTTTAGTAGCTCTATCATATTGCCACAATTGTTCATGACACTGAGAAGACTGGTTATGGTCTCACCATCGATATGAATAATTTCTGAAACTCATAGATATTCTGTAAGCTCACTGTGGCCTTGTTATCTTCTCACTTTCTTATCACTGTTTCTCTGCCCCACATTTTCTCATTTATAATCAAGAAAGAATAAATATAACATACCTGGCACTTATGAACTCAGAATGCTGCAACCTATGAGGTGGTTCATTATTTTACATATATCTGAGCATAGAGGTATGTGTGACTATGCGGTTTTCCTTAATACAATGTATAATATATATAGATATACATAGATATAGATAGAATTAATGTCTTTTTTGTATGCAGTTTTCCTTAATATACATCATTTTCCTAAAATTTTACTGAAGCATGCATTTTATGCTCATTTGTCCCTATTGTTTATTTTTTAGAGTATGATGAGAACATAAAAAAGAGAAGTAAACATATGCACACAATCCACATAATTATATACAAGATGTCTACAGCAGTGGCTTCATAACTGGATGTCCAGTTCAGCTACCCAGGCAATCGCCTGTGTGATTCAATGTTTTTAACTGTTTTTCCTAATTTTGTATGCCTCCCATACCCTGGAGGTGGGTGGCCAACAGTTTTAAATCAATAAATAATACAAAATTGAAATATGGTCACAGAAATAGCCTTTAAAGTTTGCATTTTATCAGGTGTGTTCAGGAGTTATCGGGAGTATTGTATAACATTGACAAAATAATCCCCTCTGAGAGAAGTCATGCAGAGACATGGATGAAGTAGAGACAGGTCTGCTTTTATAGTTTATAGCATGTCTTTGGTGATTAAATTGCCTACATACCTGGCTTTGAATAGCACTTTGTGAGAGCATATAATTATCCTTGGTTGTAAAGCTCTCAGTGAAATCCTTCCTTTGTATTTTTTTCAGGCAAGAAAGTGATATTTTGGTTGAGAAGCCTAGGTTATCACCGAGAAAGGAAGCAAAAGAAAAGGCAAGACCAATTCCTATTCTTCAGCAATGCTCTCCTGAGTGGCCTCCTACAGATGTTTATTGTTACAGCCAATTATTGAAGAAGATATGGTGGATGGAGGCAGTGAATAAAGATGTCTTCCAGCTGCTGCTTCTCACTCAAGCTATGCCTACAAGCCTATGGTGGTTCCTTCTAAAGCTGTCATGTCCAAGATTAAACTGGGTTTTTTCCACTTCCCATCTCTTTTGTTTCTGGTGTTTTTCCTTCTGTGGGGAGCTTGGTTTTTCCTTTGAATAACTGTGTTGTTAGCTTAATGTTTGCTTCATCCATAAGTTTTGCTTTTTACTTTGTGCCGTTACTCAAAACCCAGACATGCCAGCAAGCATCAAAAGGACTCTAGCAAAGATATTGCTGCTTTTCTGCAACAACAAAGAGAACTAAAAAGGACAAAGACAAAAAGTCATGTATAATGGTAAAATAAGATGCTTTGATTTAAAAGAGCAGGTAAATAAATAAAAAAATGAAAAGTTTGTATTAACCAAAATTATTACTAAGAGCAAAGCCAATGCACCCATTTTTATTGTGAAGGAATAACAAGTTTTGTAGCAGTATCAAGGTCTGAAAATTTCTTTTGAATTAAACCAAATTTCTGCAAGATTTGAGTTCAACACAAAATTAGAATATTTTACTGTCAACTGAAAATAGTGACATACTGTATTCTATAAATTACTGGTAATTTTTGGTTGGACCCCATCCACATGCAAAAGAAAATAACCCTGCTGGTAAAGAAAGATTAAAAAAAAAACCTAGAGGCCGAGTATTAGCAGGAAAGCAAGCCTTTCTTTTGTTTATCCTAACATCTTACATTTTAACACAGGAATCCCACTGTTGTTTATTCAGATTAAATGTAAGTTTAAGCATCAAGAGTTCAAAAAGATATATTGATGCAAATGCTGATGCTATCACCAGCCTCCCATGTTGACTAGGAAGAACTAAAGAGGAAACAAAACAAATCATACTAAGAGAAGCAAGGGTGAGTTTGTAGTCATACTGACATCCATTGTATAATTTGTCCTTAATGATGAATAGGCAGTTAAAAATATTCTCAGCAAATAAATACATATCCTTGACCTCATCCACTTGACATTGTCTCTCCAGGATTTAAAACCCTAGCTGGGGAAAAAAAAGGATCAAGTCTTTGATGGGACCTTTGCCTCCAAAGTTATGTGCAAGACCAAGAGCGATTATCCTTTCTATACAAATGCCCTGTGATTGAACTGTATTTTTCAATTAACACCTGGAAGAGAGGCTGCTTAGAGAAGCTAGATCTTCCTATTTAATCTTGCAAGTTGAGAGATAACAAAGTTCAACTCTAACCTCAATCAGTTAATCATTTCTCTTTTTTCTTGTAGCAGAACCTGCTAGATACTTAATCCTCATTAACATGTAATCTTTTGCTGATGCCTAAACTAAGAAACTGGGGTTGCAGGAAGAAAGAGAGGTTGCAGGGCTATACAAACTTGCCCAATGAAAGCAATACCTTTGTAAATTTTATTCTGGACACCATCCTTATATTTGGGCTCAGACAGAAGTTAAGGAGCCCCCCCCCCCTGGTAATGTGAATATATTCAGGGACTTTCTAAAATGTTTGTAGCTTTTCTGGCATCTCTGTTGGTGTTTTCATTCTTTGGTATTTGTCCTGAAAATCCTAAATCAAGCATCAATGGACAAATTAGCAGCAATTAAGTACTTACATTGAATCAGGTTGGTGTACTAAAACTAAACAATGTCATTGTTCTGAAATTATATAAGGAAATATAGAAAAGTCCTTGAAAATCTGGGCAAAGAGATACCATTAAATGACAAATCAGATAAGAGACAGAATAGCCAAAGTTGCATAGTGGGGGAGGCAAGAGGCTCAAAAGAGACCATCCGTGGTTTCTTGGGCTATGAAGAAGATGATGTAGGTCAGAATGACCTAAGTAATTTCTATTAAAGTTTCTGTTAAGTTGTGTGAATTTGGGGACAGATATCTGAGGACTCCTTTGGAAATCACCTGGAAACACATTAACTTCTTTAAATAAACTTTGTGGACAAAGGTTATGTCCATTGACAAGAGGAAATGATGAGGATCCTTCAGTAACTTCTTTGTTTCACAGATCATATGTGCATTCTCTGTAATAAACTTGTATTTCCTTACATAACAAATAAAGTGTAAATGCTAACTGAACCATTGTATGTAATCCTTTCACAGCCTTATGGGAAGACCCACCTTTGTTTGGATCAAAAGTATATGTGTTACTCAGAGAGATTCAGAGCATGCAAGACATTTGAAGGAAAATTATATAGTCATACTTGCAAGATTGATGTCGACCTTGTGGGGTAAACCAAATAGGAATCATAGCCAGATGAGTTAATTCTACTAATGCTACACTGACAGAATCTTGCAATCTGAAAGTACAACTCTCCTCCACACACACACACACACACACACAAACAAACACACACACACACACACACACACCATGACCCTCCTTTACAGCCCAAGAAACTTGGGAGCTTCTCTTCTGAGCTTCTTGCCTTGTTAACTATGCAGTGGCAAGCTATACTGTCTGTTATCTGGCCATTTCCTTAGCAGCATCTCCTTGCACAGTTTCTCAAGGTCTTTCCTACATTCCATTACAGATTATGCAGCCAAGATGGATTCTTCTCTTCCTGGCATTTCAACTGTTTGCCATCTTTACCATAGGAAGGTATTAATCTGCCAAAAGTAATCTGAGACCCACAATGCCCGCAACAATGTAAAATCATTTTAATATGTGAACAGCTCAATACACTACATCAAGTAACTCAAATATAACTTGTGGTACTAATCATGTTCTATGACTGTAGAGCTTTTTGAGGTCATCTAGGCCAAATTGAAAATTATCAGACATCTTTTCATCATGTTTCTAGATAAGAATGACTGACCATTTGGAACTAATAACTTGTAACTGAATTTGTCTCTCTCCTCTTTTCTCAGAATTATTCCTTTATTCTCATGTCATTATGCCACAGGTGGATAACCTTGATTGATATATGAACTCTGATGTGGGTTGCCTGGTGGATGGAACCGTATTTATCATATGGATTCTCCTGGATTTGTTACTTTTAAACTGAAATACTTATTTTAAGTAAATATTATACTTTTCACTTGCTTGCAAGCTTAAAATGGCCAGAAATTTTGTTGCCAGTTTTCAGGAATCATAGCCACAAGAGCTTCCAAGAGCCATAGAAAAGGATTTGTGGGATATTCCGTGGCTAAGAACTGTTTTGTTTCTAATAGCAATAGCACTTGGGCTTATATATCGCTTCACAGTACTTTACAGCCCTCTCTAAGTGGTTTACAGAGTCAGCATATTGCCCCCAACAATCTGGGACATTTTACCAACCTTGGAAGGATAGAAGGCAAAATCAGCCTTGAGCTGGTAAGAATCTAACTGCTGAACTGCAGGCAGCCAGCAGTCAGCAGAACTAGCCTGCAGTACTACATTCTAACCACTGCGCCATCACAGCTCTAATAATTGTCTAAAGAGCAGTAACTAAAAATAATTAACTTTTTAGGCTAATCAAGAAAGAATAAATATAACATACCTGGCACTTATGAACTCAGAATGCTGCAACCTATGAGGTGGTTCATTATTTTACATATATCTGAGCATACAGTAGAGGTATGTGTGACTATGCAGTTTTCCTTAATACAATGTATAATATATATAGATATAGATAGATATAGATAGAATTAATGTCTTTTTGTATGCAGTTTTCCTTAATATACATCATTTTCCTTTTTAGGCTAATCTAAGATTTTAGTTTTTAAAAAAAACTAAAGGAATTTTACAGACTAAAAACTGGATTAGCTTGGTCCTATGGAGTCCCTATATATATATTGTAAATTGTTGTTGAGGTTCCTTCCATTTCACCTCCAAGAGGCAATGCCAGCTAAATGGATATTTATCTATACAGCATTCAATCCATTGTTACACATAAAGATCTCACAGCCTTTCTCAAGTACTAGTTTATACTTTACCTTCCACCTTCCCAAATTAACACACCAATTTCAAGCATGTGGAATCTTTCAATCATTCCAAACGATTGCTCCTAAAGTGTTGTGTGACCTCTTGAAACCATCAGTGTGAGTCCGACAGGAGAATCACATTGTCAAGTTTCAAAAATAATATAAAAAGTAATCAATTAAATATTAACAATATCAGATGTTTATATTGACTGCATCTGGCAATTTCTAAAGCAGAGAAGAAAGGAGGGAGACTAGTAAGATTACAAACTATAGACAGAAGCAATGGCAATATTTTATGACTTCCTATTCTTCTGTTACTTCTTATTACCTTTCTGGTAAATAACATTAATATTTCATAATACATTTTCATTAAACAATGCAGATTCAGCAAAAATGGAACAATAACTTCACACAATAGGACATTCGCTTTCTGAATTCACAAGATTTTTTTTTTACTAAATCAGATCATTGATCATTCAAACCAGCATTTCCTGTAGCAACTACAGGTTGCTATCCAGCAAAAAGTATTTCTGCCAGCAGTCAAACTTTGGGCTTTCAACACCAAAAGTGTTGAATAATTGGAGATTATTTACTTACTATCACAAACATGCTATATGAGAAAAGATCAAGTAATATATCATTCATTGGTTTTATTTAATTCCTTTCCTCAAGGAAAGAAGCTCAAAATGGCATGTGAAGTAGATATCACACAGAAGATTGGATGAATCTAACAATGAGGTTTACTTATAATGTATGTTATAGAGCTTATATCAATATATATGCAATGGTTTTAATGCTGTGGGTTGGTGTTTTTAGCTTTCTCAGCAGCTTTACTGAAAAGATATCTTTAAAAAAACAAATAGAATTGCTTCCCTTACATGACTCTTTTATGTCTATATGAAACCTCTGGTGTGATCACTTAATGGCATAGGGTGAGGTATAAATGATATCCAGATTTATATCTCTACCAACCAAGCAATGCCAAGGAGGCTCTGACTGTAGGTGGTTGGGGTCTGGATGAGGAAGAATAGGCTTCAACTCACCCTTAGCAAGACTGTTTCTGGTTTTAGGGCTTCAGGTTCCGGGAATTTTCCATATGTAGCTCAGAGCAGAGTTTTATCTCCCTGACAGAACCTCTGCCCAATTTAGGGATCCTCCTGGAATCATGGCTTCTAGTTGAAGAGTAGGTGGCTACCATGGCCAGGTTAATTTTACACAACTTCACGTTGTGTGCCAGTTGCACCTGTTCTTGAGGAAGAGGTTCTGCCATAGCTTCTCATACCTTAGTCATCTCCCAAATAGATTATTTCAATGTATTTTATATGAGGCTGAAGAACAACTCAAAGCAGCAACTGATGGAAAATGAAGCATTACAGGCAGTTATCGGCACTCCTTCTTCTTTGCTAGTTGCATAAGTAGCCACTGGGTTTCTGGATCCAGTGAGTTGCTGTTAAGCCTTTCATGACATGGAGCTACGTTATTTGAGGAACCACCGCTTCCCAATTGTATTTACCCATTCCATCAGAACTGTCAGAAGAGGAATGCTATGGGTCCTATCTATTATGTAGTGTCCATCTGGCAGCACCCAAAAAATGAGTCTCCTTTCTCATGGCACTTGCTCTTTGGATCATCATTCTTCTGGAGGTTAAACTAGCCCCAATCCTGGAGGCCTTTTGTATATTTTGGAAAATCTCATTATGCCACCACGCATGTGGATCAGAACATGTGGCAGAATCCACAGGATGGTTATGTTGCTGGTTATGAAAGTTTCCAACACTGGCTACAATTATGCATTTTTAAATGTTTTTATGTTGATGTTATTTTTATGTTTTTATGGTAGTTCACTGCCCAGAATCACAATGTCAGGAGGGTGAGGATGTATACATTGAAATAAATATATTTATTTGTTTTATTTTTTGTCTCAGCTCTATGTATTATGTTTCTCACCTTGTTATTGAATTGTATAATCCTCACCTAAGAAATTCATTCTGGAAAGAGGACTTTGCCTATTTTAATAGCTATAAAATTTGAATTTTATCAAATACTTCAGTTTCTTGATAAAATGCTATAATTACTCATGCATGGTAAACTGTTTTCAAAATAAAAAAGAAGAAATTTCTGGTTCATATATTCTATCCTTTTTGTTTCCCATTTTGCAGATACACAAGAAGCCCAGTGCAATAAATAAACTTACTATTCCTATGTTTGCATGTGCATTTTAATCTATGCTAATTTTACACACAACAGTTGCTTCAGCCAGATCCTATTTACAGTCTTTCCACAGCTAGAAAGACATTGCTATTTTCCTGAAATAAATGTTTCTGTATGAAACCCCTTAGTTTCTCTGTGTGCTGGTAACTGATACCATCAATGGAATGCCAAGCACTGTGTTTATCAAAGGAATTAGAAAGTCCCTGACATGAATTCAGTATCAACTTGGAGAAGGAACTTCTAACTGAGCACCCTCAGAAGAAGAACAGCATGATAGCAAAACCACTCTATTAGGTGGCCCCACCAAAACTGAAGTCAAACTATAATAAGTGTTCAGAAAGTCAGACATTCATAATGTTGAAAGCCAAGTGTCAAAATTCAAACTTGAAGTTCTATCAAGAATAAAGCAAACCTGTTTGTAATATTTCTTTTTTTCTCTTTTCTTTTTTTTACTACTTTCAATCATGTTTGCCCTCCTCTGTATCCAAACAGGAAAGTAAGCCCACAAATATGTATCAATAAAAAACAATTTTAATTTTATTTCTGAAAAATGAAGTAGAAGAACCTCATTAGAGCCTCTTCTAGGAATTAGAAAAATATTTCCGCATATTGGAGGTGAAATTGTAACAGAGAATTAAAATAAATTCTAAAGGTGAATTGCTTTTAGAGTCCATGCAGTGCTAAAGTTCATACATTCTAGAATGGAAATTAAATGTCCTTTATGCATTCACATGTAAGAAAGCAGAGAACACCAAACATTTGTCAAGAATATTTAAGAAATTGGGGCTATATGTGTCTCCATTGTACATACACATACAAACATTTCTCAATTTTTACTCCTT
Organism: Vipera berus; assembly: GCF_964194415.1. NCBI lineage: Eukaryota > Metazoa > Chordata > Lepidosauria > Squamata > Viperidae > Vipera > Vipera berus. The sequence goes on along the minus strand of NC_138202.1, from coordinate 82,343,877 downwards.
AAAAAGACCTTAAAGAATATTTCTGTGCAAAAATATTTTTAACCTGAGATAGAAAAATAAATATTTTAGAATCTCACCAATGAAGAGCAGATGAATATTTCAAGGTCAGCCTTTCAGGTTTGCATTTTGAGAAAAAGACTCAATAACTCATCAAGGCAACATCTTACCCTGTTTCCCCAAAAATAAGACCTAACTGGAAAATAAGCCCTAGTATGATTTTTTCAGGATACTCGTAATATAAGCCCTGCCCCCAAAATAAGCCCCA